>NC_134172.1:58497667-58800698 GCF_964188355.1 Buteo buteo | reverse complement strand
AAATACACGAGCATATGAGAACAATGTGAATTATCTCTTGTGGAAAGATTCTATAGGTATTAACTTTAAAACATACCCTAAAGAATATAGGTTTTGAAGTGAGGTTTATAGTTGAACATGCTTAGCACAAAAACATATACGTACACTGAAGCATTCAGAGTAATTTGGAACCATGTATTTATTTTTACTATACAGATAACACCTCAGAGTTAGTCAAAGGGTTTTCTCCCTTTCTCTCATTTTCTCAGTTCATTGGAATACATTTGTTATATACCCCATTTAGAAGCTTATAAGAGTGCAATCTATCAGCCTGAAAAATGTTAGTAGTAGGAGTATTGGGGAAAAAAAAATCATTTCACTTAGAAAGATTAATGGATGAATTTGCCAGTAACCACGTACACATGACTGCAAAAAAGAGGTTTGGGTTTTGGTGGGGGTTTTTTGTTGGTTTGTGGTTTTTTTAAGAGATCAGACATTAAAAGAAAGGCTTGGTGTAAAATATGTCTTTCGTGGTTGAGGGGTTTGGAAGGATCTATTTTCAGTTATCTTGAGTATATCTCTGCATCAGTAGTTGAAATATGCTATTTGTCCTTTCTGATATTACTTCAGTGAACAGTGGAATTAGAGGGATCAGAGATAACAAGTATCACTTACATCATCTACCCTGACCCTCTTGAATTTTTTAGTTTCTCATTACATCAGCGTTACTAATACTTTTGCTTATGTGCTCTTCAACAAAAAACATTACATTTCTGTAGCAGCCTACCAATATGTCAAATTATACTTGAATTGCTTTCCCATGTGAATGCACAATCTAACCTTGGACCTTTTGCTTGTATGACATATTTCATTTACAAAACCAGGAAGCTTCCACTGCACTAACAAGCATGCCAACACAGCTATATGGTTATTCTAAGAAAAATAAAAAAACCAACCCACACAAAAAAAACCCAAAACCCAAAAAACCCCCAACCCCCAAATTTAAAAAATGCTCCTCTAAGACCATAACCTAAATAAATGCTGTCTTCTTTAGTCTAAAAGCATAGTTTCTTGATCTTAATCCTTGACACTGTGAAAAATGCCCCCTCTTTAATAATTACCATGGAAATAGTTGACAGATGATCCTTACCCCCGTGGATATTCTTATTTTGAAGGTGAATACCTTCCTTGTTTGTAGGCTGACCATTCCAATGCATTTTTTCTCTCATGTACAGCATTTTCTTTATTTAACTTAAACTGCAAGAGGACTGGGCACATCGCTTCAGAGAAGGTCATGAAATGGCACAAACAGGCATTACTTTTTCCTCCTCCTAATGTGCTTTGTCTCTAGATGATGGGCAGAGACTCAACACAGCATTGCCTTTCAGCTTTGTTCTGTCCACAGACAGTGTGAAACCCATTACCAGGCTGGGTCTCCCTTGGACTGCTCTCTAGCAGCATCCCTTACATTCACAGGTATGGTTTTTCTTCCTCATGGTAGGAATAAGATTCCACACATCTCTCAGGCTGATTTTACTTTCCTAAACTATCTCCCTACTGACTTACAGCTTGACTCTGCCATCAGATAGGTAGTCTACCTTCTCTTAACATTGCTGATATCCAGTTAGCTTTGGATTAACACCTTCATCCAGATGATAACTGATGCTAACACTACTGCTAATGGCAGCTACAGTTGCATAAATGGGATTGAAGACAACAGAAACCAGAGTGATGCATGGACACATGAAAGTACCATTTCTTCCCAATATCTAACTGACTGGGATCAGTCGTTCTTCAACGAGTTTTCTCTTCCCTCTCCCAATAGTTATAATAACAGTAACAAAAAATAATGGCTTGTGTACAACAACTGTAGGATGTCCTCAAATATAATCTTCTGAGATCATCAAGGAAAGATCCACTCCCCAACCTTCCTCATAGCAAGTTTCCTAGAGGACACATGCTATGAATAAAGATTTTGTCTTAGGGTAGCTATGGTCTCTCTAGGAGGGGGCTTCTGCAAAGAGACATCTAAAATTAATGATGACACAAAATTAATTCAGGTGAAAAATCCCTCAACATGTGTATTACTTCTCCAAGCCTCTCCAAGAATTCATGCCATCTCATTTTTGGACATCATTTTGCCAGTATACCCTCCAGAAAGAATGAGTCAGAGGTGAAAACAACTTTTAAGGTAGGATATCCTTTCCCATTGGCATAGGACTTGCAGTTTTCCCATTTCTTCATTTGCGGAGGCAGAGCAATGACAAGCACCATTGAGAGAGTGTTGCAAAAACCGAATGTGGACCCTTGTTGAAGTGCCTGGGCTCATAAGCGCTATAGAAGAACCAGTGGAAAGAGAAGAAAATTGAAAATAGAAGAAAATAGAGAAAGTCAAGATGTACATTTGCTATTTGTGATACAGAAAGCAAACAGGCATTTGCTGCTAAAAGTCCCTTTCAGGAAACCCAGACTAATGGTTGGGGGTTTTGTTTGTTTGTTTGTTTTTCCAATTGGCTGAACAAAGACGGATCATTATTTTCAGGTTATTAAATCATAACTCTGTTGTCAAACTGGGGAGTAGCTGTGATAAAAGAAGCCAGCAGAAGAAACGTAAGGGGTCCTCTCACCACTTCTTAGGCATGTTATTTCAAACTCAGTCTGCTTCTGCTTTGATACAGACTGGGAGAGAGACTCTTGGAGAGCAGCTGTAGAGCCACATTTAATTGAACTTTAATACAAAAGCTAATAATTTAAATGCAGTACCATTGGGTTTGTAGGCTTGGTAAGCATTTCTTTCTCCTCCTTGCAGCTCCCAAAGGAAACGATCATACTCACAGGACCTCCACCCATGTTTTCACTGCTATTTTCCAACAGTATACAGGGCACCACAGCCAACCTAGTAGGAACCTATCAGCAGTGTATTTACAGGAACTAATTAGCCATTAGAGTCAAGCCTCTTTTTTACTAGTAGAAATTCAATAGCAACATTTAAGATATAAAAGTGCTTTTACATTGATTGTGTTGATTAATGCATCACATAATGTTTTGCATGCATTACCGTCTTTATTGCTCTTTTTTTTTTTTTAAGCCTGTCTCAGACCACCTGCTTTGGCATCTGAGAGCAGCATTACTATTGCACCTAAGCCCAAAAGAGTAAGAGGTGATTCAGATTGCCAAGAGCCACAGTGAAATTTTTCCATGGGCAGAACAGGGAGTCAGGGTCTAGCTGCCCTGCACAGAAGGCTGATCTGTTAGGAACTACAGTGGAACTACTATTTCCCCAGGCTTCGCTCATCTTTTTATAAGAGGGATCCCCTATTTGCCATACATGTGCTACAAGTAGTATCCAAACCACTGTACCACGCTCTGGGGCTGAAGAGAATGAATTCAAACTTGAAACGTTAATCAGAAGTTCCCATCTGCACATGTGGATGCAGAGAGCTGCTGCCTCCTCTCCCTCCCTGCAGACCAAGGCCACTGTGCTTTCACGGTATGGGGATGTGAGCAGCAGGGACTGACGCCCCCACACCCTCTTCCACACAGCTATCTGACACGGATTTTTTTGGAATAGCAACAAGATGGAGATGAATGGTGTGCGCGGTGCAGCGGATGCAGAGGAAGCTGACAGCGCTGAATTTCTCACCTTTCTACACTCCCCGAGGAAAAACCATTCCCCAGTGAAATAACTGAAGTTGCTGCAAACCCAAAAGATACTGTTCTGCCCTCGGCAACTTTCCACTTTGTTACAAGATAGAAGGAAAGCGCCTGTACATCCCGTATTTGGGGTACAGACAGAGACACAGTGGCCACTAGACACACCAGTATGGTACTGGTCCTATACCAACCTATATATGAAAAGGCACCTCCACATCACTTGCCCTCTGAAGAAGTTAATCTGCCTCTCCAGTAGCACCAGAGCAAGTATCAATGAGGGAAAACAGCTTCACAAGGTAACACTGTACACCAGACGGAATGAAAACCCTGCACCCTGCTGCCACGCAGAAGGGTGAAATCCAATGCTCCCGCCCCAGGCGATGAAGGCTCAGCCACACGTTCGCCAGAGCTGCGGGCAAACCCACAGAACCAGCCTCTACAAAGTCAGCCGAGGCGGGGGTCTAGCAGAGAGCCCAGGGTGGGCTGCAATACTGGGCTCACCCTATGTGGGGGGAGAAGAGGCCCCGTGGGGTCCCCCACCACGGCAGGCAGCACGATGCTGCAGCCCCCTTAGCTTCCTCAGCAAACCCCGGACGGCAGGGCTGGGAAACGCATCGCTTCGGTGACAGCTTGTAAAATGGAGGTGCTCGCATTTATCTGGTTCACTGGAAGTGTCGTGAGGTTTGATTAAATGATGCTTGAAAACATTGAGGGCACCGGGGGGTTGTACATGAGGAGAGAAGCCTGGACAGCCTCCACTTACTTGCTTAGGAGACAATCTAGATGGGGAGACGGATTCATCAGGGGATTCTGCTCTTCAGGTCCTTTTTTTCCTCCCCCCCCCCCCCTTTTTTTTTTTTTAAAAAGCTACGTTTGGCAAACAGTGAAATCTTTTTCTAGGAATATTTTCAATTTACAAAAAAAATCACATTATATTGAACTTCAGCTCCTTAAAAATTATTTTTTGCAAGCCTTTTCTCTCAGAAAAAATGGCTGCATAGTTTCTCACTACAGAAACTGTGGATGTCACAGTCCTCTATGGGATGTGAGCATCCAGTCGTCTTCGGATTTCTTTTATTGTTAATTAGTGATCTAATTAACTAGATCTCTGGCCCACTTAAAACATTATAACAGTATAAATTCTTCATTACTGTGGCAATAAAGAACCTCATTAACAAACACAACTGGAAATTTTCAGTAAGAAGTGGCAAACAAAAAAACCAGTAAGGTTTATACTACTTCTATGTTAAAAGAAACAGTGAAGTTTTTTTATGTTATTTTGTATGTATTTTCTTCCAAAGGATAAAATGAAGACAGGAGAAATACTATTAATACCATTTTAAAGTAGAGTTTAAATGAAGTTATCTATAATTGGATAACGAAATTCAGCTTTTTAAAGTGTATGCCTTGAAAATGGGCCAGAAAGTCATCTGTGCATTTTACTTCTTGACAGTAATCACTTTCAATATTCTGTAAAGGTACCCAGGAGACAAGTAGAGATGTTTGGTAGTGAACAGTAAAACATAATCAGTCTTCAGGAAGACAGTTAAAATTACTGATCTGTGACTTCTCACATGTTCGAGTCAATTAAATATGATTAACGGCTACCTGGGCTGATGTGCATGTTGCTCTTTTGGTATATATACGGGGAAAAAAGACTACGGATATTTAGTCATCCTCCTCCTTCATAGTCATGTGCAGATGTGTCCTAGAGTATGAACATATGTTCAGAAAATGGTTTGAGGATAAGGAAGGAATTGCTGAAACCCAGGAAACGATAGAGGCCTTGCAAGTATCCTGCTGCCTAAAAATCTGCTAAGCTTTTACTAGGGCGGGGGAAAAAAAGTAAAATATCTAGAATCTGGATCATTTGTTTATATTCTCTTTCTGATGTTATAATGAGCACCATGCCAAACCGGTAGCAAAGGTTTTGCCTACCTGAGCAGGTGGTGGTGGTTGTTGCACAAAGCCCTGGGGCGGTGGTGGTGGCTGCAGCACTTGCTGGGATACTGGTGGACCTGAACCTGTAAAGCCTCCTGGGGGAAGCTGCTGACTTGGGGAAGCCATAATGTAACCCGTCTGCTGGGCAGGCTGCTGCAAGATAGGCGATGGGTAGACAGGACCAGAAGGTGATTCAGGGTTGTCTCCTGATGACTGACGACTTAAGCTCATCTGGTTAAACTGTGTTGTGATGTCATCTCGCTGCAGGGCAAAAGGCAGTAGAAAATTATATAGACGCGATGTCTGCGGTAGAAACGCAAATTAGCAAAACAAAAAAGGTTCAAATGGAGCATGAGGGGGAAAGGAATCATTCAGCTCAAATATGTGCCAAACTTTGCAGGGATATCTACAAAAATTGAGGCAATTAAAATGAAAATCACTATAAATGCTTTGACAAAGACTTCCAGACTGCAAGGTGAATGGCATTGCTTGGCAGAAAAGCCAATTATTTTGGCTTTTAGCACCCCCCCCCACCCTTATTCCAAAATGACAAGTGAACTTTACAAGTCTTCAAAATAAGACATTTTAAATATAAAGGGCATGAAAATAACGTTATGAGTACCTCTTTCCCCCCCAACAGAATTCCTCGGCCAAACACAAGCTGGTAATTTCACCTGTGTTTCAAAATGATCCCAAGAGGAATTCAGTAGGATTCAGGTGCAGACCTTCTCCTTTTTGGACTGTTTTGAAAATCTGAGGTTGTAGAGAAGGCAAAAAAGCTAAGCCTTCAGTTGCTATTTCAAGGCTTTTTATCCAGTGTTGGAAAGAAACAAGTACTTTATTTGAGTGGAGGGGAAAAAAAATACATCTATGGTAGGAAGAATGTACCCAGTAAAGTCAATGGACCTAAGTCTCATTACATGCTGGTAAGGATACAAAGATTCTAGACAGTATCTGTTCAGTCTTGCAAAAAGATCCATACTAATCAATGCTCTCAAGTTTACTCTGTTACAGTTGAAGATTTACAAATGTGGTTCTATGCATCTTCATTTGTGCCCGTATCATAAAACTTTTAAATACTCAACATGAAAACATACTCCATACGGCAATAAATCCAGCATAAAACTCTGTCATGTGCTAATATGCAGATTATGGTCCCTTCCTTATACCCCCTCATGGATAGGGAACAAGCACTATGAAAATGCTTTTCACTTAGAACATCCATGCTATTTTTTAAAAGAAGCCTCTTCGATTTTGCTTGCATCCCTGTGGTGTTCATTCTCCAAAACCATCCTGCACAATGTATTTACTGGCAGGAAACTTCAAAATAGAAAAAAAAAAGAAAGTTTGTTTATAGAAAGCACTGCCAGAGACTGCACAGACACTCACCCTCCCACTCTGAGAGCAGATACCATGGGCCAACATTTTAAACACTCCTGGAAGATCTTCAGGTGGTGTAAGAAAGTAATGCTATTAACTTTACCATCATCCCACATCCACATTCAGGCACATAAGTCGTCTGTCTGAAGTTGTTTCTTTAAAAAGCTAGGATATTCATTACCTGGATGGCGAATGACTGCAAACAGATTCTACCGAGAAACTTCACTGAGCCTGGAATGTCTCTGGATTTGCACAACAGAGACCAAGAGCTTCAAAACCCTATAAGTCACACATTGTGTGTATAATGTAATGTACATTGAAGACATTAATTTAGGTGAACTTTCACTATTAAATTAGCCACTAAAAACATCAGCCTCCCTATGACTATCAGTAGAACAACCTGAGATGCCTGCAAGACACTTTTCAAGGGAATTAACACAGAGATATGCAACTTCTGTTCAGCATGGAACATTTTAAATTGTCCTTTAAATGGTACTGCTCATCTACCAGGCATTAATAACATTATTTTAGCTGCAAGGACCTGTTCAGCTTTGTTCCCATCTCTTACTATAACTACGTGACATCTCTACCTTGGGAAAAAAATCAGTCATAAACAAGATTACCAGAGCAAGAGAGAAAAATAACAGAAAAAAATCTTGTAGTGCCTCTTAAAATGTCAGCTTCATTTTACAACAATATAATCTTAGCCCTGGAAGCACCAAGCCAGACTCAAGACTCTGGAAGAGCACTCTATTTATTTTTATTATAGATGTCCATCGATGCTCTGCAATGATGCATAGCATACCACACCTTCTGCAGCTGGTTCACTGCTACTCTGTTTTCCAAGTGCTCTGGTATCATCAAGGAACAAAGCCAGGCAGTGGATTTATTATACTGATAAAATAATATAAAATAAAAAATAATGATTTCTAGAGGTCTCTTCTTCAGCCTTTGTGGACATAAAAGGGGGATAACCCAAATCTCAAATGCCTAAGTTAGCAATTTAAGCTCCCTCGACATAAAGTAGGGAGACAAAAGGTCCTATCACAGGCACAACAAAACATTTTTCTGGAGGCTCTGCTAACCAGGTAGAGAGCCCTGCTCCTAACATCATCCTTCAGGTTAGATGACCAGAATCAGTGGGAGTACTCTTACAAAATGCTTGTCAGTACCAAAAGCGTTAAGGCAAACGGGGATTTAGAAGGGGCTTTCACATGGGACACCCCTCACAGTGCTCCCCAGAGGCTCTTGGGCAAACTCATGCTCACACCCCCAACTTCAACTTCAAGGAAAGAAAAAAAAAATAAAAATCTTTAGTACCACAGAAAACTGCTGCGTTGGAGAGACTGGCAGGAGATGCTGGGGAGGGTAAGAAACTGCTGGATATTGGACTGACTGAGAAGATGGCTGCATTGCCTGAACAGGCTGCAAAATAAACACAGTGAAAGACAATAAATACAACCTACTTAGCGAGAGATAACAACAACAACCACCACCACCTCTGTTGCTGAGAACAAAGGTCTCAAACAGGGCTCTGAAAATGCAGGTGACTCATTGCCAGCCCAAGTACAAGAGGTCAGGTACTGATTTTAGTCTTCATTTTAGCCTTAAACCAAACAATTCTTTATTACAGATTTTTCTGCCTATTTTCATATGTTTGATGGCTGTTAGATTAAATAAAGCCACAGCTACACCTTCTTATTACTGATGTGAGGCAAAGCCAAATTATGATTCTACATTTAATTTACGTAGATAAAATGGAAGAACAGCACTGTATGAGTACATATTTGAATTTTGCTGATAATGACTGATTTAACTCCGAGTGTGTCATAGGCAAAGGAATAATGACTGTAAAGCTGCTTTGGCAGAACACAATAGCTAAAAAAAAAATTGACAAAGAACAGGCTGCGAATTATCAACAGGCCTGTCAGCTTGGAGGAGATGTTTATCTAAGTGAAAGAACAATTTTCTACAGCACTATTACCTTAGAATAGCTTTACTATTCCTTTTGTTTTAATCTCTCATTTAACTTGAGACTTACACAGGTTTGGTACTACCTCCATCCTCTAAAACCGCTAAGACCAAATCAAGAAATAAGAGCCACAAACACATAAGTCCAAACCCAGTAAAATCAAACCAACTTCACTGAATTTAAACACTGTATTTCTGGGTGACCTGGGATGAAACTGTGCCAAATTATAAAGCCACACAAGAACCACAGTAGATCTTGGCTGCTCTGCGAGCAAGCAGGATGTAGGATTCTTGCTTGAATACTTCCCTCAGCCTGCTCTGGGAAACCAGGCACACAATCCACAAAATTAAGTCTGAACCAGACCCAAACCCTGCTGCCCATGCTCGGTCATGGCTGGCCACGTGCCACGGCTGGCCCAGGGGCCGGAGAGCTGACATACCGTGGCACCGTGCCCAAACTACGCTGCTCTTCCCTTCTGTTATAGCTCCAGAGCTTGTAGCTCCAGAGCTTCTAGCTCAGAGCAGGGTCGTGGCCAGAACATGGGACATGGGCAGAAGACCCATGGTCTGGGGCAGGGGTGCTCAGAGAACGGGCTACCCACAGCTCGGGTCTGATATAGCCAGACATGGAAGAGTTTGTAGAGCCCTGTGTTGTACTTGCTTCTTTGACTCAATCCCACTGCTGTTGAAAAGGACAGGGAAAGGTCCCTCTCTCTTTGGGGAGAATTACAGACTGCATTAGTTTGAGAATGAATGTTTCAGCTTTCACTTAGGGGCAATTTTTGCAAAATAAATTTATGTAGACATACACCAACTCACTTAACAGTCCTTTTAAAAATGGAACCATTCTTTAGATGGACATGAAAAAGGAATCTTCCCTCTCCATCTGTTTCATCCACGTTGAAAATACAGATCATGGGCCCCATTTCTTTCAAAAGAAAAGAAAAATGTCCTGATATTTTGCCTAGCTGCATCCTTCCCTCCTACCCTTTAGGTCATCCTTCGTATCCCTGAGAGCTTCTTCTCTTTTTCCAATGGCCACCACACCTACCTGCGTAACAAGGTGACTTGCCATTTGCTGCTGTGGCTGTTGAACCTGCTGAGGCTGCTGGGATGAAGGCTGCTGCTGAGACTGTCCCACCATCTGGCTCCTCATCGTCTGCTGGCCACTGGGAGGATTGTATATTGCCGGTGTCCCATCAGGATTTACAAACGGTTGACCTGAAACAAAACACCCTGCCTTTGCTCAACACTTTTAAGAACGTGCTGTTTTCTCTATGAAATCATACAACCTTGCTTTAAACTGATCAGTCTTTAGCTGACCTGCTACAACTGTAAAGTGCTCATCACTCTCAATGCCTCATTAAGGCATCAGCTATGGGTTTTTTTGTTTTTTTTTTTTTTTTTTTTTTTTTTTTGTTGGTTTTTTTTTTTCAGGCAAGGCAGATAGGAGATACTTGTTTTGGCAGTATGACTTTCCAAGGAATGGGTGGAAGGTTACCATGGCTATAAGATGATTCAGATGCTGTGGTTACTTGAAGTCATTCAATGATGAATCAGTTACTACTAGAATTGAACTCTGGAGCAAACACTGGAGGTAGAGAATATTCACATATATTTTATTGCCACGCAATAGCGGTCAAGCATACACAACCACTCCTGACACACTGTAGTTTGTATGGAAAGGAAAGAAACCAAACCCACTCTTGTTACTGATTTATTTACACATTCTAATAACATAGGGCTGTACTTTTGAGAGCTGTGCCCCATGTAATTAGAGGAGGCAGCACTGGAAATTATCAAGGAAGAAACACTTAAGATGTCTTTGAAGATCTCTTAAATACAGGACAAATTCTGTCCAAAGTTCTACTAAGTTGCTGAACTATTTTTGCTACAGATATTTTAGCTGGGGGAAGTGACCTTGCAAAAGCAATGTTGTTGGTTTTTTTGTTTTGGGGTTTTTGTTTTGCTTTGTTTTGGGTTTTTTTTGTTTGCTTGGTTGTTTTTTTTTAAAGTTTACCCAAGTCATTGTCTTACAAACAAAAAAGAAGTGGTAATTCTCTGTAGGGAAAATGTTTTCCATGACCTCAGTTCTCTCTTCACTTCCATCATAAATTCATAAATCAAAGGAATTACAGATGTTTCCATGAGAAAAAAGGAATTTTAGCAATGAAGTGATAACATTTAAAGTAGGTAACTAAAGTATGAATATCTGAGATACAATGGGAGACCTGGAGGAATTCAGTGACTGAGAGCAACAGTGAAATAATGAACTTCTGATTTGTATACCACAAGCATCTCTACCTGTTCCATCTACTCCTCAGCCTTTCAGTTCCTCCCTCTTATTAATCATGGTCAGAAATGTATGAGGAGCACTGGCTAAAGAAACCTTGTCTTCTCTTTCTAAAGCATCAAGACTTTCTGGATGAAGTTGCCATATTATACTGGGCATGTCTCACACTCACAGTGAGAAAGGTCATGATTTGAGTGGAAGAGAAACACGGGGCAGTTCTGTCCACTAGCTGATTTCCTGCTTCTTGCTGTGAACACACTGGGTGACAATGGCATGGATGCCCTAGATTTGGGAGTCTCAGGCTCCAGAAGCACTTTAAGAGACTGGGGAAGTTAGACTGGGTGAACAGGGTAACAGGCTCCCGAAGCCTGTGCCAGGCACTCAAGGAAAGCCATAAAGAGCACTTCCTAGTGCTCAGGGAAGGATGAGAGAACTGAAAGAGAAAAGGTCCAGCAATGCTTTTGAAGATGAAAAAAACCCAAGACCTTTCATGAAGAAATCTTGAAATAAGAAATGAAGAGGAGAGATCAGATGGTAACAGGGAAGACATTTGTAAGCTACGAACTGTGGCCCTGATAGAAGGGCAAAGATTGCAATGTCATTTAAAGGAGTAAGATTGAAATGTAAATGCTCTTAAATTGTCAAAGGGGGTTAAGCCAGAGAACATGTCAAGAGAAATGCTTTAAAGGGTAAAACAGACTGGTGAAGCGGGTGAAATGGAGAGTAAAACAGCATAGCCACATAAATGGTGTTTTCCCAAAGCAAGCAAGAAGCTTCTCTATCTGGGGAAGGAGAATGGTAAAGCAGAGGAGAGGAAACAATGGAAACTGAAGATATGGAAGAGAAAGTGTGGATTGCCAACACCTGAGGAGG
Source organism: Buteo buteo (assembly GCF_964188355.1). Taxonomy (NCBI): domain Eukaryota; kingdom Metazoa; phylum Chordata; class Aves; order Accipitriformes; family Accipitridae; genus Buteo; species Buteo buteo. The sequence continues at coordinate 58,788,607 of NC_134172.1, read as the reverse complement.
AGCTGAAAGATATAATCAGAGCAGGGAGATACTGACAGCATCTGTGGATGCCATTAGAGGCTTGGCACAGTCAGTGACTATGTAGTGCAAAAGGAAGCAAAGATCTTTAAAGGACATGGCACTATGATCAAAAGAGAGAAAAAGATTGCAAGTAGCCACTCTGCAAGAGGAGAAGAGCTAAAGAATGGTGTTACATAGGGAAAGAAAATCTATTCATTACAGGAAACAAAGCTCCTTTTTCCTCTTCTTTAAACTGTCTTCTCTTCATCTATGTTTCTGACAGCATCCATCACTTTGATAGTCGATCACAGCATCCAGCAATCTAAGCCTCCTCCCTATGGAGCTTCTTTTGTAATGTTACTCTAATAAGATGCAGATATTCTGAGCCCAAAGAGTGGCAAATTTGCAGCATGTCTTTTGCTGCATGTTAAAAAAACAGTAGACGCTGCAGTATAGCCTGACTTCCAGCACAGGTAGCAGCGTGAAGCTATACGTCTGAGACAAGAATTTCAGCCTCTAAAAGAATCTGCTCCCTCCATTTTCTTTACTATGTATGTATTTACAAGGGAGCTACAGAAACAATACACAAGGTTTGAAAGAAACACAAAATTATATATACACAAAACCACTTGCTCCCTGAATGTTAAACATACTAACACACATGGAGCTCTCAGTGATGTCTCTGCAGACAATGAGGCACGGTAGGAGGGAAGACGAGGCACTCTGGTCTAGTGACAGTATTGAAAGGCATTATACCTATAGCACAAAAAGACTCCCTAGGTACCAGGGAAAAATATGAGCTAGCTGCTGCAAATTGCTAAACTGACAAAACAGATGTAGGAGATGTTCCTCTTAAACAGCTCTTCTGGCTTGCAAGTGTGGTGAGCTCCAGCCTCCATCTTTGCCACGGCCAGGAACGAGCATAACCTCTCAGCTGCTGGTGGGCTCAAAGCAGCAGTGATTCCTTTCATTTGTTTCTCTCAGTCCTATCACCTGAATTATGACTTCTGCCTACACCTGCTGAGTTCTGTATGGAAGCAGACCACATAGCACACAAAATGCCTTCTTCAGTATTGACCAAGAAATTCCAGTGTTACAGATGAACTGTCAATTACCAGAACAACAGAAATAAGTAAATTAATAATGATGGGTTTTATCCTATGCCCACCTCGCATTCTGTCCTCTCCCCTAACTGAGTTTTTAAGAAATGTCCAAAATCCCCATTTACACTGACGGTATTAGGCTCTCATGTCAATAATGTAATCACTTGAAAAAAGTACACATAAATAGTAAAGAGTTTACAAAAGTACAAGTTTTTGCAAGCTACTAAGTCACCTCTCTGGAAAGAACTTAGCACATTTGAATCTAAACAAACAAGAACTCCTCCCTAACTTCATATATGCTGATATATAATGATCAGTCCCAGGTACTACTATCTCCAAATATCTGTGGAAAGCTTGGTTTAATAGTCTGTCAAGGTTGTTTTTTCTTACATGCTGCATCTTTCAGGTTTTCTTGACTGAATTCTGACCAAAAAAGTACTTTTAGCTGTGGACTCACAAATAAGCTTTACAGATTTGCACCCAAATATTGGAACACGGGAGTGTAATATACATAAAATACTGGTTAGAAAAAAAATCCACAAATAAAAAGCTCCTGAATGTTCTATTAAGGATTCTGAAAAAATATTTTTGAGTTCAATTCTCAGCTCCCAGTATAATGGAAAATACATTTCACTGTAGGTTTTGTTATTTTAAACCCAGCATAACTCAGCAAAGGTTGACAGCACAGCTAGTCACGGTCACTGAAATAGTCCAAATCACTGAAGAAGCATCACAGGCTCAACTTCCCTGAACGTTTTTAATGCTGTCAGTACAATACTGTGGGGAGTAATAGTGTAATATGATCTGGATTTTGTCTGGACCAAGGAGGTAAGAAATTGCCTTAAACTTTCAGCAAACACAGAAGTTCAAGCTGAGTGGTTTCTGAAGTGTCCACAGTGCTTGGGTGACTGCAAGCACCTCATTTGTGCACTGCAGTGCTGCTAACTACCAGGAATTGAAGAGATTACAACTTGCTCTTATCACAAAACTTCCAATTTAAATAAAATTGCTAATCACACAGCTCACATAACAAAATTAACTCTGAAGTGCTAATTCAAATGCAGCCTTTAAGCCTTTTGAAATTCTGCTGTTAAGCACAATCTCTAAGACTGTGACATCGTATTTTGGTTGCACTATTATCTTGGCATGCTTGATATGGAAGAGTATCTGTCCTTACTGAAGCTAATAGGATCTCAGAGGATTCATCATAGCCAAGGAGTGCCAGGACTTTACAAGATGAATATCCTGTCTGGGACTGTAGGAGTGTGTTTTGTATCACTTCCCACCGGCTATACCACGACAGCCTCAGAAAGCCAATCCAGCTTTGCCTGCAGATTTGAAAAAACAACCTGCCACATGTCATTTCTATGTATATTTGCTACTTGCTTCCTCATAAAATGCCTTAAGGAAAATATCTCTAGAAACAAGAAATTTGCTGATTCCCCAGGTGACATGGGAAACACTAAGGGCAGTACCAGGTGGGAAAGCATTGTACTGACCTGTGTGCGGGTTGAGAAGGATACTGCCAGGTGGTATCCCTGCAGCTTCAAGTGGAAGAATAATATAGCTGGTGTTGCTGGGGGCCACCTGGCCACTCATCCCGTTCTCAGGGTAGGAGACGCTGCCTGAAGAGCTGGCTGTCACCCCGGGGACAAGAGATGCACTTTGGAGAGGCTGATGTATTCGTGACAGTGATCCTGAGGAGCCAGCACTGCTGGAAGACTCTGAGCCTAATAGAGAGACAACCGCAGCGGAGGGGGGTTACAAGGGACCCCAATCCCCATAAGACACAGCGCATATGCGAGGACAGCCTTCACAGCCTGTAAAGGCAAGCACTAGTCCACGCTCAGCTGGTAGGAGTGGGATTTTCACTCCCTACTGAGCTTAGTATCCAGTGGTATTTTTACAATTCAAAAGACTGCTTTCCTCCCGCAACATCTGCTTCCTCCCAGCCAGTAAACAGCTTTATCAAACAGAACACAATATGATCAGCATGTATTTATAATGCCAGAGTATTGGTTCATAAAGTATAAAAACTAAACGCGGGGTATGTAAACAAAAAAGAAAAAAAAACCCACAACACAAAACCCCACCAAACGTTTTCTGTAAGGAAAAAAAACCACCCTAAAACCCAGCAACTGCTGTCAGTCAAGTAACAAGGTAGCTGTGCCATACATGTATTAACTTAAAGCTACCTAAGACACTACCTAAGTCTTTTGCCACTTTGTTTTTTCAGCACCTAGCCTATTAAAATTGATCAGTCAAGATAAATCAAATGTGCTAAAACACATTTGTGCCTGGATGGTTGGGTTGACATATTATTTTAAAAACCAAATATAATTTCCAAACTTAAAGAGATTTTACTTGATTAGATTTCAGTTTGCTTCACGCAAAAATGACAAGAATCTCTGAGAGCGTAAGGCCCAGATGAACGGCTTCCTTGAAGTAGGATGTTAAGACAAATACAAGGGAGGAGTGGAAGCAAATGTCTGTATGGATGCTTCCTCCCAAAAGTAAAGTATATTTTAATTGCAACTTCTTTTACTTTACTTCTGTGCACTGTCTATGCATCTTTAATTAATTACTAACCTCCTTAGTGCCCTCCTGCAGGTGGAGACTAAAAGAAAAGACAGAACTCAGACTTAAGTTTTAGCAAACTTCTTTCTTAGAGGGCAAATTACATGCCTTCATATTTGGGATACTACAGGAGGACCCTGCAGTAGACTGCTTGGAGCCTCAGATTCATTTTCAGCCAAACCCATATTGAAATTCATTTATTTCCTCATAATTAGAGCAGAAGAGTTTTCCCCTGAAGAAATAACACCAGCATCCTGTTTCTTAACAGAGAGTCTTTCCACAGATTACTGTGTTGCTGTGTAAAACACTTTTTTATCCATCTTCTCCAAACTTCATATTCATACAGCAGCTACTACAGAGACAGTCCTTTTTGTGAGCTGTGCACGATTTGCCATCACCAGGACCCTAAATCTGCTTCTCCTGTATCTAATCAAGAAAGTAATAGAGATTTCAGAAGTTGTTTTTGATTTCTATAAATACATTTCAAAGTTGTATTAGTTGCTATATTCCTCCCCCTCCACCCCCCTGTAGACTGAGGTTGGAAATCTAGAAAGATTATTCCTGCAGGGACAGTTTTATTTATTGGATCATTTCAGAGTTTCTACAAATTGCAGGGATATTCCTGGAGGTCATCCTCATCAAGCTGCAAGCAGTATTTGGCATCTTCCTCGCAAATGAAAATGCAACCACTGGAGTTTAATTTTCCTTCTACAGCAGTTACCAGGCCCTTCCCTGCATTTCCCTTCTACATGCGCTTCATGTTGCTTCTTTGAGTTCTTGCTTTACTTCCTCCTCTTTTCCATCACCTATCGAATTCAACAGGTTGGAAAGTTACCAGAAGATGCAGGAGTGGTGATGAGATTTCATAAACCTCCCATCATTTGTAAGCACGTAAGTAGCATCAAGCCTGAGTTCGGACTTCTCTCTCCCCATTTTGTGCTATTCTGAAGAAATGCTGTTAGCATAAAAAAAGATTGCAGTTCTGACATTCAATTGTTTTTTCTCTTCCCCCTTTCAGCTGTTTTTATGGCAGAATCACGGACTGATCTTTACCAGCTTCTGAATGTTAAAAGCTAAAGGACTGCAATGAATTCAGATGTACTCATCAAATGGTAGGCAGAAGCAATAGAAAAACCTCTGCAGCTATCACCCTACATTGGCCAAGATGATAGCTTTGAAATGTCTGCCTTAAAAGATCTGAGATCCACTCTCCTATTTCAGTAGATCAAGTTGGTGATTTTGAAAGAACATAAATAAGATGCAAAACCACTTCAGCAATTTTCTGAATATTAAAAAAAAATCCCAGAAATTATTACTTAACCAATTTTTCCCCCATTTATCCTGTGTAAGAATGATCTATTTTAATTTTTTTCCATGACTACAACTTATTTCCTATCATTTTAAGTCTAGACATATTAAGCCAAGTAAATTCCAACACTAATGTTTGGAAATTAACACCAATTAATCTTGTCTTTGTAGCTCTGATTAGCTGTTTTCATGGTGTCTAAATCTGGAACAAGAAATCACCACAGAATGAATTCAGTACTGTAGCAAATGAAAAAAAAAAAAAAAGAACTATCTGACTTTATTCAGATTAACATTTAGAGATGTCTTGCTAAAGACTTCTGAAAGGAATTTTGACTAAATGAGATTTTTGCCCCCATTACACAATTCAACCTCTTTTTTCTTCCAGTATGTAATGATGGCTACTTCTTCTAGATTCTTCTATAATCTTCTTGCTGCTTCACAGCTGGCACGATAATAACCTTCATATTCACATCACTTTCCATTAATATATTTCTAAAGTATTCTGAGAGATACAGCAGTTCAAAGAGTGGTAAAAAAAAAAAAAAAAAAAGAGAAAAATCACCACAAATGCCTAATAGCTTAGAGGGTTTGCGGAGGGAGACCATTGAGGTACCATTAACTTTCCAATATTCTGAGTATTAGTGAGCGATGCAACATGTCTTGCTGTATTTTCTTTGGGTCAGCATCCAGTATCTGATGACTTTGAACATCTCTGCTCATCCCACCTTCCAAGCCTGAGGTAAATTTTTCCTTTCTTATCAACTGGACTCTCAAGATCTACCCACTACTTGCTCCAGATGGTCAATTTTTCAGGAACAGTAGAGCGCTGATCAACTCTGGACATATTTTTGGTTTCTTGGCTCAGGAATATTTATTTGTTACTTTTGTAACATACAGAAGTGCAAGTGACTTACAAAGTATTTAGGTGGTTTTTATGATAATGGTACATGCTCACGTGAACACAATTATTTCTCTGCAAGATGCACTTTTAAAAATAAGATTGATGTTTCAGCAGTTGGTTGGCAGGAAGAACATGACTGGAAGCAGTTGGCTTGTGATTTATTGCCCATACATCGACATTCCTACAGTTTCTCTGGGACTCACAAGATCCATCAGGCTAATGCCTGATTAAAGGAAATCATAAAGAAGCAGAAATCCAGTTCCAAAACTCAGAGACAAATTTATATTTTACTGGACACGTCATAAAAACTTAAAAAAAAAGTTAAAAAAAAAAAAAGAGTTAATGTATTGAAATGCCTGCAGTATAATCATCTTTCCCAACAGAAGTAGCAATGAACACCTAACAGGAGAGATTAGACTGTGGCTCCAATTACTTGGAGCCCCGCCAAGGAAGTTAACGATCCCTACAGATCTGTATCAACACAGCTGATATGTCAATGCAGCCACGTTTTCGTAAATGGTGGGGAAAGAAATACACTCCAACAGATGCGCATTCCACTGAATGGAAAATGCATTAAGAGAAGCTAAAGATGCAATAGTTACATCTTCTAAGTCTTCCAACAATTATTTAAATAGGTATGTAGATATACAGAGGACATTTCTTTGAAACGCATCTTGTCTTCCCTCCTAATAATGGATATTAAAACCTGTTGTAAGGTGTCAGCAAAAATAATGTGGTAGTTGATGAACTAGATTTTCTCTTCATGGGTGTGTTAGAGACTGAACAGGTACATCTTTGATGCCCACAGGGACATCTATTTCACTTACCACTCTATATGCTTAGTCAATCCTGGAAAGCCCACTCTATTATTGGAAATCTACACTAACCAACTCTTTGTATGATGTCCTAAGTTGTAGGAATGCAATCTGATTGCAATTTGTTAAATTATTAACTCCCCACTCAATATTGAACTATAGCTTAATACATCTCTATATATCTACTAAGCATCAGAAAAACAGAGATGAAAGGGGTTTTTTGCAATATACAATCTGTGCTTTTCAGTGGAACAGGGCTTTCTAAACAATCAACAGGTGCATGAAAATAACCATCAGAACCATGAAGATAACCATGTAATGGGTTTCTAACAGCCCCTTTTGTGAAGTTTGCAAGAATGAAGTAACAGAATTCCTTTGCTAAGCTCTAATTCCTGTGCAGCTGAATGCAATTAAAGTCTAAAACTAATTGACACAACTGGACTCTACTGCGGAGAACAGCACATTCTATGATCTGTCTTTGCCTAAGGGGAGGCTAACATCTTTCTGTGCTTCAGTTTCTATTTTTCTGCTATGTACCATTAATTACTGATTTATCAGAAGTGAAGGCTGAGGGCAGAACATTTAATTTTGGTGACGATATTAAAAATGATCCAGAAAGGCTACAAAGCTAATATTGCATCACTGTATACACTCTCAAAGGCAGCTGTGAGCCATCTCTGAAAATCCTGCAAGTTTTAATATTCTTATGCTCAAGAAGGGTGTTTGACAATGCTTCTGGATGACCATCATATATGTAGAATAATTTTCACATTTAAAATGGTCACAAACATTTTGCCATCGTTTAGCCAATGAAGAACATTTTGAGCAACTAATAACTTCAGACTGATTTCATATATACTACGTGCAAGACAAAAATGTTTCAAATTTATTACTGTGAATCATAGACCACTTCAGACAACAGACTAGTACTTCCTGCAGAGGAGAACCAGGACAGAATTGGTGCCTACCAGGCTCTGCCACACTACCAGGGCAGCTTGCCTAACATTTGTAACTACACCTCTGCAATCCCATTTCAATCACTGTAATAAAGACAACAGAAAATAAACAAAATCCACCAAAATAAAAACATGATCAAGCTTTAAATGTGTCCTGAGCTACAGAACACCCAGCGCTGCCTGTGACCGGAGTACAGAGTAACAGAGACCTAATGCAAAACATGCACAATGAAGTGTCACTTGGTACCTAATCCACCCTAGAAAACATATGCAAATAGCACACGGGGGCTCTGACAGCTGTATGAACACCCCCAGCATTTTTTGGTGAAGGGAGAACACTTTATCAAGACATATTTCCCCATTATTTTTTGAACAGTCATTCTTTTCTGCTTTACTGCCATTCAATAACATTTTAGAGAGAAGGAAAGAGTGATTCAGATATTATTTCCTATGACTTTCCTCAGGCTGACTGACAGTTTCACTCTGTGTCCTGGCTTTGAAGGTGTAAGTTTGTTTTGACATCTAGCCTTGCTCTTTTTCCCTGCTTCTTCCTCTTATTTTGTTTCTTTTTTACTCTTTCTGTGCCTCAACTAGCTTTTAAATTTAAACACTTTACTTAAAAAAAGTCAAAGCACTTACAATATGTAATTGCTCTGCAATGAACATGGAATTTTTTAATATTACTAATGTTTAAAAAATGTACTGTAAGAGCTTCCATTTGAAAGCAATTTTGGATTTGGTGCATACAGAGTGCAGATGCATTTACAACTATTGTCATGCTTCAGAGATCTCTCCTTTAATACATTTTCTAAGCATACCCTTTAATATGCTTGATCTTAACACAAAAATGGCTACTTAAAAGTATTACTCTTTTGCAATTAAGTGTCTCAACCCTCCAAACTGGATTTCCCTGATACCATTTTAAATGCTCTGCACCTCTGCAATACAATGCTGCAGAGAAATACATTTATTTACCTGCACTCTACTGAAGGTGAATGATGTGAAAAAAGTATACCAGGAACCTGTGCCTCCTCCCCATTTCACGCATATCAAATTGAATTCTGATGCAATAGAAAGATTCATGGGAGGCAAAGAAATCTGGAGATAAAATCAGTGTCTACTGCATACTTCAGGCCCCACTGTATAGGCTGTTCAGCCTTTATACAAATAAAAAATACAGGGAAGTGTAGTTTCAAAACTACATAGCAAAACCAGCGTGTATGCTGCATATACTTATGCTCAGGAACAAGCCAGTGGTAAACAACCATACTGTACTAATTTTTCAAGTCAAATTCATGTCTTAATTCCATAGGATTTCACAAACTTGAGGATGGAGTAAAACTGAATGAGAAGATTACCTTAGGAAGGGATCCTTATAGGTCTCTTCCAACTTGAGATATTCTGTGATGCTATGAATCTTAATAATAAACGCAATATTTGTCTAGGGCCTCAAAAGAAACATAAAAAAGAAGCATTAAGAAGAAGAAGAGGCAGGATATTCCAAAAGCTCCCAGTAGCTTTATGACCAGCAGAGTTTGAAAGAGCGGCTTTCCAACCAGCTGGGTTCCTTTACAGCTGTGAAATATAACAAATGCACAGGGGGGGCAGTTCCTGAACTGGGAGAACCTCAGGGGGAGGTCAGAGAGCTGCTGGGAGCCCACAGCTCTCCCGACAGCGGCTGACAGGACCTGGGCCAGGCCAGGAGCAACGTTGGCCATGCCCCCTGCCATGTCTAAAAGAAGCCCTTAGGCAGTACTAGCGACCGGGGCATGGCGCGGCAGTTGGCGCGCAGGAAGGGTGCCGAAGCCCTGCCAGCTCGACCAGGGAGCAACGGTACCCACCTGGCAGAAGGCCACGGCCTCTGTAAGCTCTGCACCCACCACGAGTGACCCAGCTGCCCAGAGCGAGCTCCAGTGGGAAGATGCCGCCACCCCAGTGCCGGGCTGCGGGCTGTGCCCCACTCCTACGCCGGGATGGGACGACAGCAGTGAGCACACCGTGGGAGGCGTGCCCGGGGAGAGGAACTCCTCCGCTTAGTGACAGGGCTTGGGGAGGAGCCAAGTGGGTTGAGGACTATCGGGGAGTGCCCGAGAGAGAGACTACCAGAATCGCCCCCTACCTTCCCTGGGACAGGCATGGCAGGCAGGCAGGACGTGTGATACGGAGGATTCCCCATCCTCTATCCGCCTGGCTGAACGCGGTGACTCAAGGGACAGGGGACAATGGCGACAAGTTCCTGCCTGGAGCACCAAGCGCAGGTACGAGGCTTTGCAAGTGGAACCGAACGATGACGAGGATGATGGCTCATCCAGCTTGGAGGTGTCGCTGAGGTTAAGTCGGCCTACGCCCTGTGTCAAAACTGCTTCCATAAAGAAAAAAATGGGTCATTGTCATAGGAGACTCCTTCTGAAGGGACCAGAAGGCCCAATACGCAGATTGGACCCACTTCTCAGGGAAGTCTGATGCCTCCCTGGGGCCCAGGTTGAAGATGTGAAGAGAAAGCTTCCTACCCCGATACGGTCCTCAGATTATTATCCATTATTGATTTTTCAGGGAGGCAGTGATAAGTTGCAACAAGAAGTCCAAGGGCAATCAAGAGAGACTTCGGGGCTTTGGGATGACTGGTTAAGGGATCAGGAGCACAGGTAGTGTTCTCCTCTAGCCTTCCAGTTGCAAGGAATGATGAGGGAAGAAACAGGAAGAGCCAGCAGATCAATACCTGGCTCCGAGCCTGGTGTCACCAGCAGAATTTGGGTTTTTTTGATCATGAGTTCGTTTACATGACACCAGGTCTGCTGGTAACAGTTGGGGTGCACCTGTCTCAAAGAGGGGAAAGGATCTTTGCACAGGAGTTAGCAGGGCTCACTGAAAGAGCTTTAGACTAGATGTGAAGGGGGAAAGGGAGAAAACCAGGTTTGCCAGAGATAAGCCTGGGGTTGGCACGCTATTGTTTGAGGGACGGTGTGCCAGCAAGGTCCTTTGCTCTGCCATCTCAGTGGAGGTAGGGGATGGAGATCCATGAGGCAGCAAAGACACACAGGTTATTGATGTGTTGGAAACCGTGGAAGCACCTCAGAATGGTCACATAGGAATTAGGGCTTCTCCCCCCAAAAAGGTGGTGGTATCAATAGTCCAACTAAAGTGCATCTACACCAATGCACGCAGCATGGGCAACACACAGGAGGAGCTGGAAGCCATTGTGCAGCAGGAAAACTATGATATGCTTGCCATCATGGAAACATGATGGGATGACTTGCACAACTGGACTGCTCCAATGGATGGCTATAAACTCTTCAGAAGGCATAGGCAAGGAAGGAGAGGTGGCGGGGTAGCCCTGTATGTTAGGGAGTGCTTTGATTGTCTAGAGCTTGATGATGGTGAGTGTTTATGGGCAAGAATCAGGGTACAGGCCAACAAGGCAGATATCGTGGTGGGAGTCTGTTATAGATCACCCAACCAGGATGAAGAAGCAGATGAAATATTCTATAAGCAGCTGAGAGAAGTCTCACAATCGCTAGCCCTTGATCTTGTGGGGGACTTCAACTTACCACATGTCTGCTGGAAATACAATACATCAGAGAGGAAACGGTCTAGGAGGTTCCTGGAGTGTGTGGAAGATAACTTCCTCACACAGCTGGTGAGGGAGCCAACTAGGGAAGGAGTCCCACTGGACCTGTTGTTTGCAAACAGAGAATGACTTGTGGGTGATGTGATGGTTGGAGGCTGTCTTGGAAATAGCAATCACGAAATGATAAGAGTTTTTGATTCTTAGAGAAGTAAGGAGGGGGGGTCAGCAGAACTGCCACCTTGGACTTCTGGAGGGCAGATTTTGGCCTGTTCAGGAGCGTGGTTCACAGAGTCCCTTGGGAGGCAGTCCTGAAGGGCAAAGGAGTCCAGGAAGGCTGGGCATTCTTCAAGAAGGAAATCTTAAAGGTGCAGGAGCAGGCTGTCCCCATGTGCCAAAAGATGAGCCAGTGGGGAAGAAGTCTGGCCTGGCTGAACAGGGAGCTTTGGCTGGAACTCAGGAAAAAACAAGGAGAGTTTATGACCTTTAGAAGAAGGGGCAGGCCACTCAGGAGGACTATAAGGATGTCGTGAGGTTATGCAGGGAGAAAATTAGAAGGGACAAATCCTAGCTAGAACTTAATCTGGCTACTGCTACAAAAGACAATTAAAAATGTTTCTATAAATACGTTAGCAACGAAAGGAGGGCTAAGGAGAATCTCCATCCTTGACTGGATGCGGGGGGAAACATAGTGACAAAGGCTGAAGAAAAGGCTGAGGTACTTAATGCTTTCTTTGCCTCAGTCTTTAACGGTAAGACCAGTTGTTCTCCGGGTACCCAGCCCCCTGAGCTGGAAGACAGGGACAGGGAGCAGAATGAAGCCCCCATAATCCAAGGGGAAATGGTTAGCAACCTACTAGACCAATTGTATGGCCAACTGTATGAGGTTCAACAAGGCTAAATGCCACGTCCTGCACTTGGGTCACAACAACCCCATGCAGCGCTACAGGCTTGGGGAAGAGTGGCTGGAAAGCTGCCCGGCAGAGAAAGACCTGGGGGTGCTGGTTGACAGCTGGCTGAATATGAGCCAGCAGCGTGCCCAGGTGGCCAAGGCGGCCAGTAGCATTCTGGCTTGTATCAGAAACAGCGTGGCCAGCAGGACTAGGGCAGCGATCTTCCCCCTACACTCAGCACTAGTGAGGCTGCACCTCAAATACGGTGTTCATTTTTGGGCCCCTCACTACAGGAAAGACGTTGGGGTGTTGGAGCGTGTCCAGAGAAGGGCAACGAAGCTGGTGAAGGGTCTGGAGCACAAGTCTTATGAGGAGCAGCTGAGGGAACTGGGGTTGTTTAGCCTGGAGAAAAGGAGGCTGAAGGGAGACCTTATGGCTCTCTACAACTACCCTAAAGGAGGTTGTAGCGAGGTGGGGGTTGGTCCCTTTTCCCAAGTAACAAGCAACAGGATGAGAGGAAATGGCCTCAGAAATGACCTCAAGTTGTGCCAGGGGAGGTTTAGATTGGATATTAGGAAAAATTTCTTCACTGAAAGGCTTGTCAAGCATTGGAACCGGCTGCCCAAGGAAGTGGTTGAGTCGCCATCCCTGGAAGTATTTAAAAGATGTGTATATGTGGCATATAGGGACATGGTTTAGGGGTGGACTTGGCAGTGCTACGTTAATGGTTGGACTCGATGATCTTAAAGGTCTTTTCCAACCTAAACAATTATATAATTATATAAAATTTTAAACTATGTTCAAGATCCAGAGGTCCAGAATGTAGTTACAAAGTCAAAGGTTTTCTTGATTTATTCTGAAAACTCCATTCCTGAGCATCCTGAATCAAAGCAAATGCTACTGTACAATTTTGGGAATAGGAGTGAAATCTGACCAACCCAGGTTTGATAAACTGGGTTTAAATTAAGTACCGTCCATAAAACACTCTCAAGCTGAAAGAGCACTAAGTGCTAAGTATTGATTACCACTTGTCCTGTACTATATTTATCAAATGAACCAAACTGATGGAATCATCTGATGGGCTCATTATTTATTATGCACTTTTACACAAAAATATAATAGAGAAGCTTAATGGCATGGTTTGAAATTACTTAGATCCAGACCCTGTGACTCACTCATATGTTAATGTACCCATGAAGTTAATGCAAATAAATGCAGAATTCCCACCAGATTCGTAGTGTCCTTAAATGGTGCTTTCACTTAATGGGAAAATGGTGAGATTGTGGGACCTCTGTGAATCCAGTGCTTCTGCCTGCTCAGACCACAGCACACTGCCTCGTCTGCCAGCAGCAAGGGAGAGGCTGTACTCCCAAGACACAGATGGTCCGCATTTCAGCAACTACAACAAAATGTTCTTCAGTTTCTCATCAGATATATGACATTTAATTCTTCACTATTCAAAAAGATTAAGATTAATTAAAAGGTAAAATCTGTGCTTTGTCTGAAAGGGGTGCCACCTTTTCATGCTACAAGTGCAGACAGCATTCAAATAGGACGTGCACATACTCTACTCCAGGAAACGCCCACCATACCTATGATTTGCAAACCTCAGGCACCAGGTTTTCTTCTTGATTCCTAAAAACTCAATAGCAGGAACCCAGATACTAGCATACGTAGATGGAAATACGCATCTGCTATGCACAGGAAATACAACTGTTCATGTAATTCACCATCTAGTGCAACCCATGGGGGTTGGACTAGATGATCTCTGAGGGTCCCTTCCAACTCAAACCATTCTGTGATTCTGTGCTATACCACACTCTGGCAAGTACCAGTACAGCCATTTATCATGGCACAACGAGAAGTCCTGTGAACCCAATACAGTACTAGCTACCTGTTTTAGACAGTTTGCCGGTACTTCTGTTACTTGATGAGCTATCTCCTCTTGTCAGGACGGTTATCCCACCAAAACTGGCTGTCTTTGTTATGGCTGGCTTCAAATTTCGATTTGAGCTGTCCGAGTCTGTGCTGCTCCATGGCCTCTGGTGGTCTGTCCACTTCAATTCATTCTCCGTACTGCTCTGTCGACTGCCAGATGCCTTCCCCATGCTGTCTCTGTTACCCCTACGGATATCAGGAAACAAAGATTTATACAAAAACAAAACCCTGTCAGGGCAGAGCCTATCTTTGGGTACCCTGCAGTGGGTAATAAAGAAAAAGGAAATATTCTGCATTTATGAAAGCATGGCTGAAGTAGGGGATTTGACCCCTGTATACATTTGCCTTCAGCAAGTAAACACTGCTATACCCTTTTACATGCACGGCACTTAGCACTGCTCCACTTACACATACATCCTAAGAGCATTTCACTGGGCAGGGCTGATGTAGTAATATTACACAGCACTGATGTAGCAGTTCTGTTGCCTGTTGACCGGTCTCTTCCCTCAGCAAACCCCTTGCTACCTCTCCCTTTGCTGTCCATCACCTGTAATGTTCTTCTCACTAACTTCACCCACCCTCTACTTTTGCCTTCATATCCATCCTCCTTATTTCTATTGCACCTTCTCCCCACTCATCATCTGCTCTGTGAAGTCATCCAAAGCTTTCCCCTCAACATGTGTCCTCCCAGTGTGACCCCAAACTCTTCAGTGCTAATGCTCCACTTAGATATCCACCAGTTTGGGGTTTTTTTTTTCCCCCTACGCATGCAGTAATTGGGTAGAGGCTGTCTGTCCTTGAACAGCTGCAGAGCACCTACAGTGTACTGTGAGTAACAACACAGTAAACTGTGAGCAGAATTTGGCTTATTTATGGTGAACCGCTTACAATGTCCTGCTAAAATGACAAAATCAACATGCCTATCACAGCTTAGTGCACCAGATCATCATCCCAAGTGATGCTAATAACACTAAATTTTGGAAGGCTTTTAGAAGACATTTTCCACCCCTCTGCTTTATTTTACAGTATAATACTTTGCAGGCTCAAAGCTCTTTCTACAAATCAAAAGGATGGGACTGTATCTATTTTTTTTTTCTTTTGGTCCCTTTTCTCCTTGTGAACATGGCTCCTGCTTTTTATTTGGAGAACCTGCCGAGCTGTATCACTCAGGATGTAAAGGAGCAGCCTGTCAAAGATGGGATCAGGCTGGTGCGTTCCCTGCCTGGG
This sequence comes from Buteo buteo, assembly GCF_964188355.1. Lineage (NCBI taxonomy): Eukaryota > Metazoa > Chordata > Aves > Accipitriformes > Accipitridae > Buteo > Buteo buteo. Next base: position 58,773,324 of record NC_134172.1, on the reverse strand, counting down.
AACAGAGCCTCTCACAGATGTGATCAGCAGTATTAACCTGTTGGCCTTTGCTAGACCCAGACAGTGGGAAAGCATGAAGAGAAACAGCACAAAAGCAACAACATGGAAAAAGGTTTTAAAAAGAAATTGTCCTTAAGATTTAATTGGAAAGAAAAAAACCAAACAAAGTATGTTATTTACAGACTCTTTTGCATTCTTGTGCTTAGAAATCAACAATTCTTTTATATTTATATTCTAGTGGAAAAGACGGAGAGAAACAGAATGCTCTTGTATCCCAGATATCTGTGCTTTGGGGTTACACAAAATTCCTTTTTGTTCCCCAAACCCAAACAGGTATTTGTTATTAAAAGTGTCTAAGATGCCTCCTTACTCCTGCATGCCAAATCCAAGACTCTTAGATCATCAAGGCTAGCCCAAAGTGTGAAGAAAAGTTTGGCTGCCTGCTGCCTGTGGCCATGGGACACAGCTCCAGATGCTTCAGCACTGCTCCTTATCTGATACAGTCTCGCCATCTCCTCCATAGCTGCTGTGCTGACGTGCATAGTCAGCAACCACACGTCAAATAACCCCGCATCCTTTTCTCCTTGTAATGAAAAATTATGTAATACAGATGATATAGGTTTGAAATGACACAAACTATCACTGCCACATATGCAAACCACAATGCATACAGTCATCCAGTGATCGCCTTTCTTCTGCCTAGCTATCCTTATGCCTTACTAGGTGAAGGACATGCTTCTGAAAGCGTCCATTACTTCTGCCTGCTCTGTTTAAGACTTGTGGCAGCTGATTGACTTTAAAAGCAGCGTGACATGCTCAATTCTGGTTGATTTGAATTGAACCTGTGGGAGCTCGTAGTGTGGGGAGATAGCCTTTCTGTCACCACCAGGTTGGATCTTCCACTGATCCAGTGTGTCAACTGATAAAAAAGTTCTCCATGAAAATATGGACTGACTCCTCCTGATTCCCTGTGGCTTAGGACACAATTTGGGATACATCTGAATGTTCTCTGGGCAGAAGGAATTGGAGTTTGGAAGACAAAGTTCACAGAGGAAAAAGTTTCAAAACATTGTTGCTTTAGATAAGGGAACTTCAATCAGTTTCACCTTTTACTTCAGCTTTTAAGAAACCAACAAAAGGAAAAAAGGTCAGTCTGGGCACTAGTCTGTGAAACGTGTCTGTCGTACACACTAGACCAAAATGAACTTCTACCAGTCACAGTCACCCCCAAATTGTGGCAGTCCGAGCAGCTGGGCAGCTAGAAACCTCTTTATGATTCCTGAGCCAATGATCCATAAAACCAAAGAAAAGGGTCCCGTTGTGACCTCCCCACTCAGAGGGGGAGGGTGGGATGAGCAGGTTAAGAACTCTGTTCCAACCAGAAAAATGACATACCCACACCCATTGAGGTCTCCCTCAGCGAGGAGACAGACAGTAACTCTCACTCAAGATTTCAGAAAATGAATATTAAATAAATTCATACAAACCTAAACAGCTGTCTTTTCTTATGAGTATCATTGCATATACTACTGTCTTCCAACAGCCTACTGAAAAATGAAAAGAAAGATTATGTAACAGACATGGTAATTCAAATTTATCTGATCTGTAAAGCTGTATTTAATTTCTAGCAACATCTTCCAACTTGCACTAGATTCATAGTTTAAAAAAAAAACCACAAGGCTAAAATTGTCCCGTCTCCACCCCCCCCCCATAACTGTGCACAGTCAACTGAATATAAGAAATGTCAGCCAGGGAGGCTGAAGGCCATTTAACATTTCCTGTTACTGAGCAAGGTAATTCTCAGAAGCCAAGGAACCACATATCTACATCCAAAAGAAAATTCATAAAAATATCACCTAATAAGAACATAAAAAATGCAAGCCAGCAAAATACTGCCTATATAATTTTAAGCACTTGCTAAGTCACTTGGAAGTCTCTGCAGCTCAGAGAAATGCTCAGGTTCTCTGATGAAAGAAAGGCAAAGCACTTAAACACATACCTAACTTTCAACACAGCAAATCAACAAGGTTGCTCATGTGCACAGAGCTAAGTACAAGTTTAAGTGCTTCACCTGATCAAAAGCTGTAAGGCATGCAGCAAGAAAAAGCAGCATTCTGAGGAACACAGCTGAAGTCTCCCTCCTGACAACAGTACAGGCAGTAACAGAAGCCCAGTTTCCAACCTGGCCTTTTACTGGTCTCCACTTGGGTATGCACCCTCACACCAGGAAAGCTGGTCGGCCAGCTCATGGGTTCGAACAAAGCGAACCATGTGCAAACACCAGAACTGGCCACATTCTCCTGCACGCAAGTGTGGGATTGAATGCATAAACCAACAGAAGCCTGGCTATGAAGTTCGTGGTTTATCCCATCCCCACCCTACCCTCAGCAGTGCAGCGTCTGAGCACTTTCCATACTGACTTGGGAACATGAATAACTAATGTCATGTTTATTGTCCTAGTCTCTCCAAAGAGGAAAAGGTAGGTTTATGGGAGCATCTGCTTTTTGCTTTTCAGGTTCCTCTGTTGCAATTTTTATTTATTTTGATAAAACCTATCTCCGTAGTCATGATACAGAAGCAGCAGCTGAGGAAATGTCCTTGGCTCTCAGACTACAAGGTGGTTAGATGACAGTGGCCATTACCTCCTGAGAGTCTTCTCTCATTCCACTTACAGGACTGTCCATCGAAAAAGCTGGTTTGTGCCATTACTGTGGTGTCATTTTCTACAGGAACAGCCTTACCCATAAATGCATCTGACAGATGTAAGGATGGACAGAGATAGAAATACTGTGAAAGATAACCTCCCGTTCTTCAGTTTTAAAACCTGCACAGGACAGACTTGGGCTAGCACTGCTCAAATACTCACCAGTGAAATTCCCAGTGTTTTGGTTAAAATCCTTAACTGCCACAAAGGTGCACAATTTCTAAGATTTTCAACACAGTTAAGCTAATTTATGGCTGCTATGGAGCTAACACTTCATATTCTGTAGATCTTAAACACAGGTTCTTCTTCCCTTTGCTTTAAGTGGATTTATTACAATAAAAAGAACATCCATAAGAACTATGACACAGTAATGCAAAGTAACAGTTGGCTGAGGTATCACCATCTCATTACTACAACGCAGCAGTAAAGCAGGTCTGGTCTGGGGGGACTCGGGACTCTTCACAAGCACCAAGTGAAGGCAGAGCTGCCGCTCAGTCCCGCAGGGGAGCAGGTTAAACAACAGAAACACAAGTGTGGCGTTTCATAAATACCGTCATCCAGCCACTGCAGGAGTGCTTTTTAAAGATCAATAAGTTAAATTCTAAAAGCACTCTAGAGACAGATTGGTCATTTGAAATGAAACTTCAAACTTCCCCCCTCCCTCCCACAATCTGCTTTTTAAACTGAAATGCAAGGTCTTGGGAAAGCAGCAGCAACATCTTATCTGCTCAGATACAATACTGCAAGGCAATCTCTTTTCCCCCCCTTAAAGCACAAAAACACTGCAGATAATATGGATTACAAATTTGCTCAACAGTCTTCATGTTAGAATAAACAACTATAGAACTACAGATAGACAAAATAATAAGAGAAACAGCTAAGTTTAACACAAAAAAAAAAAAAAAAGCTATTTTTTACCTGTTTTCCACAAAAAGGTTTTCCTGGGAGCAAACTGACTGAAAAATAAAAAAGGCATTGTATCAGACGTTCTAGATATGCTCTGCTGTTCCAATTCCTTCCTTGATTTTAGAATTACCTCCCCTGTTCAGGCTTAAGGGGATTTCAATTCATGCATCATTTGCATTTGCAGAAGACAAGAGGGAAAAAAGGTCAAGAATAAGGTCAGGCCAGTAAAATAAATTCCATGCATTACAACACATTGCCAATGAGGGGATCTCAGTTTGGAAACCAACTGAAACTTCTCAGTCCTGAGATCAGAAAAAGGTAGTATGTGCAAAATACTGGCAATTCGAAGGGGAAAAACGTTTTTCCTACATAATGTAAGGTTCCACTGGTCTGCCCTACCACCTCAAAATAAGATTGCAGAATAGGACAGAGCTGCAGGTAGGAAGGACAAACAGGAGGAAAGCATGCAGAATTGACAAAGTTCTTCAAAGGGAGAGAAGATACTGCAGTACTTAGAAATACTGTGTGATTTCACATTTTACAGTTGGAGAGGAAACAGTCATACCCGCATTAAGATGTAAAATGATGATAATTATCTTAATAATAATATTAACAACAATAATAGTCTATTGCAAAAAGGTTCTCTGCTGGAGGACTTAGATCCCGAGAAAGGTGAAGGGCTTGGAAGAAATAAATCCTATGGGCAAGTGTATAGTTCTTTTAGCATTACTTAATTTTTTTATGCAGAGAAATGAAGCTGTGCTCAATTTCCCATGAATAATTCTCCCTCTTTGATTTTTTTCCATTTCCCTCTTTTTATGTTCACTACACAAAGTGCCTCATAGCTGTCACTGGATTATATCTCCATGAGGTACAGTAGAAAGGATAGTCAGTACTTGCACTGAATTTAAACAAAAGGCAGGCAAAGGGAGGAGGGCACCAGAGATCATGCCCATTACTTCTGTAACAATGGGACTCAGCTCAAAGAATAATGCCATGCCATCATTAGCTATGTCAAATTTTAATGGTATGGGATATACATGGATTTGGGATGTTTCTGTTTTGAAAAGGGTCAGCTAATGACCTACTCAAAGAGTGCTGGCCAACACCAGAAGCAACACCCTGCTCATTCCCAGTGCTCCAGCAGATGCATGGGCTAAGTTTTCCCTTGGCACTGCAGCCAGTGCCATCACATCAATTTACACAAGGAAGAAATTTAGCCCTGAGAAGGCAGTGTGGTTTCTCCTTGAAGCTCTAATTCACCCACCCAGCATCGATATCGGGGAACATCTGACAGCTCCATGGGCTTCCCAGGCAAGCTCCCACCCTTCACTCCTACTAAACACACAAGGCTCTGGGCTGCATCGGTGGCAAATGCGTCTCTCCTTAGCACAAAGCCTCAGGATATCAGGAGCAAGTTCTTCATTGCCAGGGACCAAATTCCCACCAGCTACAGCAGACCTAGGGTTTCATCCCAGGCGGAGAGGAGACACAAACTGTTCCACCTAAAACCACTGGGATCCTTTGCACAACTATGACACTGCCTCTTCTCTCATTCTATGTACTTTACTCACAAGGTTTCATTAACAAATGTGGCTGTGCGGACTTCAGCATAGTCTAACTACCTACAGGCATAGTGAAATCACCCTGTAGGCTTGTACAACCTCAGCTGTGGGGCTGTGTCTTCACTCTGAGGTTCATGATAGGCATTTGTGCACTGACTCCACTGCAGTCACATTGCCAAAGCACCATTACAGCTACTCTTCCAGAATAAGCGAGTAAAAACCTTTGCTTAGACCAGAGTACTTGTCTGTGTCCCCACAAAGTTACAAAGCAAAAGGGCATGTACCTGTCTGGATTTTTTTATTTTATTTTTTCAAGTTTTTAAAGAGACCAGGTCATAAAGCAGAACAAATATCTGGGATTTATATTTATCAAGCAAGTGGAGACTCCTGCTCCTTTTTCAGTGTCTTGATGGGAATCACTATCAACTGTATTACAGACTTGAAGACAGAGTCTGTAATAACTCCATTTGTCTTCCTGACTGATGATGCTGGCACAGAGCCACACAATCCCTGGAAACTATTTTTCAGTACAGGTGCGAGGCTGAGAAGACAGGCACACTTTATTATGTTATTCTTACTGTTAAAAATCAGATGGCTAAGCAGCTCTGGATAGCAATTTAGCTACTACAAGGTCAGGACTCACTTTGCTGATCTATAGCATCAATAATGGTCAATTTAAAGCACCAGGAAAGCTTAAGTACACAGCACAGCTGTTGTCAAAAATACTTTTAAAACAATTGGCTCTTGTATACTCAAAGACACTGACTACAAACCTACAAAAGGAAAAAAGTTATGTAAGATTACCTACAAATTCGTCTCCTTGGAGACCTCTGCATGCAAGATTTCCATTAGGGTGCTCTGTATGATTAATTGTCATTTATGAAACGAGTATTTCATTCTTCAATTTCCCAGAACCCTTTAAAGTCTCAACTGGAAAACGTGCATCAGCTCTGCCAGTGCACTAGGTATACTGGGGGTTGCTGCTCTTGTTTTTAATTACATTAGCCAACCTAGATAACTATTAACATGCAACAATATCCTGCAGTGGATACCATCAGGTAATCATTTTCACGTTGGTTAACAAGACATGATAGATCTCAGACTTCCAACTAATGGTTACTGCTTGATCTGCAGCCACAAGCAAAGGCTCTGTACAACAGTAGGGGAGTTTTAGTACCTACAGGTTTACGGTAGCCAACACAAGGCACGTCTTTGTTTTGGTTTTATTAATTTTAAACTCTCTTCTTCCTAATCTCTTCCTACTAGAAGAATAGGACAGGCTGAAGCCACCTTTTCAAATATTTCTTTCACAACTCCCTTTAAACAGAGAGTGATAAAGATCCTCAGTGTTTTCTTAAATAGAGGAACCATGATTTTAGCTAAAGGATCTGGCTCTTCAGAATACACTCCTTACTCAAAAACAGCCATTACAATTAACAACAAAAAATAAAAAGCATGGTGTATTTCCTTTAATAAGTTCCATGTGTATCATGGGCAATTCTAGCATTTGTGTAAGTAATAAAACATCTACATTTTTTCAGTGAATACACAATGATTACTAGAGAATACATTTATGAACAATGGATGGTCCTTATGTGATTCTGGCTCATGAGGTTATACATTGCATTAACCTTGAAGAATGAAATTTCTCCCACATAATTTGATTGCTAGTCTTTAGGATCAGTTTTCTGCATGCTTAAAAGCCAAACATAGTGTACCATTTACACATGTGTTTGAGATTCTCAATTATATCTACAATTCAAATTAACACACAGGCAAAGAACAACATATACTTTTTTTTATTCTTTTAGATTGTTCTTTGTCTTTCTTGGACAATGACTTTTCAACCTGCTAAAAGCAACTAAAGCAGTTCAGACAAGAAACTTCTTTGCAAGACCCAGATATTCCAGGTCCTCTGCTCCAGTGCACCTGGTTGTAAAATTCATAAACTATTGTAAAACTAAGATGCCAATAAAAGCATGATTTAAAAAAAGAAGGTTGTAGGCTTTGCAATTAAAAAATAACCTTGAAAATAACTTTGAGCATAACAGAGCTCATACAGCACTGTTTTACTGTTAGTAGCCTGAAAAGTTTGAGGTGTACTTTGTAGTTCTTATTTCAGTGAGCTGGAACAATCACATTTATTAACTATTTATTTCTTCACCAATCCTTTTATTAAGATATCACATTAACATGCTTTTCAATCCCTGCCACTTGCTATGACTCTACATGTGACAGGAGTCATTAAAACCTCCTGCTCCCCTTGTCAAAATTTATGATAGCCAACACAGCAGATGGAAAACTTGCCAGAAAGTGTAATTTAAACTGACTAATATCAGACTAATCATCATAAGAACTATCATAATGATGGCATTATTCATGAACATATTTATTTTTTTAAAACCTTCCCACTTGGAAATGAAGATACCTGGTGCACTACAGTGCTGCAAAATCAAAGGAAGGACAAGCAAGCTTTCTGTTGGCTGGTATGTGGGGTCCAGGTTAAGACATTTTTCACAGCACTTGAAACATGCACTGAATTTTTTGCCCCTGTAATCAGACTGCCTTTTCCTCCTAAACTTTGTTCCAAGTTCTGACTTTTGGGCTGATATGTTATCCAAAGAGTTTTGGGTGCCTCACAAATGTTTAGAGAGGGCGTGGTAGATGCAACAAGTTACAGCAGTACTCTTGACCTTCACGGCTGCCCTTTGGAGACCTCTCATGCAAGCTCTCTTCATGCATACTCCAATTAGAAGCGAAGTATCTATAATCCATTTGCTAAGGTTCATAAGCAAGGCACTGATAAAGGCTTGACTACAGTAGGGTAAGCAGTACAGAGATAATAAAAATACCACATGATTAATCCCTCCCTGTGTCTCTTTCTACATCTATAATTTGCAGGATGACAAGGCTTAGGTACCTACCTCAGAGAAACCTGGCGAGAATTGGATTAATTAACGATTGCAGAGGACTTTAAAACTATAAAGTCTTACATGCAGTAAGTGGCTACCTATAATAGGAAGCCATTGCTCTCTCCTAAAATTGAAAAAAATAACATTGTCTACCACCATCAACCACTGACATCATCCTAAAACCACCTCATGTCTGTGAGAGTGCTCCACTCAAAGAAGCTCAGCTAAGACATATATTCCTGTTAATATTATTAGTACAGCTTGCTGAAATTCACTGCACTATGGTGCTCACTAACACCTGCAATAGCAGAGAGAGAGAGCAAATGAGTGGATATGAGAGAGAGAGGGAGAGATATCTAACATCGCTGATCTTTAAAAATGCTCACTCCCAATCCATTTAAAATGCCTGCCACAAACCACACTGTTACTTAGGTCTTGTCACTCGGAGATGCTAACCCAATGGACCACAACAACCTCCTGCTGTGGGCAATTAAAATGCTCACTGCTTGCCTGTCTTTAAAACTCAAGTATCTAAAGATAACAGCATCAGCACATTGTGGAGCGAGTTTCAGCACACTTTTCCAGCCACCTCCACTTCCCAGCCTGGCATTTCTAGCTGCTGCCTGTGATAGAAACTGCATTATTTTGGCAACAACTTTCCATAGGGTATTTTTAAAGAACATTTTGCCTCACTTGGAGTCTGCTTCAAAACCCAAAGATTATTTGGTTTTGCACAAGCTCCTTTGTTGTAAGCCAGAAACAGCAACTTTCATATAGCAAACAGGTTGCAAAGAGGCTTTTGCAGCCCTTGAACAACTCAGTAACTCTACCATATATACTGTGACAGTATTTACATCAGACCCACAATGCTGAAAGCAAAACATAAACCAAAGGGCCTCTGCTTTTACTGGAATTGTCTCAGTTAAGAGAGAAAAAACGAGGCTAAAAACATTCAGATGTGGCAAGCTACTTATTGAAAAGTAAAATTACTTAATCACAAGTGAGACAACACACACCTTAAAACTATGCAATATATTCTGCTAAAGAAAAATAACGTGGATGTGTTCAACTCCAAAACCAGAGCAAAATAAAAGGCTATCTAAAATAATACTATTAGCCCTGCAACACATGAACAGTTTTAATTTAAAAGGACACTGCCAAATATGATTTTTAGGAATAGTTTTAATTGGGTTTATTCCCATATTCCGCTAAGTGGCAGAGCTCCCATTGAGATGTGAGATAAAACAATAAAATGTTGACTTTTTTCTTTTTTTCCTTTTAGGACCCCATCACTACAGTATTATAGCAAATGATAATTTTCTTCCTTTTTCAGGAACATGAGGTATTGCTCACAAATGTTTCCTATTTAAATGTTTTCCTCTAGCAATGTAGCTTCTTGTGTAAGTTCTGATTTTTCAGCAAAGGCAGGAATTATAATGCTTATTTTCTTTTATTCCTGTCAGAACAAAATCATCAACACTGTGACCGACTCTTTCTGATGGTAGAAATACAGTTCCTTAATCGGTCATTTCAAAAACCCTGTGCAACGCCATGTTTAACCTCTGGCTTTTCTTTGTTCTTAGTATCTTAGTGCTATAGCACTGGCCCAAAGAAACAAGACCACTATGAGGCTCTGCAGAAGGACACTTACAAAATTTGATCCAGCTTGAAACAAATATGAAATAACACAACTATTTAAAATTATTGAGAGTGTCCATTTAAATCACTGCTCTTTGGTTGGCAAAAGAGAAGGAAAAAAGAAGGAAACCTAGACCACACGAACATGAACATTCAAAGAAACAGGATAAGCACTCCCCAGACAACATGCTGGGCCTGATCTCTCCTCTACCCTTCTCCCTGCAACTCTCATCACCTTGCTCTCCAGAAGCCAGTCTCCACACCTCTCCAGCTCCTCTTGGACCCTCTGCGCCAATCGCCCTTCCCTGTCACCTCCAGCTCCACAGAGCAAGTCCAGCTGCAGTGTTCGTGTCGGAGGGGGGCAAGACTGTCTGACTACTGGCAAAGGTATGGCACTAAAGAGGCAATTAAAACAACTACTCACATCTTGTGCAAATATTCTCTCCCTCACTCTCTGATACTCCTCTTCTCTCTCTTCAATTGATTTACTTCGTCTGTCATCTCTAAATGGAAGAATTCTGTTTTGCTGAGCAGAAAGAAAACCAGGAGGGTTATATAAGTTGAGCTGTTAAAAACTGCCATTAAGTAACTGTCAGCTGAGAATAATAAATGTTCACTTAAACAAATGAAGCATGAAAACGATAGCTGTCGTTCCTGCACGAAGCGCCCTGCAAGGCTGGGCACCTGAGGGTTTCCAGTTAGATACTGTATGTGGGTTCGTAGAGCGGGTGGCCGAAATAAGGTTTTCTGCACGGCTTTTGTGGACCCGGCGTTCTAAAATTGGGTGTTCTCACCCCAAGCCTAAGTGCCATTGCTCTCAACTGCTAAGATTTCTCGACTTTCCTACAGGCTGCAAGGAGCAGGAGGGCAGGCAGCTCTGGGCTACCTACAAAATTGAGGAAGAAAAAAGGGAAACTAGGATGCAAGAGCTAAACTGCAAACCCTAGTAGAAACCCCCCAGCCTACATGTACAAAGAGAAGAAGTCCCAAATATTTGGTACGACAGTTTTAACCATTTCCACACCATAAGGAACCCTCAGACTTCAGTTTTGCTGGGAAACGAAGGGCCTCTTGGTAAACAACAGTGCAGGAAATGGCTGTGCCATGGGGGGGAGGAGAGGAGAAGAGGACCTCCAGCAAGAAACTCTTCTTTGGCAATTGGGTTTCAAGTACTGCTCCTTCTCCCCCTGCACCCCAGCACCTAATGAGATAGGTCATGCTGCTTTCCTTTGGCTGACCCCCATGTTCACCACACCCTGAAAATGCTTGGGGTTTGTTTTCGAAACCAACTCAGATGCAGCATAACTGGCAAGGCTGCTATGTACAACTGAAAGTCAAGGAAAAAAAGGAGGGGAGGCAGGGAAGGGGAAAAAAGAAAGGAAAAATCAGTCCTTTACTGAAAACATGAGGAGAGTGGCAACGAGAGACTCACTGGCAGGTCCCTCCACAAATATAACCTAAGCAAAGAAAACATACGCTGTCTTCTTACCTGTGAGAATTTTCTCATAAAAGCAATTCACATCAGAACCCTTTTTAAATTTTTTTGTTAATGTATTCCACGTACACAGCTTGCATTGGATTGAAACAGCACAACACCTGCTTTTAAAAGCAGCACGAACACACACATTTCCCTGGCGTTCCCCTACTCATTGGGCTCACCTACAGCAAGGTAGTGTTATGGGCACAGGCAACACAGAGGGGGAACGTCTGCCACAGTACATGCACAACAAGCAAGTAAGTTACACAGACAGTAAAAGGTGGTAAGGGCACAGGAGGAGGGAGGGAACTAAAAGATGAAACTGATTTATTTTTGGTCAAAACTTAATTTAGGATGGTTTAAAAAAAAAAAACAGCCTGGCCTCACCATCACATGTTTTTTTGGGGCATTTTTTTTTTAATTTTTTTTTTCTTCTCTCCTTTTTGGGCTATATCAGTTTATGATCAGTCCATACTGATATTCAACTCTGAATGGGTACAACAGAAGGAGGAAGCTGTAGGGAGTGGAACAACTGCCATAGTTAGGTGATACATTGAGAAATGCGACTGACACAGCCTTCCACGCAGCCCGGAGCCGCTGGCATTCCCCCTCCCGTGGACATGCAGCAAGTACTGCGCCAAGCAAACCACCCATGCAAACCCACACACTGCCACGGCTGAAGCAGCCACGCCGGGGCTCGATGCTACCCACGGTGGTACGTACGCCAAAGGAGGCGGGAAGGGGGGCAGGAGGGCAGGGGAGGAGGAGGAGAGCAACAACAAAAGAACAACAATAACATCAGTCAGCCCACCTTCAAAAACAGAACAAATTTCAGCAACTCTCGAACCGAGAACCAACCTGATTGTCTTCTTTATCAATACTAGAGTTATCTCGCTTCAAGATAAATCGCTTCTGGGATTCTTCACCTTTTTCATCTTTTAAATGTTCAGAAAACCTTTGCTCTGGTCTGCCAGCAAAGTAAAACATAGCAATAAAAAAATCTTTCTTTTGGTTTTGCTTTGATCTTTATTTCTCAGTGCTCTTTGTTTTCACAGAGGCATTCAGTGCAAAAGCAGTTAACATTTGTGGTCATGGCGAGACGCTGCCTATAGCTGTCTGAGGCTGCTGTATCGCTGCTAACTGTTATTGCTATAAATAGCTTTTGTTGTTGTTGTGTAGCAAGGAGTGGGAATCCAAAGTCTCAGTCACTGAAATATTTAGAGTCTCCTCACTGTGACTGAAGGACAGGGAAAACAAATCAACATACTGTATGTTAATTTGCTTCCTTCAGTAGCTGTGACCTCCGGCAACGCTGCCACTTAGTGAAGCCCATCCACCTTTGAAAGTAAGGAAAAACTGATAGAAATCTTAAAAAAACCCAACCAACCAACCAAAAAACCCCAAGAGTTTCCTCGCTCCTGATAAACAAAACTGGTAATGGGAGGGACTGATGGTGTTTTACTTAAACAAAATATTATCTCATCACCATTAAGTGGGGAAAATACTTCAGAACAATCATAAAGCGTCAATTAGTTCATCAACGTAAACCCATCCACCCATTTATTTATTTATTTATAAAAGCCAAACCCCACTGGTTAAAAGCTCAACATTTTCAGGTGCGTAAGCTGGTAGGATGCTGTTCCACCTTTTCACCTTGTGCAAAAAGCAGCATCTCATGTCACCTCACCTTGTGGAAAAAGCAAATTTTAAGAAACTTCTCATGTCACTGAGCTGGTCACTATCAATAAATAACACTCCAGCCTGCACCACTCCCAGACCCAAACCCATAATGTTTTAAGCCCCACTGATGTTGATAGGGTGGCCAACAGCTTTGACAACTGAGCTGTGATTCATACACTGCTATCACCCAGCGGAGGGGCTGCTAACTCACAAGTTGTTTTTTAAAAGCAGTAATAATGCTGTGTCACACCGTGAGGTTTCTATCAGGGAACGCAAACCTTATACTCTGTGCTGAAGGAGCTGCCACCTGCGGTACTGGTAGGAGATGCTCATGTCTAGAGACCTACATAAACAAGACATGAAGTTTCCACTAACATTAATGGACCAACTGTGAAAAAATCAAAAGGTAGAATTTACAGAAGTCAGTGACTTTGTAAATAAATGTCCTCTAAAAACTTTAAAACAGAAACCTCAGCTTCACCTTTTTTCAGAATGGAAAATTAAACCAGATGCGTAAATCGGCCACCATTTTGTTGTTATAGCATTCAGATTTGCACTTAAGTAATTAGCAATGGATTTCAAATCAAAATACAGCACATATTCCTGCCATACTTACAGCCCATTACAATTCATTGTCAGATGTGCAGGAAATACTTGTAATGAACTGTTAGAAATACAATATGAAGAAACAGCAGCTCTCCTGCCTTTCTTTTCTGCATAAATTTGAAGGACTCCCACTTCTGCTTACAATTTGCATTTTTGTGACAAAGCGACAAAACATACTGGCCCCATTTCCACAGATTTTGAGAATTCAAGAAACCTTTGTCCATCATCCGTAGGCACTAGCACTAACGGATATACGGCCCAACACATGAAAGTCAGCAGACTCTCTGGATGCCCTACTAGTCTTCTTTTGGGAAAGCCCAGAGGAACATGGCTCTCCTCACAGTTTTCTAACCTAATGGTTCATTAGTGATGTTTCCTCATAAACAGAAAGGCTACAAAGCCCCATTAATGGATTGCGAGGTAGGTTGTTCTGCCTTTGCTCCCATTAATGAGCACTGTGCCTGCACAGCCGGAAACAAAGATTCGTTCCCTCAAATATTCTGCTTTGACAGGACCAGCTGAGGAATGTTATTTTTCTGGTTTTACATCCTAAAGCACGAACAAAATTTATGCAATTGTACTATCAGTGTAAAATGTATAGTTGTAAACTATGTGCTGAACATCTAATAAACTATATATCAAGCATAATAAATAACTGGGATTTTAAAATGCAGAGGAAAAAAAGTAATCAAAAATTAGAGAGAAAAAAAAGCTTGAAAAAGCAGTTTGGGAAAGTGTCTCGTCCAACTACTAACTTGTTTAAACAACAACATGGTTTTCATGCTTCACAGCATTATTTTCATGTTTTAATCCCATTTTCACTTCATTTACTATTAAGAAAATATTTCCATTTGTCAGAAGACAAGAGGAGAAGCGTGAGATCAAGCCACGAGCCTAAACTAATGATCCGGTATGTGCCTGTTAATAAAATTAGTCTACAAGCCCAGTAGGTGAATAATCTCCATTTGTGAAAAGAAGTTTGCCTGGGCAGAGAGACTCTGCAAACGTGCAGAGCATTATAGAGCGCCATGGTACTACCAGCACCATGAGAAGGTCCCTCCCTCCCAGTCATCACTGCAACTCTAGGTCACCATTAACAGTGAGGCTGCAAACAGCACGACCAGCTCAGTTAATAAGGATGCAAAGCCTGAGGGAAGACTGTCAGGTGAGAAATAGGATACCACAGCAACAATTATCTTCAGGCACACCGACTTGCATGCCTTCCTCAAACATTAAAAATCAGAAAAGGATATTTAGGTGAAAGATATGTAAACTACCTATTTTAAAGAAGATATCAGAGTGCAGTGATATTTACGCGTTTCTGTTTTTTTCTTCAATACTGTTTACTGCATTTTCTTTTTTAACATCTGTTGCAAAATTGTATTATTAGTAGGATACAGATGGCAAACAATGTTTAAAACCAGTAAGTGGAACCAAATGCTCTAATCATAATCAATTGGGTAGAGAAGAGGACGACTCTGCAAAGATTTGGGTCTAGTCCTCTGATGGAAGTCAGTGCAAGTTCCACATTCACAGCTTTAAAGTTCCCTGTAACCGTATAATGCATTTGCTAAAAGGAAGCAGAGACCTTGTGGTTACTCTGAGGAAATCTGTTGCATTAGTTTATGAATTTGCAGGTGAATCAATTGCTTAAAAATGGAAGAAAATAGTATGCAATTTTGAGTAAGATGCAGGATACTTTCAATATACTAATACAGTATATAGTTACAGTAATACAGCAGATACAGTCGATTCATCTCATGTGAGTCCTAAATTAATAACAATCACATTTACTTCTCTTCTGAGCTTTTTTAGCCCTGATACTGTCAGTAGTAGAGTCTGCACGATATACCAAATGGTGGTTGTGCATGTAAGGGAAGGAATTTATCAAGCTTATTTTCAGTACTGGCATAAATTAAGATCTTACTCAAGTCAAAGTGTGGTTTACAATCATTATTACAAACCCATTTAAAATCAGGAACTTATGCACTATTACCACCCTGGTTACCCAAGTTACACCTTCAAATCCTAACCACACCTCAGTTTAACTTTAAGTGGTAAAAATGGGATTTGCATAGCCTTTTTGAAGAGACACTGGGTACTTCTGAAGACCTTAACACTAACTCAAGTACTCTAACTGTTTATGGATCTTCTGAAAAAAAAAACCAACCAACCAAACAAAAAAAACCCAAACAAAACAACGTGCAATATCTATCCTATATTGGTGGGTTGATCCTGGCCACAGTACACCCATCTACGTGCTAACAACTATGTACAAGAAAACAGACGTGCAAACGTATGCTTACAAAGCATGCTGCCCACCTGTATGACATTCAGTATTTCATTTAGCCCCATGTCTGGAATCAGTGGATCACTTGAGAACATCAAACCCCACTACTCCAAAAAAGCTTACTGAGGAAATACCAATTCCCTGTTAAGTCAATATGACTTTTGCAATTAGGGGACTGTACTGAGAAAAACAGAAAGTATGACCCAATTATAACTTAAAGGCTCAGAAACCAACACATGGGGAAGGGGAAATCGTATAGGCTAAAAAACTGTAAAGTTTGAGGGGTGTGTTTGTTTTGTTTTTATTTAATATAACCTTTTGACCATCCACATTTTTCTTGCTTGGCAGTATGGGTGGAAGCAAAACATCTGTGCTCTAAAAACATACCTTCACAAAAACACAATCGCCTATTTCCTAGAAGTTGTCAGGTAGCTCAGCCATCTTCCTGGCAATGTGTTTGAGAACAAAACACACAACGCATTTGCTCCCGCCTGGTAAAGCTTTTGATCAGGTGCTCTGAGTGTTTAAGAGGAACTGTATCTCAGAATAAGTTAGTGCTCTTTGTTGCGCATCCTCAGGCAGCTGCGCAGCCCCCTTCTCAACCCGAGATCTGCCAGAATGCATAGGCCCTTTCAGCAGCCAAGACGGCCTCTCTTCTCCATCCTGCTAGCAAGGCAGCACCGTGCTACTCAGGTAGGTGCTGGCAGGATACCTACAGGGAACCACTTCAGTAGGTGTCCTGCAGCACCCAAACCTTTCACCACAAAAAGTTTCCCAAAACTCTCTGAGCATCTGCAGACTTCTGCAAAGTCTGCTCCCATCGCTCAAAATCTTTGGAAACCTTTTCCTAATCCATTTTCCTTCACAGTGAAAAGAGGGAGAGGATGGATTACAAAATAACTTTTTAGTGAGTGATTAGTTCACCCAATTGCCAGAACAGTATGTAACAGGCATCATTAAGCCTCCTATCCAGTGTTTTTCCCTGGTTCAGGAGCACTTCTACATACTTCACTGCAATATCAGGTCCAGACTGATGGAGAGTATTCAGGAAATACTGCTTTCGCCTTTCTAGCAGCTGTGCTCCTTCTCATGCAGCCAATGATCATTTCAACTCTTTCAGCCTCATTTTTGTGTTGGGAGATCGTTATAACGGTCACTTCGAGATAAGGGTCAAGCTTCTTATTTCTGTGCTTGGAATACTTTCACTGGGAGGGTGACCAAGCACTGGCACAGGTTGCCCAGAGAGGTGGTGGAGCCTCCATCCTCGGGTTGGTCCTGGGCAACTGGCTCTAGGTGGTCCTGCTTAAGCAGGGTGGGTTGGACAAGTTGACCTCCAAAGGTCCCTTCCAACCTCAACCATGCTGTTATTTTATAAAACACCGAGTCAGATATATAGGAACAGATCTATAGCAGAACAAAGCTCCACCACTAACTCTTTTAGATGTTTTTTGTGTCTGCTTTTTCTTTTCCAAGTTGGCCATTATCATTTACCTCTCTCATTTTATAGTTACTTAAAAGCCATCTGCATCCCTACTTAAGCAAGGCCGCAACAAAGACACTTTTCCGGACTCATTCCTTACAATGAAGCCTATATTTTGGAAATGGTAATGCTAGAATAAGCAGCAAAACATTTGTGTCAGAAAGCAGAAAAAACAGAAGTTAAGATTTTGATAGCAACATCCATTATAAGATTTTTTCCTATTATGATTATGGTGATTTTAATGTGAGCTACTTCCGTTCACTTTAGTAGAGTTTCTCTCAATTTATATCTGTATGACAGAAAACAGTGTTCAGCCCTCAGGCATATTTTTTATATGGACTCTTTAAGGAGAGTCCCTATCACGTGCTTATTCAATGCTTTTGATTCCAAGTCAACTGCTGTAAAGTAGTAATGGAAAAAGCCCCAAAACCTAAGTAAGTACCTTAACCAGGTATTCAATATGTAATCAAATTACAGATTTTAAAAACATGTTGCAGAGTGGTAATAGTTATCAGGATACACAGACTAAGGAAGTCACAGGGCATTTCCTTGCGTCTGCCATGTTTAGAGGTAAACTAATGCAGTTTCATAGATCTCCATTTGCATGGGAGATAAGAAATGAAATACCAGGTGCGGGGGGGAAATCTGCACTCATTTAAAATAAGTTAATTAGCTCTGAAATAACTGGCTAAGAAACAGGAAACACAGATACCACACCAAAAGGACAAATGGAAAGAGACAAGCATGAGCTTTGAATGTTATGGTTCTGAAGACTTAAATCACTGTATTAGCAGAGCACACAAACAGTCTGGTATTGTCAGGGCTGACTTATATACAGCACATAAATCTTTATTATGAGGCATATGTTTCTGACAGCACCACAGTGCACAGGCTGTTGCAAGATGCCTTTCAAAAGAAGCAACAACCTCACCATGTGTGGAAAAGATGGGTTTCCCAGTACAGCGCCCTAATGTAGCTAAAAAAAAAAAAAAAAACAAACCCTAGCAAGAGCTGTAGCACAGGTCATCTGCAAAAGCCTCACAGGTAATAGAGAAGCAGCTGTCTGAAAGAATGCAATATGGGAATGTGAGTTCAAAAGTGGAGATCGCTGCGGTGTGCAAGAGTCTAAAAAAGTGAACTTTGTGTTTGCAATGCAGTGTTCATTTAATGCACGTAATGGGGGACAGCAAGTTAATACTCCTCTCCTGAATGAGTGACAACACAAAGTGAAAGATAGGTAGGGTAATGGGGCTAGGAACAGGCAAAACACCACCCCTGGGTACCCGTAGGATCATCATCTGGCAAACAAAATGAATACCTGACAAAGTGTTCTTACACGAGGATGCCATCAGGAGAGCAACAGGATGGTGAAAGAGGGAAAGAAGCGCGGCTGCTGAGAAGATTCAGAGAAGTTGTGAAGATTTAGGGCACTCTTATGCAGGTGTTCTGATGGTTTAATGGTGTTTTCCTGGTTTAATAGTGTTTTCCTGTTATTTGCACTTGTCTTTAATTAAACCGACTGCTCAGTCCAACATCACGTTGGCCTCTATTTTGAAGGCACGCTGTGACACAGTATGGTGGCCTTTCTTGCTTTGCTAGTTTGTGAATATCTACTACATCTGCCTGCTGTGCTTTTTTTGGTTTTATGCTGGAGGCTCTCCTAGGGCTCTGCATTACCGCCACAGTAAAACTACATAAGCATTACTGTTTCTTTGCTTTACCTTGCGGGCCAAAACTCTATTATCTGCAGTACAAATGACTGTTTTGATCATGGAGACATGGGAACGTATTCTGAGAGTTCAAGAACTTACAGAACTTGGAAGCAAATATCATCATTGTCAAAAGGCCCCAACTTAAAGACGAAAGACAGAATTCCAGCCCTATAGGTTATATTTGATTAAATTATCTCAGAACAATGTGTTTCAAGAATGAGGGCCTGAAATTACAGCCTTCAAATAGGTTTTCTGTATTTAGGGGCTGATGGATGCTAAAAAACAGTTTCAAAAAGTCAGAGTGGGAATTTAAATACAGATAATTGTTAAAGTACAGTGCAGTTATATTATCACAACTTAATACTTAAAACCACTCAAGATGGCATTTCAAGCATTTGAAGGTAAATGCCTCATTAACAGATTGCTGCTTTTATAGTATGAGTCACTAAGAACTTCTGTTATGATGATAAAAGCACATTAAAAGCCATCAAAAAAAATCAACCCCGTACAAGACAGTTCCTTCAAGGTGCTGCCTTTTCTGTAGCACAGGGGGAAAAAAATCATCTCAAACACTAAATGCTACATTTTTCCTGGTACATTCTCTAACATTTTTTTCAGAACAGCATCTGGACTCTAATCACATTCTGTATTTATTACTAAACAAGGATGTGAAAAGTCACAAGTTATTTCTGCAGGCATTCTCCCCCTCTAACTGGGGTTGCAGAGAAGTCTGGCAGGACTGAAAGAAAGAGCCAGTAATGCCACATGGAAGCAACGTCTCCCTGCATTTTTCGTTCAACGAGTGTGAGGTTTATTCTGTCACTCTTGCCCACCCTTCAAGATGCTCAGTTCTAGTACCCCAGCAGCACAATTGCAGTGGGGCTGGCACCAGGAGTGTTTTCCATTATGCAAACCATGATGAAGCTAAAGGTTGCAGGACGTACATCAAATCTCTTCCGTGCCAAGTCATTCTGTGTGTGGACCAAGCACAGGGCCAGATCTTGAAGGCTTTCAAAGTAGACAGTATTTAAAGAACCTGACCTAATGTTGCGGTATCCTCATACAAGTCATGACCCTCACAAGCTTTCCTAAAGCTTAATTCCAGAAAGTCATCCTGTTTTAACGTATGGATGAAAAAGCCCAGTACATCTTGACTCCCCAAGAGTCTGCCTGAGTACAGGCTTCAATATTTGGTCCACTATTTTTGGCCCAGAACATGGGAATCTAGCTCTGAACACAGGGGAGAAGCTGGCAGGCCAAGGCCACATGGAAACACCAGCTCTTCTGCTAGATGGGGCTGAAGTGCAACATGCACTCTCAGACAGGGACCACTTTAGGAGCTTCAAAATGCTCTGCTGTCCTCCTATGATCAAACTAAGATTACTTCTGTACCTGAGGAACCTGCTTCTCCTGCTCCCACTCTCCCGGATTGCATTTAGTTCTTGATATTCAGGATCTCTATTGGGACTGAACATCCTGCAGAGTGCCAATTTATTTCCAGCTAGTAGAGGCTTGTAAGTGGTAGCATAGTTTATTATGGAATTCATTAATATTTGATTTTAAGGATGTGGCATACTCTGTAAGTGGCTGAAAATTACAGTGTTGCATAACTGCTGTGATCTATTTAAAATTACATTTTTCTATCTTAGAAGTTCAAAAATTATCAAGGAAGAGAGAGACAAAAAGGAAGCAAATTCAAGACTTGAAGACTACCAAAGAAGGCAAGATGGTTCCCCAAAAGCCAACAGGCTAATGAAGAAACTATTAATCCTCTTGAAATGCCCCATGCATACAAATTAATACCATAACAAATTCTTGTGCTTACTTCTACTTCAGGCCATGAACCTTTTCCCCATCTCCAGCAGGGAGACTTGTGGATCAGAAGTCATCCCCTGAACAATCACTGGCCTGAATAAGAGTAGCTGTTTTTAATAAACTGTCAGAGACAGCCTCACAAGGCTACCTTGGAAACAGCGAGCAGAAACAACTGAAACGACAAAGGTTTCTCAAAACTCATGATACTTTTTTCATTTCTAGTGATCATATATTTCCTACATTGAACAAGGAGCAGGCAACAGAAGCGTAAAAGGCAATTACTAAAACCAATTTGGACCAATTCTAAAATTCACTTGCTTGTATATCAGCACCTCATTTCTGAAATGCCCAGATTTGAAGACATTATTTCAGCTACTACTGACATACAGTTACCTCTGAAGAAAGCATAGGGGCCATTTCAGATTTCCAGATCTCCATCCAGTGATTTGAATGTATAAATGACCAAACGGCATCTTGATTAATGGGCACTTTCCTGCTACAGCTTGGATGAGCAAATAAAGACATGGGTTAATTACTCATGCAAGGAAGAGCTTCCCTCAACCGAATTACCTACTTGCTATTCCATAGCACTGCCTTCCTGTGTAACCTCCCATCTCCCTGCACAGAGCAGGTGACAATAACCTTCTAGGTTTATCAAAGCTTATACTATTAAGTGGTGTGATTGTAAGGATTACAAAAAAAACCAAAAACAAACCCCAAACAAGAGAAATACCATAGATGTCTTCTGATTAATGCTTAACTAGTATTTCATTACAGTATGGAACAGCTGTAAAGTACATGTCCACCTTAATTACAAACAATTTAGTTTTGATACATTAGATGAAAATTTAATATTGGAGCTATTAGAACTGGTTCATTAACGCTAACATCTCATTTACAGAGTAAGCCATTTCCATGGGTCCAGTATATGGCTTACACTGATCGAAGTAAGAATGAAGCCAGTATTTAAGGGTCAAATTCAGCTCAACTTCAAGTGTAGCAAGTTGTTTTTTTCTTTTGTATCTTTCTTATAAAACAGGCATGTGGCTAAAATGAGAGAATGCTTGCTCAGAAAAAAGGTTGTCCTAATTCAGTATCATTAAAATAGAGAAAACAAACATAAAAAAAAAAAAAAAAAAGACTACTGGGAAAAAAAAAGAAGCTCAATCTCTTCCAGATGAGCATCAAGCAGTGAAATGATGAACATGCACAACCTCAAATAATGCATTTAGCAGAACAGTGGCAACTTTATGTCTGAAACAAATGTCTGTAGCATAATAGTAAGATTTTGCTAAAATCCCTACCGGTTATTAACATATGTACACCCTGAATTGCTTCTCCAATCACCACGTGACTGGATAAAAAAAGGCAATTAGTCCATGTCAGATGGCTCTCTCCCGCAGTAAGAAGCTGAGGCATTGTAGTGCACAAGAAAGCTCAGGCCACTGCCAGAGGCAGACACTTCCTGAACCTCAATGCAAAACGTCTAATTCCCCTTAATGCTTTTCTGTTTCTCGGGAAGTTCTCCACTCCTTCTCGGATGTGAAAGCCTTCCCCTTCTTGGCACGTAGGGATGCGCTGCCCAGCTCTGGGCTGCAGCTCCGGCCACAGCAGGAAAGGCCAGGAAGGAAGGAGGGAAAGGCCAGAACCTAAGCATCACAGCAATGACTACTGGGACACTGGGCTCTTGAATCCTAAACACAATTACTATTGCATGGAAAAAAGTTTTTTTCTAATCATGTTCCTAATTTAACCCCAGACTGAAGTAAACAGATTATTTTTGTATGAAAAAGTCAAGAAATAAAATCCATGAAGACTTTAGTACTTAAATGCTACATATGTTACTATATAGCTACATAAGCTCAGAGTTGTTATTATTATACATTATTGTTTTATTGATGTTCTTACTAAATTCTTAGTTGCACAATGTATTAGTTCATCTTAAACTGGAACAAAATGCCTCAGCTAATTACAGTATTATTTCTCAATTACACTTTTTTTCCATTGTAGTTGCATACATCTACTATGCACCCTTATATTTCTCTACACATTTATAACATATGATGTTGGTATACTGATCAGGCAACAGCAACTGTAAACCAGAGGGAAAGCAGATATCTCCAGTTTCTGCTTACTTCTTAGTAGTCAAGGAGCAACTATTCTGTACTGAAGATGGGAAGGAGGAACTACAATAGGAAATGTGAATGGAGCTGATTCCATAGTCCTTGAAAGAAAAGGAATACAAAACTCCAATGAAAAAAATAAAACCAGAAATAATGGTGTTCACATATGTTTTCCTGCATCATGTCCCTCATAAAAGCAATTCTGCTCTCATGAGATCATTACTGTGTGTACATATATGATAATCAAGGATAGCATAATGTGCTTAAATGCAGATGCAATACCATACAGCAAACCTTTGCCAGGTAACTATTCTATAGTACAACGTGGAGGGGGGCAGGGAGACAAAACTGTGCTTCAAAGGCTCTGGCAAACTTTGAATTGCTTTGACTGAGATTTTACAAAGAAGATATGCATGTTCAGGTACACAGTTGTAACTACTACCACATACCTAACTGAAAAAGAGTTGTTACGAATTGTGTGTGGAAAACAGCCCATCTTTCCCATCAGCAAACAACTGCTTAAAGAAACTAGAGTCATTTACACTGAATACCTTATGCAGTCAAGGGGAAAGGCATACTTTCCTGCATGCTCCAAAGGTGGTAACATTTGGCACTTCAAGGAATTATTCTTGGCACTTCAGCCTAGGGTAAAAAAATTTTCTAGAAACTATTCCTCATTGAAATTGCCAATGTTCAGTGAATGCCATTTTTCTGATATGTCTGTAGGATCCTGTATCAAAGTTCAGATTCTTATCTTAAGATGGTAAAACTGGCACAGTGCACCTCTACTAGCATAGATGTTATCAGCAGCAAGATCACTCAGTGTATACACAATAGAAACCCAAAGGGAACTTTTCTTCTTTGCCTGCAATTCAAACCAGCCCTACACAGAAGAGACAGAATAACACAGACTGTATGTCATAACTATGAAGGTCTTGTTGGTTACTCAAAGTACATACTGTACATTGTCTCCTTCTGCTGATACAGTTCAACCCTAGATTACAAGGAACCCCTGTAATACACGTAACATCTAAGTACTGCCCAAAGTTTTTGACATATCTCCAAGGCACCAAAACACACTTCCGACTGGGCCAATATTATATTAACATTTACATATTAACAGAGTAGGAAGAAAACCAAATATCACAAGGATCATAACTCCTGATGCTCTTGAAAAAAAATTATTCATAACTGAAGATGTGAGTATTGGTATAAAGTTCATAATAGGTATGTTACACCCTCAGAATGTATGAAAATGTCTAAATACAACCATTATATATCATAAGCACTCCACCTTCTCAGTTCTGGTGAATCCTGCCACTCACACTTATATAAAAATGTACACGAATGCATGCGTGGGCTATGGTATAGACATACTTGTCACACGGGTGATCATCTCAACCAAATGAAAACCCTTTTCATTTACCAAGCGCACCAGACACACTTCCCCTACATTTCTCCACCTATCTCCAGGTTATCAAATGAATGAATCTAATTGAACTGATATGTATAATAATACAAACAGTTCTGCAAAAAACTCTGAAGTACTTTCAGTCGTTTGATAGGAATTATGAGGAATATACAGAATGGAAGGTGGCACACACTTTTTTGGCTCTGATTTGGGATGCCCTGTCCAGTATATTGCCTCCATTCCAAACTTCTGTTTATATCATATTTCACTGTCTTAAGTTCCCCGTACATTTCTCTATATCTTTACATAGATGACAGGTGGACACAGATGACAGACAAACATACATTTGACGCAATGGTGACACAAGAGCAGTTTCATACTGAACAAAACAGACTTCCCATGTTAACTAGTATTTGAGCTCTTTGACTATAAAACTAAAACAACAAAAAAATCCTCCCTCGTTTTCTGATCAATTTTTCTCATGTATACTGCTGAAAATAAGACTTCAAAAGTTGGACAATTTAGTTAGGCAGGACTTTGTAAGATATGAGACCATGAAAAATGGTATTTATTTTTCAAAGTTATTCTCCTTTTTTAACTTAATTTCAAAAATCATATGGAAAGATAATTTGTTTTTAAAAATCCACTATTCTGTAATAAGATCTAGAGTACAGAGACTTAACTTTATGAAGGTTAACAAACATTTGGGTAGTTGAGGTCATCTCTGTGTTTTAAAATTTCATTTCATAAAAAAGCTTCAAAACCAGTATGACTTGTGCACAATTCCAATTAAAAAAAAAAAAGGCACCTTAGATTAAGCTCCTCACCATAAATACTCTTCAGACTGCAAAATTGTCATTATGGTCTGACTGTATTTTTTAAGATACTTCACTGAGAGTTCACAAAAGCTGTGGTATTGTGATCCCAGAGAGATTCAAGTCCTAATGCATTTTTACCATCATTTTCCCCTCTCTGTAAAGAAGCATGGACAACAAGCCACAGCCCTCCTTCCAGCTGCGACCTCTTCAATAAGTACTTTCGCAAATTCCAAACCCCTGAGTAGTAGGTACTTTATAGGCACGGGGATGTAGAAGTGGATATACGTTGCCCTAAGACAGCCAGTCAATGAAAGAAATGAAATGCTCCCATCCACCCCATGCATACCCTAGTCCCCTCTTGGACAGACCCTACTCTGTACCACATCACCCCTAAGGTACCGTTGTTACCAGATTTTCTCAAACAGCCTCTTCATCTCAAAGCCATTAACTCTTCTGACACTTGTGCCTCCAAACACCTGTGGGCAGTGAGCACGGGAGGTCTCTGCTGAACAGAATAAATGCACCTCACTACCTGGAGCCAAGGAACGACTCATCGCCTGCAAGTGTGAGCAGAGATGTGACACAAACCCTCACTCAACCACGAGGTGCTTATTCAAGCCCATACAGCGACTCTGCAGAGTCACATGCTCTTCCCAAACAGACAGACACACACACACAGAAGTCACAGCCAGTGCAGAATTTATGAATTCTTGAGCACACAAGAATATTCTTCCCTCTCCACAATATGCAGCTAAAGTACTTTGGAAACCAAATGCCATAAAGAGATAATTTATTGTCAAAATGTGAGTCTTCAGAATATCTGTCTATGGGCCGCCTCCATAAATTTGCATAAAACTATCAAGGCTCAGGCTTACAGCACAGCATAACCACGTTGAACAGCATTTCAGCTGCTTTCCAGATTCTCCGGTATTCTGGATACTGTCCAAGTAGTAATTAATAGAGTCAACACATTCCCAGTATTTGGTGTTGATTCTGAACCGCACAAAATTGTCTCCTCTGAGAGTACTGAAATGCAGAACACATGAAATCACATCAGATGCTTTCAGATGTGGAACTTACACAATATTTGCCACAGATAATAAAAATCTCATCAGCCCTTATTCAAGCTGGATAATAACAATCTATTTTCTGTCAGAGCCAGGGATGCTTTAAAAAAAATGCCATCTCCTCCAGTCATGAAAAGAAAGAGCTACTTCCACAAAGCTTTATTTTACAGCAATATCAAATAATGTAAATAACACACTGGAAGCACCATCATGCAATACGAGCTTCATATAATCCAGTTACCTACCACCAAATCGCTGCAGAAGGGAAAAAATCTGCAATTTGCGTGGTGCTTACAAACCAGCTGTACTCACAGTCAACAGAGGGGCAAAGCCCTGTGTTTATTTCTGGAAGATCTACACAGGAACGGTGTTGGAACCAGTTTGTCTGGCTCCGTGCCTCACCTCCAGCTTGCAAGACCACAGTTGAAAGGGTTACTCGATCCGTTACAGCCCTGCAACAGCCTGCCTGTTAAGCTTGCCCACAGGGATGCCAGTTCATGCCTGGTAAAACAGCCTTGCTTGCTCATTCCCACCACACGAGAAGCCACAGCTTCACCACAGCCCTCAGATGAAGTTTTGACTATCGAAGAAGACTTCAGTGTCCTCTCCAGAAGCACTGTGCAAGCATTTCCAACAGCGCTCCCAGTGCTACCCATCTCTGTGACGCACAGCCACACAACCCAGCAAGGCATTATCAGATATTAATGTGGTATGATCACATTATCAAGTCAACCAGGAGAAGGCAATGCTGTGAGGAAAGATCTGTAGCAGTTGCACTACAGAGGTGACACAGATGTGAAGGGAAAAGGGAGAACCGTAAAGAGAAAGGAATGCCTAAAAAGCATTCAGATATGACTGATTCTGTTTTGTTTAAGAGCAGGCTAATTTTTTTTTCTCATCTGCAGCTCAAAAATGAACACTGGTTTGCTGCATACCCAGCTTTTTCTTATTTATACCCAAAACATAGCCCTTGGACAGGGGCAGGTATTACCAGACCCTGAGGCTAAGCCTTAGCAGCCTGAGCGTTAGTTTTATTGAGCTACTGTAATTCTCTTGACTTCTGAAAAATCAGAGGTTAGTGCACACTTTATTCAAACTTTTAAAAACATTCACATCTAAGTGTCATTTTGCAGATGTCCAAGTATCTCAGGAATAGCCCATGAAAAAGATCTAAAATAAACTGTCCATGATCTTAAATCTACTTCACACACATGAAAGATTTTTACGGTTCAGTGAAATAACAAATACCAATGTGTCTGGCTCAGGTTTTGATCTTGCAAAATCAGGTAGTCCCTCCAGCCTTCTACAGGAAGAGCTAATAACATCAAATAAAAAAAACCCAAACAAAAAACCCAACAAACTCTCTGCAACTGCATCTATGTAAATTACTTAACTACTGGGTATGTAAATGAAATAAATGTTTTTATTTCTCCTACTAATTGAATACAGGACGTACACAATTTTCAAATGGGGCTTTCCTGTTCCAAAACCAGATACCAAAACTTCATTACCCAGTCGTAATTACTTCCTCTTCATTATGTAGTTTATAGGTAAAG
This sequence comes from Buteo buteo, assembly GCF_964188355.1. Lineage (NCBI taxonomy): Eukaryota > Metazoa > Chordata > Aves > Accipitriformes > Accipitridae > Buteo > Buteo buteo. The sequence continues at coordinate 58,745,564 of NC_134172.1, read as the reverse complement.
AGGTAGAGGAAGGCTACAGTTCCCAGATGGTTAATACACACATGGCACTCGGCAGAACAAGTGATGCTGATTAGGCAAGGACACATGACCGCATCTTTGTTGAATTAGCCAAGGAACTTCGTATCGAGCTTTTGCCAGCTTTATACAGGTTCATGGAGGAGGGCATAAAGCATGCCAGCACAAGTTTAACCTGCCAGGAATTTTGCAATGCATTTGAACTATCAGAAGGAATTTATATCCCACAAAACTCTGTGGTCAAAAGATGAGATTTGAAGAGAAAATAAAGTGGAACCAGGAGGGGAGAAGAGGAGGAAAAGGGAATGAATGGTAGCAGGTGGTGGAGGGGAACCAAATCCTAAATAATCGGGTTGGGCAGAAAATGATTCTTGAAGCAGGGAGAGCCAGAATAAGGGAAGAGGCAATCTGCCAAATACATTTGGGTTATTTAGGAATATAGCCATATGGTATCAGGTGACATGTAAAGCAATGAGCTCATTTCTGTAGCAAAGTGGTGGCACTAAGGAGTCAGGGAAAGTAACATTCCAAGACACTGTGTTAAGTTTCTCTCAAGAGATAAACTGGGTTGATTTCTCCTTATGCATCTTTATATCCTTAAATAACCTCACAGTGTGAGCCCTGTCCTTCTCTCCCACCCTGGAAAGCGATAAACAGCACTCACTCTTGCTACAAAAATAATTTAAAAAAAAATATATATATAAAAAAAATACACCATGCAGTCATGGTACAAAACCAGCTCTTGTGAAAGGAAACAAGGAAAAAGACAGCAGTGTTGCTACTTACATTCTTGTATTGCTGGTCTTGTTGATAATTACGGATTTTCCAGTCTGATCCACATTGTGATCCATTCCAAAGTAAGCTGCCACTCTGTGCACTAACATCCTCTGATACGATGACATCTGAGGGAACTTTTTATAGTGATTACTGGAAGAAAATGAAAACAAATCGCACTGATAATTATATTTCCCTCTAAGCTATAATTAAATGAACATAGCAATGCATTTGATAATTCAGTGGACAGAAATCTAAACTTAAAACTTCTCCTTTGCGCATTTACAATTAAATGTTTGCTACAAGGTAGAAAAAAGAAAAGAATTATTTTTAGAGTTTCCAATAAGCACATTTCCATGCACTACATTGGGACAAACAAAGCTCACGCTTACATGGTATCTACTGCTTATTTTGTATATGGGGAAGAACCTGTCCCCTGACCCTGCACACACACTCACGCTCTCTGCACAAACAGTCCTGCAGATTTGCTGAGACGCCAGCAACAGCTTTCTGCCTTTCTCCCAAAGGTCGGGTGCAGGGTGATGCTGGAAAGATCTGGTTTGATCCTCCTTTCTTCTCCCTTACTGACAAAATGCTTATTTCCCATCAGCATAATTTCTTCCTCTGCTGCTATTCTGAGTCTATTTCTTAAAACTGCAGAAACATTTTAGTATAAAGAGCATGTGGTAGCAAGAATCCCTCCACCCAAGTTCAGCTCTATTTTCCAATGCATTACAACAACATAGCACACAGGGAAGCCCATGAGGTAGCATATTTGATCATCCTCTGCACTGAAAGCTTTCATTATATTTTTGGACCTAAATGAGTGGAGCCAGTGCAATTATGATGCAATGAAAAGCAAAAGGTTTTCATTTACATCTACTGTATTTTAAGCAGTACCACCACGTGTCAGGAAATAAAAGCCTGATCTTGCAGCATGCCAGTAACAGTGCTCAGGAGCACTGTGGTCCATATGAGCTTATCCCTAGCACAGCTCTCATTGCTACACGCACACGTGACTTAATAACCAAGGGTGGAACTTGACTTACTTGTTGTCACTAATAAAATCAATAATTTCCTGTTCCATTTTCAAGAGTATCATTCTGTCCCTGTCAAAAAGAAACGCAACGATTTGTAGCATCAACTACCAATAGACATTTTAGATGAAAAAATGAATATATCAATGTTTGTAAGGCAATTTTGCAAGCGTTGTCAGCCATCTTGATTAAAAATCAAACGTGCTTTGCCCTGGCGCATCTGGAGAAGATTGCAGCCTGTTTTGCTGCACCTTCGCTGACATACGTGACAGATCTAGCTCTTCCTTGAGCTCAGCTACGGTCTGAGAGTGCTTCCAGCCACACCAGGCTGTGATCAATGCATTGCATAGAAAGCCTCTGACTACTATGGATAACTTTGGTCCTTTTTCACCCTTTTTTTTGATGGAAAATGAGATTTCCAGCTAACCTAGCTCTTTCATGAGAAGAGCTGCTACTCACAGCAATTTTCAACATTTTGTCTGAGACATATCTTCCACAAAGCATTGATCTGCAGGCGAGAAGACTGTGCATGTGTAATCTAGTTAGAGAGCACAATAGAGAACAACGCCTTTGAACTCTGGCTCCCAGCAGGCAATGCCGCAGCATTTCTCAGCGCAAATGCTCTGTTTTCAACTGGACGGTCTCAGATGTTCCTCTTTCCCCACCTCTCCTGCCAAAAAACGTTCAAAAACTTCCCCAGCGTATTTCCACGCATACATTTTTTCTAAGCTTGCCAGAGTCCATCACTCCTTAGTTCTTTTGAACTTTCTCATTTTGTGCAGATAAAACCATTCAAGGACCTTCCGTCATCTATACAAGAGGTTCTGCAAGCTGTTAGGTACCCAGTTATTCCTAGTTCTCCTATAACTGCAAAATTACGTGGTACCTATTTAACAGATTCAGTTGAAATGAACATGGAAAATCACAACGTATAAAAATGTTACAGATCCTTCCTTAGACACTTAGAAGCAAATTTGACAAATGAGATGAGCTTGTTGCTCCAAATGAAAACCATGGGAATACCGAGAGCAGAATTTGGCACCATGCACAGGGTTTTAATTGTGTACAGCATTGCCAAAAGAAAGCTACTTTATATTCATATACAAATCTCCAACTGCAATGGTTATAATATATTACTGCTAACATCGTGCAGAGATATATGCAAGAAGGTAAGGACAAAGACCAGATGTTGCTAAAAGTGATAATAAGCAATGGATGACTGGGCAGGGGAGTAGAAGTTGATTTTTATAGCTTTTTGTTCAGTTAACAGCCTACCTCTTTTACATTTTCCCTCATAACCATCTCCAGAACTAGTAAAACACAGTGCACAGTTACAGGAACTCAAAGACTGCCCGCTATAATTTCAGGAGTGCCAGCTCCAATGCAGAGAATACCTACCTGGGGTTATTCTTTAATGTGTTAATGAGAAACTCATGCAAATCTATGCCTGTTGAGTCTGTATACTCTTGACTGCAATCTGAAAAATAAAAACAAACACACACACACCCCTCATTTATTTCATTTCAACAGTTATGATTAAGCTACCATATAAATCAAAATCCATTTTGCAGCAACAATCTGAATGCTCTGAAATAAAACGTTCATTTGGAGTTCAGGCAAGAAAGATCTATGCTCAGAAGCATCGGGTGGACATTCAGAGTTCCTCTGTACCATTCTACTGAGAACGCAGCACCAAAACAACTAGACACCAACAGAAACTGCTGGTCATTTGAAAATCACAGGAAGCTTTCAATGCCACTCATGACCCTGCCAAGTTCTTCCTTTAAACTACTAAATAAAATCTTAAAAAATAAATTAAAAAAAAAGTTTTATTTATCAATGTCTCTTTGCATCACTTAATAAACGCTGTACACATGGCAAATGAGGCATCATGCCAGTGGGAATTCTATTTGCATTAACAGACTGAAATCCAGTGACACCCAAGAGTGGGTGGGTAATAGGGATGCGTGACAGTAGTCAGAATTAATTTTTCAGCATTGCTATATCGCCTGACTCAAAAGCACACACAGATCCTCAAGCTGGCGTGAACTGTGAGAGCTCCATTAAAGCCAACTGACAATTCACACCAGCTGCGGATCCACACCCAGGTAGGAAATGATTATTTTTTGAGAAATTACAATGCAACTTTATATCATGGATTAATAAAAAAATTTTTAAAATATACCAGATTTAGATCGAGATCTTTTCTGAAGAAGTCTTAGTAGGTGATAATAGTAGATTGCAATGCAGGTTAAAGGTCATAGATGGAGTTACTTGCAGCATTTAAGAAAAATTCTCCATAAGACAGGAGCAACAGTGAAGAGAATTACTCTTTACTGCCTACGCTGCACAAGTGACATGCCAATATATTATCATTAATGGGGAAAAAAGTGTATGAGAGTTTTACGCTTATATAATCACACATGTATTTACATATATATGTGTTTATACCAACATGGCTAAGTATTTCACAGAAGGATGATTTTACATTAAAGGAAATTAATAACCTCTAATACCAAACCTCAGACTGGAAGGTTTCTTCACTTTCAAAGCCCAATGTTTGTATAAAAAAACCCCACTCTCATGCATACAGATTTCAGGATCTGAATTTTCTTAATGTATGAAAACACTTCTACTGTGTATTTATACACAAATAAAGAACTGTATGCTTGTAAAAACATACAATCCTTTTTATAACAGTAATTATAACAATTTAAATATTTTTAAGTTTCACCTTTTGATAACATTCTGATCTTGGTTTTTTCACTGTTTTTATCTTTATTTTTATCCTTCTCTTTTTCTTTCTCGGAGTCATCTTTACTAGATTTATCTTCTTCTTGCAAGCTAGGAAAGCTGGAAAGCTGTAGTTGGATTGATTCCTGTTAGGGAAAAAAAGAAAGATAAATTTAGGGCCAGATTCAGTAAGCTTCCCATGGCTTCCAACCTGTAGAAATTTGCATTAAACTATATGTAGCTAGAAAACCTGAAGCCAGATACATTTCTTTCCTATTTGAAAAATGATCTTTTTTTCCAGGAGAATGACATCTTAAGAGGCCAAATTCTAGTGGTAAGTGCATTTCTTCCCTATTTGAAAAATGATATTTTTTTCCAGAAGAATGACATCTTAGAAGCCAAATTCTAGTGGTATGTGTATTTCTTCCCTAGTATTTGAATACTATAACCTTTTAATCTGCCTATATTAAAGGCACTATATTATTCTACACTTTAGTAATTCTCACTCAAGACTTTGTAGAACAGTGAAAGACATTTTATATGGGCTTTCTTAAGTAATTCTATAGTTTAATTAATACTACACATTAAATAATGATCAATGGATAGATGTCTGAAAAATATAGCTTTTTTTTCTCCCCCTCACTAAAAATTCTGCAGGTTCATATGAACTCGTTTGCAGATGTAAGCGCATATCAGCTAGACTGAGCTTTCAGGCTCTGACAGAAGAGTGCCAGCAAATTATAAACTCAGTTGTATGCAAGAGGGCTTACTAACTTATGAAGTACTTTAAATATAAAGATATAGGCAAACATGCCTTTAGCAAAAGGGGTGAAATGCACACTGAGATTTTCAAACAATTTGTTGTAAGTGAACTTCTCCAAGGCATTGCAAGTCTTATCCTCAAAAATTCAGTATTTCAGAGACTATGAAAGCCCTTTGAAAGCATGCTTCAGCTTTAAAAAGTTAATTAAACCCGAGAATTCAAGCTGGTTTGCATTTTCTGATTTGCGTTAAAGAACTTGCTATTCCCCACTTACATTACTTTATACTGACTTTGTTTTAGCAAAACAAAAATTGTTTTCTTTTGAAGTTACCATGGCATAATTTATGTATTTCAAGAAGTACCAATCTGGTTGGACAAAACTGAAAAAAGCATACTTCTGTGTTCATATTCTTTTGGAAAAAAAAAAAATGGCCCAAATAATACTATATGCTTAAGTAGTGTACAAACGTACATTTGACTTAAGCTGTCACAAAACTCCCTGGCAACATAGTTTTCTTTAATAGAAGAGAGTCCTGCACACCTGATAATTTTTTGGCATCATGTTAATGAAAACCAAATTCACCAATACCAGAGAAAAATCAGAGTTTCTTGAATGCTAGTAAATTCCCTTCCTTCACCATTTTTCAAAGAATTCTAGCATACCAAAAGATCAGTACAAAACTTTAAAGGGTGATTTTATTAAGCAACCAGACCATTATGAATTCATAAGATGCCTTCAATAATTCTTACAAATTTTAGGTTTCTGAATTTTTAAAAAAACTACAAATCAGCCACCACAACACATGTAAGACAAGATCCTAACAGAACAAGATATCAGCATAAACATGCCACAGTAAGACAGAAATTGGCAATTTCTCAGCTTAATCATTATTACTTTTTGTTAAGTTCAAATGTGGCACAAAAGACTTGAGATGAAAAGCATTGTAAAAGAGAAACAAAGCCCTGGAGCCAAAATTTAACCTGACTTACCACCCTTAATCCCTACTTCTGTTAGTTTTGGCTGACAGTATTAGCCAAAAACTGAGCATGCAGAAGGAAAGAGTGGGAACTCCTGGTCATTTGAGGTAAGGACACATAGAAAAATGTTTGCTAACCTGCTCAATTGCACTCAGAGGACTAGTGTTATGCCTGCTTTCTTTCACTTCAAATGGCAGTTTGATTTCTCATCCAAACAAGCAAACTTTGGATCAAACACTGCCAAAAGGCCCCGAAGGGTAACTCTGATTCCCTGCGCTGCCCTTCGCAAAGTGACTGTGCCACTAACTTTTCAAAACAGGAGAAAAATGTAACTGGCCATGCTGTTCCCAGGATATTAATCCTAGCCTTCACAGTGGTTGTTAAAATGCACTTATGAAAAGAAAAATGACAGACTTTACACATAAGCATACATATGAACATACAGTAGATACTGTCTTACGGGTAACATAATACCTAGATATCTGCACTAGAAAAAACACACAAAAGGGCTATAGAGTTGTGAAAGGAAGCTACTGTATATTTTCTTAGATTTTTATTGATTTTTCTCAATAATAAAATACAATGTTAATAAATACATTGATACAAGGTAAGTATAGTGAACAACAAAATAAATGTTCAAATTGCAGTAATACACTTGTTGGTCAATAGTATAACATTAAAGGCAACATTCCTTTTCAGTAAGGACATAGTGAACCATCAGGTAAGCGTTAAAGATCAAGTAATACAGGTAAACAAGTTTTTTCCCTATACAGGAAAATGAAGGCAATTATTCAAATATAAATACAAACATCAAGTCTGCAGTACAATCCATACTCAGTAGTTTTGGCGATGTACCATACATTCTCTGGTAATTAATTCCCTGTGCTTTGTAAACCATTAAGGTAAAATAATAATTTAAAAAAAAAAATTCCAAGCTGAAAACAAGCTTTTTCTCCTCTAAAGTGAAAGCAAAGCAGTTCGGTTGGCACAAAACTTCCTGTATCCTTCAGCCAGTCCAAGGAGGAACCCGCAGGTCCAGCTTTCCATGGCAAAGCTGAGCCACATTCATTAGTAAAAGGTCAGTGAGAGCAAAAGTCCAATTCCTATCTAATGTAATTACATCAAGCCAATCAATTGTGACCTTAGGAAATGGATGCTGGGGTCCAGGGAGGCATTTTATCTCCCATAAATGTTTTGATAGGGTCAAAGAAGTCTTTGCCGCAGCTGGTCAGAGTCAGGTAAGACCAGAGGCTGTGTGTAACAGGAAACCCTCCTCTGCCTGGCGTCAGGGTGCAATCCAGACAGGGGTTTTGCCTCAAAACCTGCCAGTCTCTCTGATGTTTAATACAGGTCCTGTGCAGTACATTATACACTACTACGTGATGCTTAATACAATCTCTTTGTATTATTCTCCCTTTCATTCGCCATTAAACAATAGAAAATACAAATGAAAGCAGAACAAAAGCCACGCATCTTGAGTAACGCAAGTTAAGCAGAAAGCATATACCTACAACAGAACAACTGATAAAATAACCTGCCCATCTACTGCATAAGCGTCATTGTAGAGCAGTAGAACATGTAGACATCCCCCTGCTAAACAACCTGGGTTTTGGTCTTTCAAAAAAATTAAAAAAAAAAAAAAAAAAAAAAGAAAAAAAGAAAAAAAGAAAAAAAGAAAAAAAAAAGAAAAGCCTCTCCACACTTATGAGCTAAGAGGAGAGCGGGATTTGTTTTGTTTCAAGTCAATAGAGGAAACAGTGAGGAAGTACACTTAAATGTGATTTTTTTGTTTTTGTGCTAAGCTCACAAGAAGTTACTTGCTCAAGCTCTCTCAATGGCTGATCTCATTTGCACATAAACACCTCATAAATTATAGGCAGTGCTCATGATATTTTGGCTTGAGGTCTTTACTTTTGCTTTTCAGGGTGTTTTTTGAAGTTGGTCTACAAAGAATACCACCAGTGTTATTGTCCTAGGGGAGGGGTGCAGGGGACAGAACTCTACCAGCTTCTGGGAAAACAACACTACCAGTACAGATAAAGTCAAATACATGCTTTTTGATGCCCAAAAATCTACAACAAGAGTTTAGAAAATGAATGCCACTCAGCAGGAGGCATCCTTGGCTCTGTCTTACAGGGTATTTTAGAGAGCGAAGGACCTGTGAATTTTATGTGAAGGGGGACACTGATATGAACTGGAGTCTCAGAGGAACCAGAAACCAGAGCATATTCATAACTGTATCTGGTGCAGCCTCAAAAGAGATAGCCTTAGAGAAAAGAACATATTAATATTCTTTTTGATTGTTACTATTTTTTTTTTTATTTTAAAATCTGAATTCTTTTGAATTCTTTTCCATTTGCTGAAATTTTCAGGGGGTCTGGAAAAAAAAGCAAACAACACCCTGTGATACAGTATAAAACTAATATTTCAAAATAAATTTCACGCTAAACCAGATAACTTCGTAAAAATGTGTTCATTGTTGGATGTAATTTTTCCCCCAGGAAAGACATTGTTAAATGCCCAATTAAGTAACATAATCATGCAACTGAACATGGAGGTCAACCATGCAGCAGCTAACAGCAATGATTGCAAGTGTACCTGATTATCATGAAGATTTTCTGCTCCCGGGCGAGGGGATGACTCTTCACACACAGCAAGACTCCGGACAAGTTTTCCTTTAGCTCCTGACTGAATAAGAGACAAAGAAAACAAAACAGAGAACACTACTACTGACCCCAAGTCACATAAGCTGCACACATCAGCTGTCCCTATTTATCCCAAATAACTACTAGCCTCCAGCCAGCAAAATTCTATCTGTCTTCAATGCAGATAGAAAAGGATTCTAAGCAATGAGCCACTGGCCACACATGGGGAGGTGGTAGGTTTCTTTTTGCTTTTAATCATTTCTGCTACAGTTCACTTACTTCCACCAAAAATCGTAACAGCAAAGAATAGATAATCCAATACTGAAGGTAATTTAACATAAAATTAAACTCAAAGGTTCCTTCTGTCATTTGGTTTTGGGTTTTTTTGGTTGTTTGTCATCCCCCCCCAGGAGTATTAAATCCAAGGAACATGGACAATAAAATGTGCAAGTTTTACAGATCTGCACATGGAAAATTAAAAGAAGGTTTGGTTGGGGTTTTTTTTTGTTCCTAGAAGCTCCTTTTTTTCCCCCCCTTAGGGAGCTAGTCAGTCTCTGCTTCTTTATGTCAAGATTATTCCATTAAAATAGAATTTAAACAAAACCATTAATTACTAAAGCAAAAGGAATGAGCTTTTTTTCCTTCCCCAGTGGTGCAAAGAAGCACACACGCTGTCTAACACAAGCACTCAGCGAGCCCAGCAGCACAGGAGTATGATAGATAAATAAAGGGGAGCCTGACACATTTTATCTAGAGGAAGTCCTCTGCCTTTGTGCAACAAGATTATGGGGTAAGGGGGACAAAAACAAACCAAACCAAACCAAACAAAAAACAAACCAGAAACAAAAAACAACCCCAACCGCCACACAAGTGATGAAAAGCCATCATTTCAATTGCTGACAGACATTTGATTGAAATTCTTTATCCTGGCATGGCATGCAATTCCAAACAGAGATGGACCCTTACCTTGGATCTCTTTTTCTGCTGGTTCTGATTTGCACCTCGTTTCTGGGTATAGCAAAAAAGAGAAGCGGTTATCACTTCAGTGGAAAACGTGCATGACAAGAGCATTACCAATAACTAAAGAGACTAAATCACTCCTAAATGATATTTTATTCAGTTGCTGACTGCAAAAACAACTTCCCCAAACCCAGTCTGGAAAGCAGGGAAAACCAAGAATCATCTCTGCTCACTTTATTCATTTTAAGAACAGGTTTAAACAACAAAATCACACTGCACAGTGTTCTGTAATTTGGCATATAATAAAAATGTAAGAAAAGGCATACTTAAGTAAATGCTCCCCCTCTCCAAATTCCTCTTAAAATGTAGTCTCCCCCTTTATTTTTATATTCGATTGAGCAAAAAGGATTAAAACCCCCTCATCCGATAAAGTCTTCTTATCAAATTACCTTCTTAGGCTTTGCATAACAACTTTTTGTTGGCAGTAACACCTACAAACCAAACCACACATTAAGTAATTATTCATTAGCATTACCTGTAAATTCATGAGATCAAGGTAGTTTTCTAAATCCCCAAATAGGGAAAACAGTCAAATATTTCACCAAGCTTTAACACAGATGCCTAGAAATTAACTTCTCAGAAAAATTAATAACATGGACAGCAGCCTAAAGAGCTTGAAAAGTCTAACAAATAACTGCATTTATTTTACAGGGAGATAAAAGGAACCCCCTCCCCAAAATATAAAAAAAAAAAAAAAAAAAAAAAAAGGGCAACAGTCTCAAAATTATGAGAGAAAAAATAGGGGAAGCGTAGGCAATGAAAGAGATCATAGAAGCGAAAAGGCAATGGTAACACATTGATATTCAACGTGCCCATTCACTATTCCTGTCTTACCTGCAGCTCTGTCTTGGCATCGCTCAGCTTCTCCTCCTTCTCCTCTACTTCCGAGCTTTCGGATTTATTAAGGATACAGTTGTCTGGGTTCACTTCGGAGATGGCAGTCTCCTGCTCTTTTGCAGCTTCCTCTGCTGTCTCCTGGTTCAATCTACCTTGCTCAGACATTCTTCCAGACAGAAATTAAAATAACAAGATTTGGTGACCTGAAAGGTCAAGAGATCACGACACAAACACACACACAGAAAAACACTGGGAGTGAATTTCTATTTTTATTTTTTTTAATTCCCAAGTAAGTAATTTCATTTCCTTTGATAAACAAACCAAAATGTGCAGCTCAGGGGCTGAAAGCTACATATGTCCCAGCTGAAGAGATGTACTGACTTGACAATATTGGATAACAGCAGAACGTGTCAGGTTAAACAAGCGGAGCTCCAATCTAAATAGTCTTGGTGGAGAGCAGGTTTAAGGTAAGGTGCTGTGAGTCCCCAGCCCTGCCTCTCCCAGCCCAGCCCCGGGACTGCCAAGGCGCAGGCAGGAACTGTGACGGACTCTCCGCTACGCAGCTCAGCGGCACCAGGCAGGAAGGACCCATTCAGACTTCCAGGTCTCTGGTATCTCAGTGTTCTCCAACTCTATATTTTTTTTCCTCTTTTTTTTTTCCTTTTCTTTTTAAATAAAAAAGAATAGCCAAACAAACGAAACAAACAGAAACAAAAACCAAGCGTGAGTTTGACAGAGACTGTCAGCAGAGGCCATGGTTTCTGTACCTAGCAGAAGCCCATGGTGCTCGCTACCAGTTTAAAAAAAAAAAAAAAAAAAAATATATCTGAAGAGGTAATCATTCAATATAAATATGAAATCTAAATTTGGCAATAAAGCTCTCAGGGTCAACACTTCCAGGCATCAAACTGACAGTTCCATTATTAAAATCCTAAGCCTCTTCCCAAACCCCATGTTACTCTCCAGCACTATGAAAATCCTACAGGAAGCCCTTGGCAGGTATTTCTAATGAAGATGTCTTAACTGAACCACATTTACTCTCAGCTCACAATGGGTTGTTGTACAGAAGCTTTAAAGGCTTTTCAAAGGTAAAGCCTATTATTATATTCTCTCTCTTTCTCTCTCTCTACCCCCAGCTCCCTCTTGAAGCCTCCCCCACTGATCGATTGTCAAATGAGACTCATGAATAATTTAACTTTTCTTTCCGCATCCATTTGGCTTAAGAAGTATCTTCAGGAAAAACAACTGCGGTTGAGAAAGAGAGTTATTTCAGAAAGGGTCTTTTTCAATACCTTGCCACTTCTCAACAGTGAAACAGTGGCTATTAAGCAAAACCACTTTGCCATATTTCTTTTTACAGCTTGTAATTAACATTCAACAGATCTGATACCACTTACCTTCATTTTTTTTAAACTATGTTTTAAGTGAAAAAATAAGACATACTGAGTTTTAAAAACTTACTTCTTCCAATTTTTGCTTTTGTCTTGACACTGTAAGCAAATAAAATAATAAAACCTTTCCTATGTGATCTTCCTGTTTGAGAAAGACTGTGCATTTCACAAGAAATGAAGCTACATGGTTCATAAATAAACCGACTGGAATACAAAGCTCACAAATTAGCTCACAGTAAGCCAAGTCAATCTTCGAGTTGTTCTCCTTCCTCCCACCACCTTCCCCAGGAAGTCCCACGGTATTGGCTATTCTGCAGTTACAACTGAAACTTGATCTGCTTTGCTAAGATTTCAAAACACGATGAATGGCAAGATCTGAAACTAGTCTGTTAAATAACCCTTAATTTGTTACGGATTTTCATCCGGAAATGAACACGCATGCACAAGTTCTCCACAGGCACATTACCCCACGGCTCATCTACATGCTTACACAGTATTCACAAAAACAATTACATTCATAATTTACCAGCTGCACCAAAGAAGCCATTTACCTGAAAAGCTGCTATAATTCCCACTGTCTTTCTAGTGTCTTCTGTTGCTCTTCACTGGTTAAGTCCACACAAATGATCAATGACAACGTGAGTCCCATGTCCCCATTAACAGTTCAGAGTGCCAATCTCCATGCTGGTCCTTCAGAGAGTTTGACGGATCATAGTCAACCTGGAAAAAGATGAAAAGTAAATAACAACAACGGTAACAATCATGGTACAAGGTAAGGATGCAATAGATAGGACCAGATTTCTAACACTAATGACCAGCTTCAAGCAAATCACTTTCACAGCTTGATCCAGCTCCACCTGTCTGAAAACTGCCTGCTTCTTCTCTAATGAAGGCTCGAGCCGGCTGTTCAAGTCATAACAGCTCCTACGCAAGGAGCTAAAATTAACAATTGCATTATGCACTGAAGATTACTCACTTCAATTTTAACCTTTTTTAGTGAATTCCAGCACTTTTCATTAAAAAAAGCATATATACATATTTATATATAAGCTCATCTGTTTGCTTCAACAGAAATCAATGAGGCTATGAGGAAAAAGGACTTGCCTGCTCTTTAACTACGGCTTCTGCTCCAATTAAAATGTCAATAGTCAAACACTATGGAAAAAGAAGCTAGGTGGGTGCTTTTAGAAAGCGACCTGCTTTGCCAGGGTAGCAAATTGAGATGTTCATTTAGTAAGCCAAATAAAAGTCAAAATGATCGAGAACAGGAGGAGGAGAAGGAAGAAATCCTATTGCCTGAACAACAGCCACCAGAAAAAACTTCCTTTTGAGGCACCATGTGAGGAGGAGAAAGGAGATCTCCAGGTTATAGTTTGGAAAATAAACCTGAAGAAAGAGTTGCTCAGTAATGCAATTTATGCTGTTCATCAGGATGGCGTTTGCCAGCTGAAGAGCTAATCTGACAGAAAAGAAGCATTTTGGAATGAGTCGGACTGATTCACAAGCCACGGTCTTGTGCCAAACTGTCTTGATACAACAGGCACTTCTTCTCAAGGCTTGCACGTGAATCACAGTTGAAGCAATTAGGGCAAACACACAAAAACAGCAAATAGGAGGAAACGTTTATCATTCTGCTTGGGGAGAAAAAAAAAAAAAACACGAAACCAACCCAAAACTGAAAATCATCTCACTCTAATATTGGACTCCTTGTTTCCGAGGCACATTTTAAATTGTGCACAGTTGCAACTGCTGTACAGAATGTGGCAGCGCACTGGAGCTCACCACATTAAAAGAGATGAATTTCATATGCCAGGAATGGAATTTAGCCTTTCACAAAAATCAAGTCCTGCTCTCTCCAGGAGCTCAGGCACACAGAGGAGACCAGCAGGCATTCTGTAAACTACCTCTTCCACCTGGCAACTTTATATACATAAAAACATTTATTTTCCTCAAACCACTTAATAATTTGTACAGAGTAATACAAAGTAAGTCTTCCCACTCACTTTTTTGTACTTCTCACAGGACATTTTCAGAAATTTTCTCTCATTGACAAACATACTTATAGGATCACAATGGGAGTAGAGGAACGATATGGAAAATTAAGCCTAAGCACCCAAGCACATGCAAATGTATTTCATGGATCCAATAGTCAGAGAGAAAAGAGTGAAAAAACCACTGACTGAAAAACCTTTTCTCATAACTATTTTCCATTAACCCTTCCCCTCACACTTCTGAAAGAGAGAAAAAAAACAAACAACTAAAACCAACCACAAACCAAAAAAACCAAGGAAATACAGTGCATTACAGTTTCACCTGGAAAACAGCCAGCCAGGGGATAGACCGCTGCAATCAAAACCCTCCAAAACTAACTGAGAAATAGGTCTCTGTACCAAAATCAGAACACAAAAACATTATTTCAGGATTCTTCAGTGTTACCATGTGTTGTGTATTAACTATTCATAAGACAAACAAACAAAGGAAAACAAAAACCAGACCAACAAACCAACCAAACAAAGGGTATCATATTCAGCAAATGAAGAGATCTGCCAAGACTCCAATAATCAGCATTTCTGGTCTTGAGCCACAGATGCTCAACATAATCTTATCATGCTTTACCAAAGACATACTTCTTCATAAACTGAGTTCCCCATATTGTTACACTTAAGATCTCTGATGCCAACATCATTTTTCATTGGCAACGTACAAGACGACCATAGAATATTAAAACAACAAAAAAAACCAGAAATTTCCCCAAGAAAACATAAGCAAGTGGAAAATAAGCTTACAGCATGCAGCTACCATTTTTCAAACCCGCAATGACAATGTTTCTTAGGATGATTTTTTTTAAAAAATCCTTCGTAATTATCTTCGGGGGGGGGGGGGGGGGGGGGCAAAGGCAGATGAACTGAGACACATAGCAGTCACAGTCGAGCTCTTCACCTTCCCTCAATATAAATCTCCTCCTCCTCCATTAGGCAATTTACAAGTGATGACTAATCATTTACATACTACAATACGCAAAATACACTTCTGGTTGTTTGGGTGAGTTTACAAAGGGACTCGGGTTTCTCTAAAATACTTCAGGGAGAGTATAAATAGCAAAAAGGAATCAGTCAGAAAATAGCCATTAAGAGCGAGACATTTTGATTGAAAATACGTCTCTGTTTCTCACGCATTTCCAGGATATCTGGTTATTCAGTGATGAATGCACTTTTTACTATTGTCAGTCCTGCAGCGACAGCACTGCTATGGAAAAACTTACTGGATTATTCTCTTTTTTGCACATCAACAGAAATGTCAGCGATGACTTGACTGTCAAAACCTTCAGTACTGAAGTGACGCAAAAGGCTGAACAAATGCACTCGTGTTTTTGATCCTCAGGTAGAAACCGCAAAGCTTGTTGCTAGGCAAAAACCACCTCCTTTATTTGCAAGTGAGCAAAAATTTCATAGGGATGTTGGGATCTTAGAAGTGGTCTACAGGAGCTTGCGGCAAAATTTCAGCCTCTAATTCCTTAAAGCAACTTGAGTATTGCACACTGCAATTCAACAGAAAATACAGGTGCCCACCAAGCCATCTGTGGAACCACTTTAATGAAAATATAATCTGTTTGTACAGAATTTATAAGCACCAGCTGATCAGCATATACTGTCAGATGGAAATGTTGGGGTTTTTTCTTAAATTGCTTGCTTTATTAACAGGATTTTCACTTCGGAAGCTGAGGGTATTAGCGAGCTTGAGCAGCTACTGCCATAGCTCAAAGAGAAAGGGAT
This sequence comes from Buteo buteo, assembly GCF_964188355.1. Lineage (NCBI taxonomy): Eukaryota > Metazoa > Chordata > Aves > Accipitriformes > Accipitridae > Buteo > Buteo buteo. The sequence goes on along the minus strand of NC_134172.1, from coordinate 58,729,598 downwards.
GGAAGAAGGCGCATATGGTCGCATATGTTCATACAACACGTACCACACAGATTCCAAGAAAAGTCTGTGGGAAGGAATACACTTAATTTAATGCAAGAGTTTAAAAACTATACCCAGAAGAAGAGCTGTCAAAAAAGCACAGAACAGAAAAACAAGCAAAGACATTAGAAAGCTGTCGTCCATGAACATCTGAGAGCTGACCATCAACTGAACAGAGACATCTGACAAAAACCCAAAAACTCACCCCAGCAGAGTAAGCCCTTTCTGTATGACATATCAGGAAATGTTTTGGTGGTCTCAAAGCTACCATATACTGAAGCAGGAATTTTGAGATCCTTATGCTCCCAGTAAGTATCAACACGTCCTCTCTCTGAGGAGAAGATGAGCAGGCTTTAAGGCCAAACAGCATAGTCTCAACCAAGAGCAGGCAGCAGCAGCTGGCAGGATTGAACCCTGCCAGAGTGAAACCCAAGGGTTTTTTCTCCAAATAAAGCTGCTAAGCATAGAGGTAAAACCATTTGAGCCTGAACGGCTCCTGTAACTGAAAACCAGCTGATGTTGGCAGTACCTACATCAGGATCCTTCTTATCCCATAGCGATTCTCCACTCCCATGAATGGCTCGCAGATACGAGCCCATGAGCTGGAAGAAGATATGTCAGTCGTGATTCCACTATGTGATATAATACCTCATCCATATGTGTCAAGATAGCTCTGACTCATTATTGCTAACTCACTCATCAGATTCCTGGAAACAGACTATGGCATTATCTTAAGGTTATCAGTACACACAGCCCCCAGTGTTGCCAAACTCTCATGGCTTAAAGAATGAACTTCCTGTTATTTGACATTTACTTAAATATTCCAGTTCCTACCATCAAGCAAATCTATGTAAGTCTCAGGTTTCACACCGAAAACAAAAGCTTCAACTTTCTGTGGTAGCTTCAAAGAAAATCTTCAGGATATAAAACCTATTGTTCAAAAAAACCCCAAAACACCAAAAAACCAACCCCACCACCAAACCCGCAAAAGGCAAGTAAAATAAATCCTAGTTTTAGTTTGAACACACTACTACTCAGTTGTCAGTCCTAGTCTTCAGGACCAACATCATTAGACAGGTGGTACTGTGTGCTCCTTCTCACTGTTTTCCCATGTTTCCCACAGAATTACATATATGCACTTGGAAGTCAAGTTTGCTGCTGCATATTAGCATAGCAGGATAATAATCCATGCCAGCTCTCACACCTAAATGCTTTAGTATGAAAAAAATAAAATTTAAAAATGAAATAAAAATTAAGGCTGTGAAATACGTGGAATCCTACAAGTTCACTGTTTGTTAAAAGACTGAAGACTAAACCTTAAGAAACAAGGGGAAAAAAAATGTTTTTAAAGGAAAAAAGTTTGAAGCCTTATTTTATTTCCCACCTCCTCTTGTCTTCACTTTGTCCCCTCTCCATCATCACTACAAAAAAAGGTACAGTGATTGCCTACATTTTCTGCTCCGACAGGCCACAGACCTTTGCAGGTACTTAGACTCATTTACTGTCGGCACTGTAACAGAGACTGTCAGCAGAGGCAATTTTTTTTCCAGGAGTTACAGAAACATCTGTGTACAAGCAACAGCACAGAGGCCACTGACCCACCCTAAGCGGGCCAGCAAATAACTATCAGTGGCAATGGTGGTCAAATTTGATGAAAACAGGGCGGACTGAAATATACTGCATCAGATTTCAGATCCTATGCAAGAACCAGTTGTCTTTTAAAAGAGGCAACTAGATGATATGAGGAGCAGCATCTCAGCTGAAGCCTCTATCTTGGAATAGCACTGTCTTTCCTCCCAACCTGCAATTGAAATCCAGTATTTTCAAATTACAGCAGGGATGAGATCAGTCTGACAACTCAAAAAAAAAAAAAAAAAACAAAAACCCAAAACAAACAGAAACAAAGCAATTTTTTGTGGTTTACACCTTATTCCTTTTTTCAAAGGGATCTTCTTGTTTCTAATGGATTGCCACTACTATTTTCCACTTTAATTCCCTGTCAGAAGACCTCATGTCAATGTCATCATCTTCAGCCAAGTAATAATGATGATTTTCCCTCTAGCTTGTTGTATTCCTGCAAAGCTAAAAGCTTTACCCAGGAAAATAAATATAAGTGGCCGATAGGCAAAGCCTGTTTTGGTTTAATACTTAAGAAAAGGCTCAAAGAAATGCTCTTTTATCTGTCATGATGACCATTTGAGGTCTTCCAGGATCTGCACGAAAAGATATGAGGCTTTGCGTGATCTGGCTAATAAATGTCAATCATGCAAGTTTACCAGGAACCAAGTAATACCCAAACTTTTAACAAGCTAATCAGATGTACAAATTGTCACCCTTGGAATGTGTCATTTGCTGTGGCCCAGCCTTCAGCACCACCTCATGCATTTCAAACACGTACGCCAAATTGTATCTCATTCCTAGACATAAACCTGATAATTTTCCCTAAAATCAAAGTCGTTAAACTAACTGGTCTCACTGTTAGGTGGTGGAAAACAGCATGGCTCCTGTGACTCCAAACAGAGACACAGTGGTTCCCAGCCATCCTTTCAAGGCACATAAGTCTCCTTGTGATACACAAAAGTCATTTTCCTCAAATCCTGTAATGAAAACAATAGCCAACAATTCAAAGGGAAATGGGTGTCTTCCCAGATAATCAGGTCTATTTCTCAGCTATCAAAGATAATTTTATCACAATTTAGAGACCGATAGCTTTACTTTAAGATTAGAAGTGGTCTAGGGAGGATGTTCTAGTAATCTTACTGGAAGGATGTTTGAGAACCTCACTGCCTTGCCAGGACACCTTCTCCATTACACCGTTGTATACATCAAATACTTTGTACATTTTTCTTCTTGTGCCAATAGTTGTTCTTTATTTTAAAATAGCTTTCCTGGTTTCTCAATAGTTCTCTCTTCCCATGGGAAATAACTGTACACGGGAAATAACTGTACATCACCTCATTATTTGCTGTTAGGTTTAAAGAAGCCAATTCCTTTTAATCAGCAGTTAAACAGGTATACACTATTTCCATTACTATCTACATCCGGCCTAACTTTTATCAATTGACAGTCTGCCTCAGCATTTCCTTACATCTCTCTCATGCTTTTCCTCCACCAGGACTCACTCTGTGGAGACAGACATTCCTCCACCCATTGATGCACAGTGGTGAATGCACTAGAACAGCTCTATTTTCACAAACACTTAAAACCAGTTTAAAGACAGTGAATATCATAAGGCTATCCCAGAAGGAATACTATTGCTTCACTGTGAAACACCAATCAACATCATAGCGTAAGTGAGCCTGGGTTCCCCACAGAGGGGTCTTGGCAGTGCTGGGGGCAAATCAGAGCTACCGCAGAGTTTGGAAGCCATAACAGACTGAAGTGGTAGATATCCTGTAGACTGTAGATATCCAGCACAGCCTAGGTGAGATAATTAATGCTGTTTGTGGTATGCCATGATATGCTGTTATACATAATGAAATCTGGAAGAATATATAGTTTACATTAATTTGAACAAAATATACATGTATATTTTAGTTTAATGCAGACGTTCTTGAAACAGTTTTTGTTTCTCTAAGTCAAGCTATCCCTACTCTTTCTTCCTTTGCTATCTTCGACATTTCTATTCTGTCAGGTAATCACAGATTAAGTCCATTTTGCTTTACACACAGGAACTATAAGATCAACTTAACCTATTTCTTTACTCAGTTCCTCCTAAAGCTTAAGGACTTTACCAGAAAACCCAAGCACCATGCATCTACATTTTGAGCATACGTGCCTTTGAAGAATTCAGTCTACGCAGACTGCAAGTAATAAACGAGTGACCAGCTAAGCCATTGTGCCTCATTCATTAATAACCAATTGTGCCAAACACAAACCAGTTGAGTCCAAGGAGGCGGGGGAGGGGGGACAACAAAAAACAACCCACCTAAACAAAACAAAGAAAATAATTGTGTACACTACTAACATAGTCTTTGCACAAAACTTTCTGGGCAGGTTCCCCCAAAGCAAAATTTAAAAAAACGTAATACTTAGGACATGGATGGCCCATAACTTATGACCAAGCACTTAACACTTCTTCCAGTGGATGGAAGCATAACCAGAACAAAAATGCCGCAGGAACAGACCAAGTATCACTGAATCTTGCATATGATTTTCTGATTTTTTCTCTCCCAATTTATATAATGGCCCCTATATTTCATCCTGCCATTTCTTGACAAATTAGGTGCATTTTCACTAGCACTAGCTTAATTGGCAAACCCTGAAAGAAAATAATTGCTAACAGCAAAGCAGCATTATGCTGATGAAACAGACCTGCGCTTAACGAGTAGAATTGCCTTAGCAGACAAACACCAACTGCAAAACAGCAAAAAATCTTTCACATAAGAACTGAAAGAAAAAATAAATACATTCTTTCCCTCCAAAAGTCTCTTTTGATTACTGGAATTAAACATCGTAGCTATTCCTGTTTGTCCTAATACCATTTTCTGAAATAAAACTAGCCTGCAGCTAAAGAAAAATTCTTCCTTCCAGAAAAAAAAAAAAAGCTGTAAGTCTATATAAAGTTAAAAAAAACCAAAACAAAACAAACCAACACCCCCCCACACACACACACACGCTATGAGATATTTTCCTCCCCATTTAACTTTGCTGCTCGGAAACTGTGCAATTATACTTTCCATATTCAAAGACAATTGGTATCAAACTTGTTTTAATGCAGAGTAAGTTTCCCAAGCTCATATTCCAACCAGTTTGTATAGTTACAGTTCAAGTCTCCTCTACCAAAGGCAACAAAGGCTAGACCCTTTGAGAGTTCCCACTACAAGATTATTTTATGGTTTTAAATATTTTATTAATTTATCTTTATCAACATAGGAACACTCATAAAATTTCTTCTTGATTGTGTTTATCAGATAATACATTGAAATACAAATGCTTAGTTGATGGCTTCTTTCCGATACTAGTAGACTTAAGAGAAAAACATCCAGCAAGAACAGTTCACAGATAAAATCTCATCAAGTAGGTGTATTTTGCTAGATGCCATTATTCTGTCTAAAGTCTCGCAAGAGGTATAGACAAGATTTTGGCAATTTTCAATCAAATCCAGAGATGCCCCCTGTTTTTAACTTTGAATCTCCTAAGAATGACTACTTTTTCTTGACAGATCCATGTCCCCTTGTTGTCCCATTGTTTGAAGCCCTTCCGAAGAAAAAAGAAAATTAAGGCAGAGATGTTACCTTACTGTCCTAATATTATAGGGAAATTAGAAACACATATAATAGATATAAATATCTATGTATTTATATTTAAAATGTATATTTTACATATATAATTTATAAATCTTTACATTTTAAACACATGCATATTTGTATTTTATGTAAAAGCATTAATCTCATTTTGTTGGCCCCATTTTGGCTGGTCTTAGGCAATGCGTTTAAGTCCTAAATACCACACATTACAAAAAGAAGCCTTAAGCATGCTATGAATCGCATTCAATGCTTTATATTGCCACAGTTTCCAAAGAAAAAGAAGAAAAAATGCCAATTATAAGTATAAACTGTAAGTTTAAATGCCTAATGATTAAATGCACGTTACAAAAGCCAATGAAACCATTACACATTTCTGCGCAATGTTCTAAGCCCTTAAGTGCCAAATATCCTCAGCTTATGCTCGCTTGTAGAAATAACAAAGAAATCAACGCTTACATCTTTTGTCAATTCTCTTGCCATCTCTAAAAATATTGTGAGAGTTTATTGCACTATGTTAAAACCCATCTTAAGGTGTGTACTGATATACATCCCATTTCCTCGTTAGCAGCATCAGTACAATACACTACACGCAATCAATTCCTGAAGAAACAAAAAAATCCAACTACAGAATACCAGTCAGGTGTTTTATACTGTCACCCTTATGGCTAGCAAGAGGAAGAAATCCTCTTCAAAGGGAGTTAACAATAGTCAAGAGAGAAAAGGCAGGAACCCAGGTTTACAGAATGGGCAGTGCCAGTTCATAGATTTGCAGCTTTGGCTTCTGAAAATATCTTGCCAGAAACCCTGTGGTTTCGGCATTATGTTTGCCTTTTCCAGTGGGTAATTCCAGGCTCCATGTGATACTGTGAACAAAAGAAAAGGCAGAAAAAGTGTTTCGATGTCTGTTTGTGATTTTCAGGGAAGAAATTATTACATATGTATAAGAGAGAGCTAAGCAGTTTTGTTAAAAATGTAATTGGCCACTCCACATATGCCTAGCCAGAAAGCTTCATGACACATGAACTAATAAAAGAGTGCAATGAATACTTACCAGAAACCAAATATTCAAGCCAATGTCTCCAAGGAATATGTCCTATTAAATTTGAACTAGAAGAATATATATATTTAATCAAAAAGGACATTCAAAAAACAGTCAGAAAAACAGTGAGGGGGTTTTGGGGTTGTGGTGGGGTTTTTGGGGTGTGAGGTTTTTGGTTTTTTGGTTGGGTTTTTGGGTCTTTTTTTTTTTTTTTTTTTTTTTTTTTTTTTTTTTTGAGTACTTTAAATCTTGTTTTACAGATTGAAGTCTTCACAAGTTCAAATATGATGTTAAGAAAACTTCTGTAATATCCAAAACTGTGTTTACATGCTGTGAAACAATCTGTCTTACTTGGCACTAGAAACCACTAACTACATCAATGATCTAAAAATACTGAGATTCAAATTACAGGAGCGAAGTGCGGGACTGAAGTTCTATAGCCTGTAGTACATTTGATTTCCATTGCAGAATCATCACATTTTTTTCATTCCTGCACTCAGTATCAGAAAGTAAACAAAAATATGATTACAAAGCGCAACACTGAAATGGCAGAGAATATATTTTATGAAATTTGAAGAAGGGAAATGGACGTGGTGGGACTTTACTGAGTATGACAAATTGATATTTATCAGAGACAGCTCTTTAAAGTAAAGATGTATTTCCAGGCTTGGGTCCCAGCCTGGACCTTGAACAAGACTGTTAAATGGGACCGTCATTTAACATTCTTTGGAAAAACAAAGGGCTTTCATAAAAATTCAAGAAGGTACCTCTAAGATTTCAGAATTTAATAACTACTTTGGAACTTCAGTTACCCTAAATTCTTTAACTAAAATTTCATATTGGCTGATTATGAATATCTTAGTTGCTATTCAACCATGTAATCAAGTGATGGGTTTTTTTTCCCTCTAAACATTTTTAAAAGTCCACCTGTGAATGAAGTACTTTTCCACCTATTTAATCATATCTTGAGTCTAGGCTGACCTTCCCCTTCCAAGAACTGAAACCATGATTTTGTGTAAAACACAAAGTCTGTTTGGTCAATACTTCTTAATATGTAATGCTATGCTGTTTGAGCCTCAGGATTTATTTTGATACCTTCAAGATTTTCAAAGGCTGAGGAAACATGACACAACTACGAGAAAGGGCAAGTCAATAACCACTCCTGTCACTGTAAGTCCAGTTCTGAGGAACTGCAATCCTTCTTGCAAATCACCCTTCCTAATAAAAAAGACCTTATCCTTTGCATGTTTTATTGTAACATGTCAAAGTGCAATGGCAAGAATTTATGCCCTTGTCTTTTCTTCTGACATTAAAAATTATCTGCCTGAGAATTTTCTGCAAAAGACAATAAAAGAAGTAAAACTAGCTAAGTTTTGCTTAATTTGTGACACACTCTATAGCAAAACGCATCTTCTGATCAAATACTGATAAAAGCCTGTATCTACTGTACAATTTGAAACACTGAGAAGAGGGAAAGAGGGGAGAATTGCAGTTTCATACAGAAGAATAAAGCAAAGGAACTATGCCACAAATGGTATTATAAGTGCTACAATATCTCAAAATATCACAAAGCAATTATGAAATTTCATGTATAAGTATTAAAACAAACAAACAAAAAACCCCACCACAAAATCCCTAATAAATATGCTCCATTTCAAAATGTGATTAAAAACACCTGGGGACTTCTTTATATAGATGCTGACTATAAGCAAGCTTACAGATATTCCAAGTTTTAGCAGATACCAGCAGGAACAAGTGTAAATAATCACACACTAGCAACTCTGTTGGAGAATCACTGGACTTTCAACAATGCATAACTTTTAAACAAATCTGTATGATCGAATGAATTTTTTCACCCCGCTATAGGAATGAAAAAATCCCAGTCTAAAATACCAAAACGTTTCTTACCATAAGAAATTTCTCTTTGTGACTAAAGGAGTTATCACCCAACAGTATAAAAGTTATGGTAATATCTTAAAACAAACTTAAGGGAGTACTTGAAAAAATAATTTTATAAGATAATATATTTGAAATTAGCTTCAGCTGCCTTACAGAGTTTACTTATTTTCCAAAATGCTTCAGTTAAAATAGTTATAACTCTGAGCAATGTTCTCTATGTTCTCCTTGAAATTCAGACTTCCAGAATGTCAGCTGGATTTCTTTTTGCTGAACAGGATTAACTGGGCTCAAGTTTTTTCCTTTTGCTGTTGCCTAGGCTTCTATGTTGCATAGGTGATTTTTCACAGCTCTTACAGATGAGCGTTGGCTTTTATATGCATATGCAATATGTGCAGAATAACCTGACAGGTTTCATTTTCTTCCCCTAAAAGTGCAACAGAAAAGAAAGTTAATAAATCTGTTGCATACTTCAAAAAATAAAGTAAGTTCAGTGCTGTAATTTACTTTTCAGTAGGTCCCTAGCTGTCATGAATCAGAAAACTTGTGGGCATAGTATAGGTTGTCCTCTAAATATCTAAGTAACTTAGCTTTAGGAAATTTCCATAATTTAGGAAAGACCAAGAACAGGCCCACCAGCAACTCATGTAACTGCACTACGCAGTCCAATGTATTAAAGGCTCAACTAACCACCATCAGCAAAGCTAGGTTTGTTTCAAGCTGAGAATTGTGCCAGAAAAGCCCTGATTCTCAAGAACTCCTGCATGCATGGAGATCTGAACCCACCTCAAGCCTATGATCTCAGTAAGTGTTACAGCTAAGGGATACTCTTTGCATCAGAGAAGAACTAAACAGACAAAACCCCAAAGAATAATAATAGTTCTCTCTTCTTTCTACCCCTCTCCTGAATCTTGGTTCTCCTGAAGAGCTGTTGAATTAGACAGCCACCTTATGGAAAAACACATAAAACTTAGGAAACCCCCCCCTGCCAGTATATGACCATAAAAATATTGGTTTTATTAACAGTCAATCTCATCTTGACCTATAAGTAAAGAAACTTGAAGTTGTGGGTGTCAGAGCTACTGTCTCACAGTACATCTTCCAACACCAATGCAAGATTATCAGCAGCTGCAAAGATAGCACCTGTGAAACCATGAAAACCTGTAGCTGCTTTTCAAATATTTCAGATAACACCATGCTTTTAAAGTCTAATTTGTCTTTTTAACTAGAATTACAAAATGTAATGGATTGCATCCTGTTTGATGAGGGAAATACTTTTTAATCTGTGTTTATCCAGCATCCTCCACATTTTGACAGGAGCTACCATAATACAGGAAAGAAGTCCACCAGCCAAAACGAGACAAGAATGTGATCTGTATGTTTAGGGACAAAACCAAATCTCTATTAAAACTGTAGAAGTCCTATCAGCATTCTGTTAATCAATGTTAAACTGCAGTTGCTCACAATGTAGAACAATAAAGACTCTTAAAGATTCATTAACCTCCAAGGAAAGTTGGACACCAAAATATCACAGACCCTTACGAAAATTCTAGCTTCTTACCATAATAAGATACAACTAAACAGGATTTCTGCACTTCAACTCCAATTATAGCAAATTAAACAAAATCATTGTAAATGTAATACCCTGCTGTTGATTACAAACTATCCTGCTGCTCCATACAAACTCATCTTGATTTTGATGGGAGTCATAAAAAGAACATGATGGTAGAAAGCCTGAAGCACGACAGTAACGCTGACACTGAAAATGGAGCTATCTTCTTCAACTGAGCAGAAATAATCAGACCCTTGCATGACCAGTTTCAGGTTAATCTTCCTGGCCCTGTAAGTTACATATGTAAGTCTTCATCTGTCTGTGTCGTGGTTTAACCCCAGCCAGCAATTAAGCACCATGCAGCCCCTCGTTCACTCCCCCCACTCCTAGCAGGATGGGAAGGGGAATCAGAAAAAAGAAGTAAAACTTGTGGGTTGAGATAAGAAAGTTTTAATAACTAAATAAAATATAATAATAACAACAACAATAATAAATAATAATTGTAATGAAAAGGAATATACCAAAAAGAGACAGAAATTAGACTAAAGAAAAGTGATGCACAATGCAATTGCTTACCACCTGCTGACTGATGTCCGAGCAGCAATCCACCACTCCCAGCCAACTCACCCCAGTTTATATACTTAGCATGACATTCTATGGTATGGAATATCCCTTTGGCTAGTTTGGATCAGCTGTCCTGGCCATTCTCCCTCCCAGCTTCTTGTACACCTGCTTGCCAGCAAAGCATGGGAAACTGAAAAATCCTTAACTTAGTATAAGCACTACTTAGGAACACCCAAAACATCAGTGTGTTATCAACATTATTCTCACACTAAATCCAAAACACAGCACTGTACCAGCTACTAAGAAAAAAATTAACTCTATCCCAGCCGAAAGCAGGACAGACTAACAGCTAAAACATTCAGACAATCAGAACCAAATTGAACAGGATAAAGGAAGGATGAGACTGGAAGCAGGCTAAAAGATGACGACAGCCCAGTAGGCTAGTGAACAGAGCAAGGCTGGCTATGCTGCCATAGCAGCTTGGCGATGTCAGCTTCAGCAATCGCTGTGAGTTTACTTCTGCCCAGTTCAGGGCTTTAGTAACCCCCTGACATATACACGGTGTAGCCTTGGCACAGGAACTGTTAATTGTATGGCAGTACAAGAACCAAAGGCTGGCTAGACTGCAAAATGGTACGACACTCTCCAGTCAGCACAATAGAAATGTAATTTAAGTATCCCTTTACGTGTGTCTGTAATCCAAGAAAGTAATATTTCAATCTCTTTTTCTAAAAACATTTATCAGACACCAGTTGGAACTTACTGAGATGTAATGTGGCTGTAATGGGAGCCCACTGTTTCACACTTTTCATTTCACTTATGTGAAATGTTATTTATTTCTTCTTGTATCAGTTTTCATTGCGAAAACATTAAATGAAGGAGAAGGACTGGTTGCTATGCAGAGTTCACAGGGATACCAAGATGGCATTCATGACCTGATTTTTATCACCAGTGGGCACAGAAAAAAAATTTACATGCAATAGGAAAAAATACATTAATGTTACATTTCAAAAGAGATTTTAAAAACACAGAAGTCAAGATTTTCAAAGTGATGGCTCCCACAGCATGCATAATGTGTTATAAGGAATATTCCATATTGCTATATTCTATTTTTTATGTCTTAATACATATGTGCAATTTAGCCTAGTTATGATTGTTGTGGGAACCATAAGCAGCCATCCTGATAATTTCATTCTCAACTGCAATGCTGTACTAATGGAGTTTTGGTACTTAATCTCCTTGTTTGTTTCAAAAATGAGGAAGGAAAAGAAAGGAAAAGATACAGGAAAATAGGGCAAGAAAAAGGAGGAGGAGTATTCTCATTTCTGTGTGTCCTAATTATTTAAGTCCATGGTGAATTTGGTATTTAAAAAGAGCTGGGAGTGCCAAGTATCAGGAAAACCAGTACTTACACTAATACAGTTTTAAAACACCATGCAGGCAAACCCACTATCCCTGCTATATATTACTTGGCTACGGCAAGTCCAACGTGCATTAACACCAACACAGTTAGATCCCCTTTATCGTGTCCCCAGTTATGATGCAGCCAGCCAAAACAAGACCTATGTGTCTCAGTCAACTGAAAGACCTTACAATTTCCACTAACAGGTCATAGTAAGACCTTCTCTGTTGAAGGGAAATTCTTTGGTCTACAGTATGATACCAAAAATAACACTAAGTGACAATGAGTTCTGAAGATGGACAAATTCAATCTAAATGGAAGCAATGTTCTCTCTTTCCTTATCCACAGGAGAGAGATACGAGGTCTACGGCCTAACCCATCTTCATAAGCCATATGAAAAGACATTATTTGTAACACTTGCTGCTATGTTGTTTACTCAGTTTGCACATTTATTACTTTCCCATCCCCTCTTCACGTTCACAGTACATACAAAGCCTGTGAGACTGCACAATAGTTAAATTAGTGGGACCTGACCAACCATTTAAGTACTACTACAATTCTGAATACTAACCGTTATCATTTGTAGCTTTGGAGGTCATTCTCAAAAAAACCTCCCAAAACCTCAAAGCCAAAACCACAAATAAACCCCATCTCCCAATCCCCACCTTCTCTTGCTCAAAGACCTTTGTGTTTATCTATAAGTTTTGCTGATCCCCCCCACCCCCAAGTTTCCCACCTACTTACAGACAGAGCAATTATTAAAAGACCGGAAAATTCTAGCCCCTGGAAGACTCTTCCCTTGTCTGTTTTCTCTTATAAAAATATCCAAACACACTATTACTTTCTGGAACTTCAAATTTCAAAGCCACAAAAGGCTAAAACCGACCTGATTTTCTTTCAGAAGTGTCTCTGAAGAACAAGGAATAGAGAGGGAGTTTACTACTCTTTTTCATTTTTTTCTTCATCTGACTTTTCCCAATCCTTATCCACATCATTACCATCTTAAATCCAGACAAGTTTTAGCCTGCCTCTAGTCTAACTGGAGATCTAAGAATAAAAGGTCTGAGGCTCTTTACATTTGTATATGACTGTGGCCAAAGACAGGTGCAAAGGCTGCCAAACTTAACTGCTGGCATGCTACCTTATGCCTAATGTTGCATTTTTTGTTACACAACCAAAGGTTAGAATTTGAAATACTAATGGTCTCCTAAAAGATATTATCTGATAGAACTGCCTAAATTTCAACTGTGACGTTCAACAAAGGGTCTTTCTCCTTTCTTGGAAACCTTTGTTCTGGGAAAGATTTAGACCTCACAAAATCAAAATACCAAGGCACTGACAGAGTAGAAAAATACTGAGACAGGCTAACCAGCCTCCAGCATCCATACCAGTTGCTTGACGACTCCAAATGAAACAAGGAGGCAGGACTCAGAGTGCCAACTGAATGAAACCTGTTCTAGTCATACTAGTCTACCAAAACCAACATCTCTCTCAAATATACTTGCTTTGACAATAAAACTTCTACTTTTAGAAAACCAACATGTCCCAAAATATTTACCTACCTATCCACAAACTTTTATAGAATCAAGCGTCTTTCACTGCAAGTGGCTTGTCATCAGTTTTATGAAATCAAACAAAGGATAGCCATGGCAGAAGAAAGGCAATGATGGATCTTATCAACGATGGTTTTAAAACCAACAGTGAAGAAGCCCAACACTTGTAAATATTCTGTCTACCATGGGTGATTCTGATCTGCGCTCCTTGAAGCTGGTGAGATCAAAGTGCTATGATGACAAGTTTTCATACTCATCAGAATTTGCCCTATTCTCGGCTATCTTGTCTTCTATCCAAAAATCCTGCGTGTCTCATGTTCTGGCTACAATCAGAGCACGACAAGAATATTATTGTTCCGAACTAGTCATTTTCATACTTAGGACAGCCCAAGAAATGAAGTATCTGACATTTCAGTACATTGCACATGCATAAATGGGACACATTAGTTTGCAATTTACATGGCTGCCTAAAAATACTCTTGCCATCTTATGATATACAGAGTTAAGATTACTGACAAGAATACTGGGCAGTATTTAAAAAACCAAACCAGGAAAGAAAACACAAAGTAAAACAGAAGTTTCAAAAGGTCTTCTTACCCCTGTAACTTTCCACAAATCAATTAACTAAGTTTAGGTTCATCAATATCATGATAAAGGTATCAATTTGAAGACATACATTCATTGGGAAATGCTTTCTCACTCACCATTAGGAAGAATATGACTTAGCTTCATGAAAAAAACCACTGATGCTACAAATGCATCTGCCTCCCATGCTCTGTTTGGCTGCATGAACATGGATCTCTGCCTCTGTTTTTCCATCTGCCTCCCACCTATGCCTGTTCAATGTAAAGGACCCTTTTTTCAGTGTGTGGGACTAAAAAGGGAAGAGTTTAATAAGCCTTTGATCTTGGCTTTAAACTCTAGGCACAACTGCAAAATAAATCTCTTACGGATATTCAATTAGGGAGGCTAGAATCAGTCTTCTAAAACAGTTTCTAAGACTTTTTCTCAAAGGGCTTCTCAGTACAAAAACTTCTGAAGCATGAAGTCTCAGACAGAGCAGGGGTAATTAAGAGAGGCAGTTACCATATTTTTGGTCGGTACCACCACTGGCATCGTAACAGCTAATAGGCTACTCCCTGGAGAAGGACAAAACACTTGGCTGTCCAAGCATCATTCATACAGCACTGTTAAGACGGCTTGCATACTGCTGTAGTACACACACTACTAGAAGACCTCCTCTAGAGGATATTCTTTCCCTTCCTTTCATTATCAGATGCCTCACTATTATCCTCTGTACTGTAAGAAAGATATCTCAAGTGTTTAACTCCTGGATAGCCACTTTTTGGAGGTTGCCAAGGGTTCAAATGTAATAGGAGAAACCTGTTTCAATTTCAGTGGAAATAATTTTCTCAATATGCGAACATTTAGTATCTTGCAACAATTGATTCAAATATCAGACTGCACTGACTCCTTGCCACAGCAGAATTAGCAGTATTTCAGCTGAAGTTGTGATTGGCAAAGCTACTGTTCCAACCCTCCCACACCACAGTCCTGCATGGCTGCTGGCTCTAATTTCACCCATGTATTATACAAACTATTAGGGGCCTCGAGATCAGCTTACTTTCTTCTATACCGAAAATACTCTGCCACCTTTTACTTAAATCAAAGCTCTTCTCATTTAAGTCCAAACACAAAACAGTTTGTGTGAGACACCTGACAAAACTAACCAAAACCTGAGAAAGCATTTAAACAACGTTTTCAAATTATCTGACACTAAAAATGTCCATGTAATTTTCTTTTACATCCACTTCTTCAGTTTTTATAATCTCTTATGAAAAAAGCTTGTTGACTTAATATGTTAAATATTTATATCAATCCAAGTACATGAACCAGTACTGTACAGGAATGAATTTCATATACCTAGTTGGGATCCCTGGTAATTCAGACAAGGAAAAAAAAAAAAAAGGAGAGAAAACAAAAAAGGAAAGAATTACATAGTAATACAGAGCCTGAGGTCTGAAGGGATAATTTAAGTACATTAAATTTATTTCTGTTTCAAGAGACACAACATAAAACTTCTTTCAATGGTCTTCAGTTCCTCTGCCAAGCACTTCTCTGAGTATGTTCCAAACTTAAAATTACCTCCCAGGAGAGTATCTCAGGTTGGAGCTTTCTTTCATTGTTTCTGGGTTTGCTCCTATATTATATTAGTTCCACATGTGAACTGGGGATGGTAAAAAGCCTTACAACTACCACATTTTCGTTTTCTTGGTCCTTTAGGAGATTCTATAGGAACTGAAGGGAGTCAATTTGCTTTTCATCTATGTACTGTCTCTTGGGGAAGTCTGATCTCAGGGATGTACCATAAAACTTACAGACATCTTTCTCTACTGAAACGCATGTTTGTGGACACTTCTTACTGCCCCAGTTTGGTGAAATTGCCAAATATTTATGTGATACTTCGGAGCCCTTGACTATCTTCAGAAAATAAAGAAACAAAAGAACCTGACTAGGGCCCTTCTTTTTTAAATGGAAAGTGACATTACAATACTGATTTTTTTGTTTTCTTTTTCTGGCAAACACCATATTACGCATGTATGTAACTGGTGTGTACATGTGATTTTTAAGAACAAGAAATGCCATTAGTTTACCTGGTTAAATTTAACCTAATCATTTTTATTCCTTCCTTCTATCTTCGCTCTATTTTACTGCTCATGACCACAGGACCACAGCAAACACAAAAATTCAGTTGCAGCAAAGTACAGCTGAGCATCGTATATACATACAAGAAATCTGAGCATGAGTAAAATAAGGCAAAACAAGTCAGTGGACAATGACGGCAGTCGTATCTATTTTCACATGGTTCTGTAGAAGCTAATGTCAGCTGAGTATCATCCTACTGGGGACAAATGGGTAGTGACATCCCATAACCACTGACACACATGCATAATTTAACACTAAAACATTCACAACTGTTTTAGCAGATCAGACATAAGTTTTTTGCAGCATTAAGTCCTAAAGAAACACACGTGCAGACTAAATAGTGATACACATGGAAGACAGTTTATGCTTCTCACTCACTCTATGTATAAGTTTACTGAATGCAAGTGTACTTTTAATTGCTTAGACAATGGATATATGTTCTCATCAGACAATCAGAAAACCAACACAACAGTCCATAACTCAATCTATACTCTATTCCATAGTAGGAAAACATTGTCTTTTGGCTCTACTGCCTGATATAAAAAGTTTTATCAGGCAATCATACCTTTCAAAGAGCAAATTAATACTAAATACATTAATGTTTTACTGCTGCCACAGGCTTATTTTATTACCAAATCTGGCTTTGGACTTTATGCCTCTAGCCATCTGGTTTTTGCAAAATTTAAAAGGCATTATACATTTTCGACAACATAAACTATTAAAGAGGCAAACAAAGAACTCTCTATAATAGGGAAGCTGTTCTTGCACAGACAGGGAAGACAGAACAGGCATAGGGGTGTTCCGTGGTTCACAGAGGCTTGGGAAATGGGTAATCTCATGACATCAGAAATATCAGAAAATTCAAAGGAACTCAAAGGCAGAGAAACAGGGTGTTACTAAAAACAAAAAGAGAAATACTGGCTACAGCTAGCTTCAGCAAGCAGAAAACTGCAAATTTTCCAGTAGTAAGAGAAAACTTGGAGACCAGGAAAGGCACAATGCTCCAGGGCAGCTGGAAAAGAAAAAGGATAATACCTGTTTTAAATTAAACCCTTCTTTTATGTTGAGAACAAAATTGGAAAGGCAATTAACACACTTGTCCCAGCTGCTCATCCATGGCTGGTACCTCCTTGAATAACCAGGGATGTAATCTCTGGCTCAAAGGAAGGTACCTGCTGCACAGCAGTCAAAACTACTCCTCCAAATGAACCTACAGCAGCAAGGAGAAAGACTGTAAAAAAGCCTAAAACTAATGGCATAGAACAGTTATATGAGGACTAATAAATGCTTTAATGAGAAAAAAGCAAAATTATATTTTTATCCAAAAGCTACTGATTCAAGTAGCACCCACGTGTATAAGCCAGTGACATGGAGAATGGGTTATGTCAGTACACAAACTTCAGTGATATCCAGGACACATCCAAGGGTGAAACTGTGATGCCACAGAAGTCAGTGGAAGCTTTAAAGGTAAAAGCCAGGACCTCTCACACATACAGAGCCCAGCAAACAAGACAGTGTCTGCTTTTAACCCCCTTCTGTACGCCAGCCTCCAGAAAAATCCTGTCAAATGAGAAATAACAGATTCTAATGTAAAGAGTCTCAAGATAAAAGTTACTAAGTCCAGAGATATAAAAGGTGATTAAATTCCTATGTATACCTACACAATCATTACAATATCATACATTTTCATGATACACTTAAGAAGCTGTTTAAAAAAATATTTATATTCTAACAATGAAACACATAAATAAAGGATTCATTTTAAATAGTAATTATTTTAGAATCAGAGCTGTATCAGGAAAACTAGTATTTTTGAAACATTGAATGGAACTTAGCATAGGGAATTATAAATAATTATTGTTTATTAAAGGGGGATGACCTTTTATAAACATTCTACACAAAGGGAAGATAAAGGCACAAGAGGGGAATTCACATGCCTATAAGAAAACCAGTCATGTCTACTTTGTAACTCTTTCAAAAGCTTCCCCCTCAAACTGTTTTGTCTATTAAACTTAGTCCTGCAAAATAAAAATCTACCTAATTAAGTGAAAGCTGTGTGCAACACTCAAATCTGGCATCTGTGGATACATTCTTTTTACTTGTACACATCATCAGTGTTTAAAAAAGCAACATTGTTTGAACAACTACCCTGGCAAGGCCTAACCCTGAATATGTGGTATATGTAAGCACATATTTCTAGATATAGAATGTAAAATAAACCAGCTGAAAGAAACTTATCAATTCTTTCAAGCTTTGCCTCAGGTACTAAAATTCTTAAATTTTAACACGGTTGTGACTTTTTCTTTTTCTTTTTTTTTTTTTTTTAACATATGGTTACTTTATTTTTCAAATTCTGTTTATCTTGTACCTGTTCAAATTCTTCAACATTATCACCCACTAAAACTACCAGAAACATGTTATTGCATGATTTGTCTGGAAAAGAATCACTAAATAAAGGCAGTAATACCCAACACTGACAGGCAGAGTAACAGCAGCAACAGGAAAGTGAGTGGCTTCATATTTGCTGTGGATTGAAGGACTACACACAAATAATAACTGTGATTGAGCTAACTTGTGAAGGTACCAAACTTGACTGTATCTGCCAATATTAGCACAACAGAGGCACAGTGTATGCTCCTAGAGAGCCTCTTCATTATAAAAGACTCTAGAATGCCATAATCTCTAATTAAGGAGAAAAAACACATTTGGGGAACGTACATACAAAAAGTATTTTCTTCCAGATGAGGACACTGAGGAATACAGAGGTTAAGCGAGTCATGAATTTGGTCAAAACAAGAGCCAGAAGAGTAGCCAGCATCTCCTTCCCCAGGTACATGGCCATCATTCTCCAGCATCTTCCATTCTCCAGTGCTCCCTTTAACCCCAGACGCTTTTGTGACAGGTAGTGAGAACATGTGTGTATGAAAAGGAGCCACGAACGAAACTGTAAGCATATTTAAAAATATTTTTTGTCTATACATGAAGATATAGGGCATGTAACAAGAAACCTAGAAGTTCAGCATTTTTAACAATAATAATAATCATCAGGAAAAACCCTCCATGCTTCTTTTGTATGACCTCCTGAAGCACTTTACAATTAAATGTAGCCTCTGGATCAAACTCGTATAGGAATTACTACTACTAGTACTACAAGATAGTAGGTAGGAAAGCAAAAGAGCAAGATAAATGCTTTTATTTATGCAAAATTCTGTCTATGGGATCCATTTTGTTACAAATCTAATTAGACTGAAATAGCACTTACAAGTAATTTATAATAATGGCTCAGATTATTTTCTAAGAGAAATGAACTGAGAAATAAGCAGCACGCAAGCCTCCATCATAACACTGACAATAAACACAGGGAAAAATAGGTAGTCATATCAGCATCTAAATACTAAAGTGATAGCATTTTAGTTATTTACAACAAACACAACATTGAAAGTGGACTACTATTCTTCCTATTTCTTCCACTAGCCTGATTAGCAGTGCCTACACTTCTCAAACCACCTGTTCATATTTCACTTACACAGGAGTATTTCTCTGGAGTATCTTAAGGCTGAAGTACATCAGCTGCATACACATTAAAGTATGCAATAGAGCATCAAAGCAAACTGAACAAGGCAATCAGTAAGGACAATCAGCTCTATTTCACTTCAAGTCTGCTTTCATTACCCAAGTTACAATTTACTGCCAGCACTTTTCAAAGCCTTGCTGGGAATATTCATTTATACCATGGCTTTTATCTTCACTGTCTACCACGTAGTAGAACTGCCAACATATTGTGCAAACATAGTTCGGATCGCCACAGTTAGTGGTTGGACAGCTTACTTTTCATTGGGGAGCGCCAATGATGCCGAAAGTGCATTTTTTGCTTAAAAACAATTCCTTTCATTTTGTTTTCTTCCTCTATTCACTCCCCAAATGAATGTTTGTTAAAAAGTTTTGCACTGATGAGAGATGGCTGGCTGCCTATTCTCCTTCCCAAGGGCCATCCACACTTCATACAGCTGAGCGTGAGGAAGGGAAATTCAGTGCTGGAGAACATTAAGAAGAAATAAAAATAAAAAATGGAACAATAGGGATTTCTATTGCTCTAATACCTTTCTCCGAGTTACTGTCTCATGGTAGACCATTCCCCTCTTAAAACTGTTTCGTGTTACTCACAACATGCCCATTTATCTGTCTTTGCTTTTTGGAAAACGCATTTTTTGGGAAAGCTGGTTTTTGTGAAGATATTGGTATGGCATACAGCTCACAAACTGGTACTATCTGCAGCATTTGAATTTGTAGCTATTCCCACTGTCAGAAAGGCCCATTTTTAAGACATAAATATTTTTAAGAGCTTTCATTGGAAAAGAATAACCCCAAATTACCCAAATGACCTCAGACAGGCACTTGGAAGGACTGAAAATCTGTCCACTTCCTGAAAAAAAACCTGTCACTGTATTCACTGTCTGTACCACAAAATACTTTAAAAGGCCCTGTTTTTCTGTTAGTGACTCAGCAAATGCATCCCCTCTCGCCACAGATCAGTTAGCCATTTATAAAAGGATCTCCTTTTGTTTCTTGAAGTAAACAGGCATTTTACAACTACCACAGCCATCACCTATAGCCTGTGCAGGGCAGAGAGGAACAGGTCTCCACTGGCCCATTACCACACCAGACTTTTTCCCCATACACGCACTTCACAACTAGGCATCAGTGAAGGAAGGTCTCCTGCACAGCCAGGTACTCTTACTCACAGTATTAGCCCAGGGTCGTCATCCTCCTCATCTTAAGTTTAGGGGTTTTCTTGTTTGTTTTTCCCACACCTTGTCTTTACTGGAATGCCAGCAAAAAATAAGTTTTCAACAATACAGTTTCTTTTCATTTAGCTGACACTAGTGAGCACAAGAGTGGGGATCAAGACTGCATTTTGCATCTACAGTCATTCTGGAGGGCTGAAGAACACAAAGCAACATTACTTTTATAGCAGCTTCCCTTACCACATAACAGGAGTTCACCTGTTCCAATGTCTGAATTCAGCAGAAAGCTGAAAACAAGCATTTTGCCTGCCTGTCTTCCAAATGCAATCTAGTTCTCCTATCCACTGCATTAGAAAGGCAGTTTAGCAGCAGACCGGTAATACAGTCATTTGGGAAACAAGCCAACTTAGTCTTACTCAGAAATACAAATGTTGTATCTTGAACTTCAGAGACCACAAAATATGTGGATGCATTTTGGAAGGATCCTCTAGCGATACCAGCTTTCTGCTACAGAAAGAGAATCCAGTTGCATATTTCTCTGAGTTGCAGCAACAGGGTTATATGGACTAACATTTTCACACCTTTATTTGCAAGGATTAAGACTAGAGAATTAAGTCAATAAAAGCAAAAGCTTTCCTTCAGTTGACTTAAACCTAGGCTACATGAAAAAAAAAAACCCCAAACCAAGCCCGTCTCACTGCATTCCAAGTCTGTGCTACTACAGACATTTACACAGATGCTTTTAAAAATCACAAATCACCTCCTTAGCAAACAACTGAACTCAAGAATTCAATTATCACCAAGTACATTGAAGAGAGTATTGGCACCATGATTTGTGGAATAAATGACTTGTTAGTATGTCATCCCTCTAAAACATGGAATGACTCCCCACAACACAGAATTTTGCTTTAACTGGCGAGAGATTTCTTCAACTCCATGCTGCTTGAGAGGTAACCGAGATGACTGTCCATCAGTCTGGATATTAACCCATTAAAAAAAAATAATAATCAGTTCATAACTACTATGTATCATCTGTTCAGACTGCTGCCATCATTTCTTTATTAGGTTTCGAAATAATCAGAATGTTACTTTCATAATAAGCTGACAGTACAGTGGGCAATTAGAGAACTACGCACTAATGGCAATGAGATTACTGAAAACAAATAACTGAATTAAATCTGTAATTAGCAGCTGAATACAAGCGCTTCTCCTGCTATCGCTGAGCAACAAAATCCACGCACACACACAAGAAACAAAATGTAGAACAAAAAGATTAGATTTCCAGGAAAAAAATAAATTTCGACTTTCAGATGATGGCAGCAAACCATGCTCCTTCAAACACATCAGTCTTCCACTTCAGTGAGAAATTTCAGCCAACAGTTCCTTTGCTTCCCAGTCTTTACAAGGAGCTTGTATATATGTATTTCACAAAAATGGATTACGTATTTAGTATAGGTCCTCAAATGTAGACAGCTAGATGTCTTAGTAACTACCTCTACAATCAGTCTCCTCCACTTTTGACCAGGATCTGTGGCTACGCAATCATTATAATCAAAGCTATGGCAAGAATATGTAACCTTCAGCTTTTGGTGTGGTTTCCAAGCTTATCCAACAAATGTACAGACATGAAATACGAAATAATTCTCTGTATGAGAACTCCACCTATTTTTTCCTCTTTTCATTGTACAACCCAGTAATACAGTAAACTGCATCCAGTGTAATGCATTAGGTGTTATGCTAGCTGTTAGGATCTCCTGCTCACACCACAGACAGCAGTCCATCTGAAAGGTGAGAGAGCCAATGTGTAAAAAGTCTTTGACAACACCACTGTCAAAGGCATTTAATTTTGTGTCATTTCCATTACAGTCTGTTTTCTAAGCAACTGACAAATATGAAATCTATTAAAAATATTACTAATCCAAGAAAAAAAAAAAAACAACTATGTAAATAGACAGAGAGTTCAGGACACAACATTTTCCAGGAGCAGCAAACATACACACGATTCTATGGAGCTATTGAATTTGACTGAAGGCCCCAAAGGGACCCAGGTACACTAATATGAACTGCATACACAAAGAAGTTCAAAAGCACAAGGTCTTCTAGATTCCACCACAATACCTTTTGTTTCAGAGATGCCATCTGAGCTGTTTTGACATTCCCTCTTAAGAGATACCAATACAAAGTCCAAGAGATCTGGGAGCTGGCATATTTTGACTAATGATAGTATGCTTTATATAACATCTGGACAGTCAGTTTATAATAAAACATATCTACAGAATTAAGTTATTTTTAAAAGTGCAGTACTATATGATGAACAAATCAAAGTTTTCAGCCATTTCAAACAGGGGCAAGCAACTGATGTAGACAGAGGCAAGAAAAAAAGCTGGGCAATGTGAGCAAATGTTGAAAAAACAAGAAAAGTCAAAAGGGTCAGTATAACAAAGGGAAGTTCACACAAGGAGCACAACATACAAAAGCAAAGGCCCAGTATGAAGAATGGTCAGACGGTATAAGGAGCAGAACAGAGACAACTGATGCATGCATGGCCACAGCCAGGAAAGGGGCAAAGACATTCATGCTAGAGACTGCTTGAAATACATACATACAGAAACAAAACAAGAAAAGAATTTGTATTAGGACTGCAATGAATTCTTCTAATATTTAACTTCCCGTGCTTTCAGCAACCTTTAAGTCAGGGCTACGGACTGGTTTTAAGGAAGATCCCTTGTTTGTATGTATCACCTAAGGATGCAGTAAGTTCCCTAACTTCAGTGTGCTTTACTTCACACACGCTACTGTTGCCAGAAGAATGTAACACTAGCTCCCCTCCATATTTTTTTATTTTCTCTGCTGAGATTGTAAGGCTACTTGAAATTATCTCCATTTTCCAATTTTACAGTGCTTAATAACAATAGCACTTCAAGTTACTAGCCCTAAAATAAACCATCAGAAGTCAAAAATGGAGCCTCTGAATTCCTTTTATTAAAATCATCTGTCTGGCAGTGAATAGCCATTGAAATTGCTTGTACATGCAGCTCATGTTCTGAGGCACACTGGTATGTTACACCATCATCTACCAGCCTCATTCCAACTACTGAGTATAGGTAATAAATGATACATTCCAGGGGAACGTATAACTATGCATCAGAAGTACTTGGGTCACTTATGCTCCTCCTTTGTTACGATCTTGAGTCAATGCAAATTTAGCAAACACATTCCCATGGCATGGAATTCGCTTGTAACACACAACCAAATTGCTCAGTCTGCTGGCGATTTTTTAGGCAAGTCAAAGACTCAGGTATCACTGCAGTTGCTCTCAAAGTACTGAAGTAATCAGAACTGATCTCATTTTTCTACATATTGTAATTATGCTGTTTAATCAATAAAATGCTTTGTTAAGAAGTGCCGATATTTTACTGTCTTGTTTTCTGACATGCTCCTATACTGATGCAGTTTTATTACAGATGGCTTTGAAGTGCCTGACAACATTAATAGAGACATGACACCAGTGTATGTTATTAAACAAACACAAACAGGAATAGGTGCCAACAGAATCTACATTTTGACTTTCATTGCCTGGATGTTGAACATTAACTGTAATGTAGAAAAGAGTTAGTTAGCAGCAATTCTTTGAACATACAGCTCTTTAAGAAATTATCTGTAGAGGAAAAACTATCATTAGCCTTTGTGAGTACAAATTGTGTTTTCTGTTCCCCTTCCTGAAAAAAACCCTGAGGACTAACAAACACATCAAAGAAATATGCGGGCTTTGAAAGACGTAGGTGCTTGCCGCATCTTCCTCCTGCATTGCGGAAATGATCACAATGAATGAATGAGTGGACAAGATGTCTGCAGAAACCACAGCCCCACGACTATGGCTATATGGTTACCGGTAGCATAACCACAAGCAGCCAAAATGCTGCATCAAGATTTGTGTCTCAGTCTGCTCTTTTCTACCAG
The DNA here is from genome assembly GCF_964188355.1 of Buteo buteo. Lineage (NCBI taxonomy): Eukaryota > Metazoa > Chordata > Aves > Accipitriformes > Accipitridae > Buteo > Buteo buteo. The sequence goes on along the minus strand of NC_134172.1, from coordinate 58,704,893 downwards.
TCCTTCTCCATTAATACAAAGCCCTCTGCAGAAAGGTGTGAATTTATGTCATCACAGGGCACATTATGCTATTTCAGTAAATACCTGATCAATTCTGAGGTTACTGGCATGCCAAGACAAGAGCTATTAAGGATAGAAACCAGTTTATTCTCATAGAAGAACCGGCTACATACTACAGAGCCCACAGTCTTGCATGCCTCCCCAGGGCTCACTCACCAGCTTCATGCCCTGACTGTAAGCCAGGCTAAGAAGTAGTGCATGCTGCTGTGTAGCTGCCCTCAGACCTTGGCAACAATTTTGTTATCTTCCTTTCTCTTCTGCCAGGTAGGTGGCAGAGAGGAGCAATTCCGCAACAGCAAAATTCAGAAGACATAGATCATTTACAATTCCTCAAATCTGAGGTTACAGGAGATCAAGTGCAACTGCAGAGGAGTAGTCACTTTGTCCTGATCCTCCATGCAAAGAGAGGCATCACATCGCATGCATAAGGATTTTTTTATTTTTTTTTTTTACATCACAAAACAAATGATATTGAAAAGAGGCTACACATCTATATATTTTCTCTGGGCGACCCAAAACTGCAGTTACTTAATCTTCAGGGAATATCTCCTGAAAGTCCTCCCTCCCTTTGCTGTCCTCCTAATTCTGATGCCCCATAACCTAATTTCACATTACAAGCAGTCCTACAGCCGCTAACCCTCCATTACGCCCCTTACCCCACCACTCCCTTATCTCAGTCTCTGATTTTGAGATGGTTACTTCACAAAGCAGGTCATTCAAGGACTTCTTTCAAATGCTGTCATTTTCATCAATACACAGATTAAACAAAAGTTACATTATCCATCAGTAATAATTCATTGTCTTCGGCATCTAAAAGGATTCTTACGCTGCTTGCCACAGTTCTTGTCACTAGCGACCACTCCATTTTGCTGCTCAGATGCAGAACAGATTGCTATACCATAGTGGAAGAGCATATTGAGATACATAAAGCTGGCAAATACAATGCATTTTCCAATTTAGACTTGTTTTCTATGAATTAAAGCTTCCCCAAAAGTCATACCCAAATCAAACATGGTCTCATTATCATTTTCCCCACAGTAGTATGTGTTATGAAGTACAGCACTTTAAGATGCCCTAAGTTATTCATTATGCTTTCCTTTTAGATCTATGTTCACAATTCTCCTTTCCTTTTTTTTTTTTTTGGTGGTAGGAGAAAGCTCTGAATTTTTCTTAAAGGAATAAAAACCAAAAGCATGAAAGTCAGACCTCCTCACTTCAGATTTCATGGCTTATAAAGTACACAAATTATAAAGCTATCAGACATTTCCTGGGCTTACATTAAAATCCATAGCGAGCCTTTAGAGTGGACCAATTTATTTGATGTGTTTCTCCTAAAGCTTTTATGACACCATAAACATTTCTGACTCCATGGCAAATACTTCATAATACATTAAGCAAGCTCATTCAAACCATTCTAAATGTTATGCCAATGGCAATGTATTTAGAAATGAAATAGTCACTTGAAAATGGAAAAACCTTAAAGTTCAGTTTGAACCACCACAAGTTACTATTTACTTTTGTGCAACTGAAGGCAAAGCATTTCAAATTAAGTTCAATGGCACAAACACCCCAAAAGCACAAAGTAGGCGTATTCTCCAAAAGTGCATCATGCTGTGCCTATTTCACATGAAAGCATCAACACCAAAGTCTGCTCCCCAATAAAACTTCCCATTGAACTCAATATTGACTAGCATAGAGCATTTAACTATATAACAGTTTAACTGTATTTATAACATGTTTCTAATTACTGCAGTTTGTCTGCATTAGCGTCATTCAGCTGAAAAGCCTTGCCATCCCTCTTTACTCAGGAGCAAATTGTGATAGCTTTCTTCACAGTAAATAAAGCATCACACCATAAGAAGCTCTGCAAGTCGCCAAAACCAAGATGCATGCACCCCTGCGAAGAAAAGCACCACAATCTCTCATATTTAATAATGAAAATTTACAAAATGCTTTCTGTTTTGAGGGCACAGGGAGACTTCAACTCGTGAGGTGATAAAAATAAAAATACTGCAACAGGATTAATTAATGACAAGGTTATTAGCTGTTCAGACATGCTTTTGATGACAGAATTCTAATTCCTAGAACATAAAACTGGCTCTGATGATTTTATGAATCCAGTAAAAATCACTGCTGTGTGGCCATAAAAATTGGGATGAAACAGAAGCCTGAAAGTAGTTCATTCGTATATATTTGATTTTTATGTTTTAGCATAGATTGCAAACAGAAGACAAAAACTTTGAGAAACAAAAAGCAGAGTATTTAACAGTGGGGAAAGGGGGGGGGAGGTGTGTTCATGATTTTTGTTTAATTGCTGATTATTTTTTAACACCTCCTGCTGACCATTTAAGCTTTCCTTTGACTCAAAAGCTTGAAGGCATCCAATTTAGTAAAAAAGACAGTTTTATCAGTTGGAAGATGTTACTAAGCTTCTATAATTTTAACACAGGCGCTGTATAAACAGCTTATAAATAAATCACAGTATTGCCTAAGACTAAATGAGAAATATACTAGAAAGCATTAAATTACAAGAATATTTTTCATAGGACTTTGCTTTCTCATGGTACTCTTCTTGTTAACTGTGACTCTTGGCCTGAAAAGACTGAAAAGCAGACATCCAATTTGGAGAAAGATGCATGAAACTATCCCAGTTTTGCTGTGAACAAATTTTTTTTCACTTATAAAAATGCACTTCTCACCTTACATGCTTCAACACATGCTATATGAACATGTCTGCCCTGAAAACAGTCTTACGTGGTTACTGCCTCCATATATTGCCAGTGACTAGAAAATACTCTAAACCCCCTGCTTCAGAAAGTCATTGGATATCCAAATCATAAATTTCAAATTCCCAGCTGTCACTGCCTAACTACGCCTTCTGCATTTCAGCTAAGTCATGCTGTATGACATTATCACTCTCTCACACTTCATAGCTTCTTCAACATTAACAGAAAAACCTGTGGGTTGTCTAGGATTTTTCACCATGTTTATCACAGTAGCAATTACTTCATCTAAATAACCCTTATGAACTCACTCCTGTAAAATATGTTATTTTGTTTACTCCTTGTTTCTCTGTATTTCTTCCCACATTTAGCCCACTTCTTCCTCTCAGTAACAGGGAATTGGGGAGGGGGGGGAGCGATGTAACATTTTCATATACCAGCTTATTGCTTATTTAGGAATCTGGAATGATCTAACGTGGTTTAAAGATCTCACCATATGATTAAAACCTGATACATCTGAATGAAAGGAAACCTTTTCTGCAACTCCTTTTTCCAAGGAACCGTAAAGAAGTGTACTGATGATGCATTACCTGAAAGCCTGGAAACCACAACAGTGAAAAAGGAAGCAGCAGTAAATATTGGCAACATTATTGACAGGTGGAAGAGGGACATTGCTGTAGGACGTTATGGAAGTGTTTGCTTGGGGTTTTTCCCTAAAGGAGACAGAGAGCTCCAATACTCTTCCCCTGGAAATAATGCAATTCATAACTTTGGATTGCATATGACACACATTAAGTATTAATATAGATTATTTGTGTATTCTTACAAATGAAGATAAGCTAAAGAAAAACATAAGAGACCTCCATATAGGGAGCACTCTTACATAGGGTCATTGGCAATGCATCATCAAGTTTACCTACTGTAAAAGCACCACATGAGATAAGGTGGAGTCTAAAACTGAAGTTACTTCAAACATCTAAGGAAATGATGAGCAGTTTAGCTCTTAAGTCCTATAACTAAGCGGTTTGGACCTTCACTGACAAATGAGGACTTACTTGGCAAGAACCCATCATATACGTTATTTATAAAAAAATACATCTTAATTAAAACAGAAAGTATTGTATAGTGTAATGTCCTTTTTATTCTTTTAATAAATTGTGCGTGCGCACACTGGGACACTCACACAAACCACAGTGGCTGTTATTGTGATTTAGGTTTAAGTTTCCTTCTTAAACAAGAACCCAAGAAAAACATATCCTGTCCACGAACAGTAACCAGTATGTCTATCTGAATTTATAAGCATGTTTAATATATTTTAAAAAAAAAAACAAAACAAAAAAGCAAACCAAAAGCCAGGAACAGACATGAGTCATTCTTTGCACTTGTTCTGAAGGTATTTCCTTGCTAGAGGCTTATTATTAAATTATTATGTAAAAATATTTGTAATTGTTATAAACAAACATGTAAATTTATTTACACCTACACGTTTCTGAAAGCCACCATTTCACACATGAAGTGAAAAAATTAGAAAACAAAACAAAAACCAGCAATTAAGCAGGGAGTCTTATCATCCAGGGGTGACTCGCATTAAAGCTGGAGACTGGAATAGGTCTCATTTGATGACTGTCAAAAACTAGATGCGTGATCTCACATGGTTTGCATAATTTATCTGCAATTCAATTTACCCAGCCTTAAAGAGGGGAAAATCCTACTTACCTGGATTGCAGTTTGTCATCAAAACAGAACGCGCCCTAGAAATGCATGTTACCATACAGATACAAAAATGTTCATACACAGTACTTTTAAGTCTTCAGAATCAAGTGCTTTCCACTGGAACGTACAGAGTCTTTGCCATGTATTACTTGTTTGATGAATGTTTCAATCTTCTAGAAGAAAAAGTGACCCATTTGCTTGACTTACTACCTGCTGAGAACATTAATACAGAACTTCAAATCTAATAAATGAATGAGCAGGGGACAAACGGATTTTGCAAGTTTATTGCACGGTAGTTACATTAATTCTCAACTGGCCAATCTTTAATGGTATTTCTGAAAATAGATTACTTAACACCAATAGCATTTCCTTTAAATAATCACGTAAGTTACAAATTCTCTTTACAACCGAGCAAATGAATTGAGCTGGGAGCACTCACTGGATCAAGCCACTCATTTGTGAGTAGTCCCTATAAACAAGGATTTGCCAATCTGCCAAAATCATTTTCCTACTCTGAAATTAATGCCATCAAAATTGATAATACCACTCAGTGCAAGTTACAGATCCCGTATGTTACAAGAAGAGGGGCATATCATCAGCTGGTGTAAATCTATACTGTTCTTAAAACCAATGGAACTACATCAATTTACAGCTGCTGAAGATTTGTCCCTGTGTCTGTCTTTAGCACTGATAAAGGCATTGAACCAAACCCTGGACACACTTCCAAATTTAAAGCTCCCATTGACTGTAGTGAGAGGGATGCCTACAGGAAGACAGACAGACTATAAGTAAGCCATCCTAGAATTAGTGCACTTTTTCCCCCTTATTCATTCCAAGTTTAAAATTAGTTGTTAAAATCATAACCTGGGAAGAAGCCAAGAGCGCAGCAGATTTTAAAACTTCTAAGGTTTCTTTTATGTACTCCCAGGAATTCTGTTTAATAACAGTGATTTATCAGGCCAAGTCCAGTTTTCTGTAATTGTGCAAATAACCCCAGTAAAGCCCCCAGGAAAAGCAGCACTATCAGGAAAACATGATTTCACCCACAGTTTTAATCCAGCAGGATAGGGTCTCAAAGTGACCATTGCATTGCTCTTCTCTCTCTGAGATCTATCACTACACCTGTGTTAAAAATATAATTGTGTTTCCTCTATCATCTTTATGTAATTTTTCCTTCATGGATACGATGCAGTGCAACACTCATCTGAGCAACCCTCACTTGCACACTTAGCCCTGGGGCAGTCAAAAGGACTAGCATATAGCAGAAAGAAATAATTGCCTGAAAAAGGATTTTGCAGGATGGGGTACTCAGCCATTTCTTAGACCACTGTCCTCTAAAACTGTGGACAGTAGAGAGAAAATACAGTTGTTTTACAGAAGACATCTTTAATCAAGGCAAGTTTCTCTACATTATTCTGAGTGCATGGATGGTTGCAAATAGCTAATAAATGTACTTCTGACTACAGATACATGGAACTAAAGAAGGCAGTTATTCAAAAGTATCTACACATATCTTGCGTAACGGCATACACTGTAGTTATCTATAGGTATTTTCCTTTACACATATATCACAAGAGGTTTACAGTTGCTTGCATTCTGTGAGTATCACATGCAACATTGATTTTTAATATCAACTGAATTAACTTTTAACTGCAAGGAATAAAAACTCAAAACTCCTGCTTCAGGAGGCTACCAATAAGAACATAAATAGTTAATCATTAAAACTGGTAAGCACAAGAAAAAAAAGAAGTATTTTTAAGATGTTCCTTAGCGCTACACCATTGTAAGACATTTCAACATAAAAAAAAAGAATTAAAATGGAATATCCTTCTTCAACTTAAGCATACCCGCGTACAATCAATTTATCAACAGCACAAAATCATTTCCTATCTACAGTTTGTTTCATACAACTTTCTAAAAGATTTTTTTTTAAATCATCTTAGACACCACAAAACAGTTCGACTTAAAGCCAGCTAATCGATCACCTTTCTGCACAGCTGCATTTTCTTTCATTAATGTAATAGAAATATTTGAGGGATTTCCATTTTTACCTTTGCATTTTTCCTTTTCCAGTATCCATAACCAATCATCGCTCTGCTCTTCCATTATGCTTCGTATATTGCAGAGTGAGAAGCATCTTCATTAAATAGTATTAAAAATAGAACACACCCGATCTCCCCACCGGAGCATGCTCTGACAGTGCTGATACCACAGCTCTCAAGGTAACCATGCCCAGCTGGGAACTGAGAGGCAAAGTCAGTGCGAGATTAGCAATTTGCAAGCCTAATTGTGCACACAAACTTGCCTCGATCCGTGACGAAGACTGCTAAAACAAAAATCAGCGTGCAGTTAAATTATGCGACTGAAAAGTTGCAGGTCAGTTTAAAGTATTTTTTTTTTCCCCCTCCCCATCACCCTCAGCTTCCATTGCTTTGTACTTGCCTAAAATTTACATATGCCATTTAGAAGAATGCATACTGGGCATGCATCTAGCTCAGCGCAATGGTAGAGAAGTCAAACAGGTGATCGACAAACACTCTTTAATGCCTTTTGTTTCCCCTCTCGGCACATTTACAGCAATGTCACACGGCAGCGGGATGAACTGAAGCAAAACCACACACACCTGGAAGCGCAAAGACAGGAGGCAGAGCGGAGCCGCAAAGACACACCTAGCACGGAAAAATGCACCCGAAATTTAAGTGTGTGGGGGGGGTCCCGCTGGCTCAAACGGTAAATGAATGCCAAAAAATATCAACAATTAAACAAGACTGCGCAATGGCTGCGCTGGATGAGCACGTCTTGGTTCGATCTACAAGCGCTGCCGTTGAAACGCACATCCAAGTAGGCAGAATTACACTAAGCGGAGTAACATTAACTATTTTTTAATGCAAACAGATTGCTAGGATACCTAACAATAGGACTGTAACTCCTGGATTCTGATCCTCCTTCACCGCATGCAAAAAAAAAAAAAAAAAGAGATGCTAAGGAAGCATCAAGTAAATCCCTTACCCTCAAATCGCCACCCTTAAGAACAATGCCAGTCAAGCAACCCCAGGCTTTCCCTCCAGCAAAGCACGGCTTTTTAAAGTGTATCCCTCGATGTTGTTCACAAACCAGCGAGTAAAAGTTGTTTTGTTTTTGTTTTTGTTTTTTACAGTTTGATACATTCTAGCTAAAACGACCGCTGGGCGGAGGGAGATCTCCCCCCCCCCCCGCCCTCCCCCCCAGCTCCCCTCCTCGGCCCTCGCCTCCCCAGCCTCAGCCCCGATCCCGGACAACCGGCTCCGAGGCGAGAACACCACCGCCAGCCGCGAACCGAGCTCCGCTCACCTCACCTCCGCCTCCGCGCCCGACCCTCCGCTGCCGAGAACCGGGGGCCGCGCCGCCGCCTCTCCCGCCAAAACCGCCTCTGGTAATTCCCGGCTGGCGGCGGAGGAAACTTTGCGAAGGGGCCACCGCCGCCCTCCGGGGGGGGGCAGCCGGCCCCACCGACCGCTGCGCAAGCCCTTCACGCCCTACCTGGCTCTCACCGCCGCTACCCTGCCGCTCCCAGATCGCGGGCGAGGCTCCGGCTTCAGCACCGCTACCATCCTGCCCAGCTAGACTATGAGCGGTATCCTTCCCCCCCCACCCCACCTTTTTTTTTTTTCCCTCCCCCTCTGGTAAATACCACATCTTAGAGTCGGAATCCTGCAGTTGCTATAAATAATTGCACATCGCGTGTAATAAAACGCAAGCCCCAGCGCCATGCACAGCTCCTATTTCCCTCTCCCTCTGCTTCACATGCTCAAGCCGCCCTGACCTCAAAAATTAAAAGATCACCGGGGGGGGGGGGGATGGGGGCGAATGACTCCAACGAAATGACAGAAAACACATGCTGGAAAGAAAAAAAGAAAAAAAGGAAAACCAAAGAAATCGCAACAACAAAGAACATCACGCCACACAAATGTCTACAGATTCTGCTTTTGGCTTTTTTGGTTTTTGGTTTGGCTTTTTTTTCCTTTTTTTTTTTTTTTACCTTGCCTGAAAACGGGATCTGCCCCCAGCGTCTTGGTGGCTTGGGTTATTTTTTTGTTTGTTTGGTATTTTTGGTTGGCTGGTTTGTTTATTTTGCTGCTGTTACAGTACAGTGCCTGTCTTCCTGAAAGACATGGTCTCTTCCTCCGCCTCCGCCTCCTCCGCGGGAGGAGATCCGCCGCGGCGCGGTGGTGGCCGGGGCGCGGTGGCCGCGCCGGCGCCGCCCGGACCGCCGGCCGCCTGCCGCCTCGGGCCGGCTCGCCTCGCCTCGCCTCCTCGCCTCTCCCCGCTCCGCTCGCGTCGCCCTGGTCCGCCGCCGGGCTTCCGTCGCCTGCCCTGCCTCTGCCTCTGCCGCTGCCTGGGTCTCTCTCGGTGCCTGACTGGATCCCCGCTCGCTCGCTCCTCTCTCTCTGCCTGTCCTCTGTCCTTTATCTGCCGCGCTCCCCGGCTGTACTGTCTGTCTGCGAGTCTCTCCCTCTCCCTTTCTCTCTCTCTCTCCCCGCCCACGCAGCGTGGTGCGCCTCGGACCGGAGACAGCGGCGCGTTTCGTGTCGCTCCTCGCCGGCTCCGCGTTCGCTGCGCTCAGCGCCGCCGCTCCGGCTCGTGCTGACTCGGCCGCGCCAACGGCCGCCTCACAGGAGCCGTTGGCTCCGCCGCCATTGCCCGCGCCCAACGTCCCCCCCCGCGCCCGTCCTTACCCCACCCCACACAGACACACGCCGCCCGCTGACTGCGCGGCTGGGCCGGGCCGGGCCGCGCCGGGGCGAGGAGCTGCCCGGCCGGGCTCCGTGTCCTGTCTGTGTGTGGGGTGGGTATGTCTGTCTGTCTGTCTGTCCGTGTGTGTGTGTGGCTTCCCGCACGCCGGCCACTCCAGTCACACTGCTCACCCCACCCCACCTCCCCCCCAAGCCCTCCCCGTCAGCCCACCCCCGGCCAGGAGCAGAGACAAAGCACCCGAGCAAGGCTGGTAAGGAGAAAGCTCGTTAATCTCCTCCGATTCCTTGTTATTTGCTCCCACCCACTCCCCGTCGCCCCCAACCCCCCCCAAAAAGAGGGAAGAAAATAGGCCCTTGACTCCAGAGAACAGCTTTAGTGAAGGTCTGGGGGAGGGTGGTTTTAATTATTATTTTTGATGGTGAAACCCGACAGCATCCACGCTGCTCAGCCAAGCTGCTGAAAGGGGTAAAAAAAAAAAAAAAAACAAAAAAGACTGCAGCAGATTTTGGGTGGTAGCAGATGAGCCACTTAAAATGGGGCACATGATCCCCTTCCCCCTCCTCTCCCCCTTCCCAGCATGTCTCCATCTAGAATCTGGCTTAGTATTTCTCCAGGAGCCTCGCTGCACACCATCAAGGCAGAGGGAAAGACATTTCACCAGAACACGCATTTCCAATACATAAAACCCCTGCTATCCATTTAAAAACCGAGCCTCGTTTTACCCAATTGAATACAGCCAGGCATTCATTCTGCATCCAGCCGAGAAAAGGGCATTTAGCTCTTTGCTAGGTGGCTATTAATATGCAGTAAAATTATAGCCGTACAACGCCAAATGTAATTGCCATAGATCATTTAGAGCAGATCCAGCAATTCAGCTGCTGGAAATGCATGCTCTGTGAATAACCATGCATCTGGTACAATGCCCTCTACTACAATAACCTGAAAGGAGACAGAAGCGTCTGGTACTAGCTGCAATTAGTAATCCTATTGATGAAAAATAAACAGTCAATAAGTACAAAGCAGCAAGGTCCTATGAAATATAGTGATCATTTCTGTCTACAGCGATACAAATAACCCAACTCCCGCAGACAGACAATTCTTATTTAAAATACATAGTTAAAAATGCACTCCTTTCATTACGTACTTTCAGAAAGTCCTTGTTAAAAAAGACAGTTTGCCACAATTAACAAATGTAGAAGAATTCGTGTACCAGTCAAACAGACAAATATACAGAAGGTTGGGGGGGAAACATTTGCTTTAGTAGGTACTATCCTGGCACCCCTGGAATCCCTCTTTCCTCTCAGAAGCAAACACCCACTTTTACCAGGGACTGCTGACTGGAATCAGACTGGAAGAATACAGCAAAAAATGAACCACAACAGGGTGTGCATTAGCAGGCTCCTGGTGCATGCCTCGAGTGATGAGAGGCATTCAGCCAGGCACACCAAAACCTGTTCTGCTAACGCAGCTCCTGATGTGGCTTACTCCTAGGATGGTTGTGCGTGGCTCCATCTACTTTTAATTTCATTATTTAACGTATCCCCACACTGTGTGCCACAAGTTGCATCTGAAGTGTGCTACAGCTGGCAACTGGGGAAGGACCAGTTCTTTGCTTTTGGAGTGTGTTTCCTTTAGCCATCTCCACTGTGGACCAAAGTTCATTTTCCAAAATGGCTTTCAAAACTATTTTGAACAGGCACTGAAATGCAGAGGACCTCAGCTGGCTGCTGCACATCATCATCCCTTCCTTCCCACAGAGGGTACCCAGCTAAGGGAGAGAACACAGGCTGCATCGGGACATTAAAGCAGCACTCACTCACGCCTTCGCTAGCCGACTCGCAACTCACCTGCCTGAGTAGGAAAGGGGGTGAGGGAAGCGAATGTTTCATAAACCTTACTCCAGTCACTAGACACAATGAATGTGTGAAACAGCCACGTGTCCACAGCTTGTCTCCCACTGTTGGGATACTGGAGTGTCTTCAGAGTGGGAAGCACCAAAGCTATACATCAGATCTGTAAGTAGATAAAAATTCATCCAAGCTGTAGTCCTGGCAGTTCACTCTCTCCTGTGTGGCAGGATGTGCCTTGGTGCAAGTTACCAAATGCTAAAAGATGCCAGCTACAGCAACACCAAAGGGAATACTCAGGAAAAAAACCTAGTTATCACCCCAGTATCATGCAAGGTAGAATTTCAACTCAGAATGGTGAGCAGCATCAACACACAGCATGTGCAAAGAGGTGAAATTGCCTCCCTTTGTTGAGAAGTCACCTCAGACCTTCTCAGAGTCAGATACGAATCTAACAGAATATGCATCCTATATGCCCTCTTCAGGACTTTTCTCAGCAGAAAGAAAAATCACAATCATTCCACAATCATAATATCTAAGAGGCGGGGAACCATGGCAATGGTTTGCTGCTGCCTGTGCCAATTTGTAAACATGCACAGGGATAACTGTCCGTTTAAACCTCACGGAAGTCAGCAGAAGCTGTGTGTTTAAGCACAGGTGGAATTTGATAACCTTTTCAGACCTCTGACACCTTTTCCTGTGTGTTTCATAGCCAGACTTTGAGGGTAAGCAGAAAAAAAAAAAGACACATGACCTACTTCTCCAAATACTTTTTTTAATAAAGCATTTAATTAACCCCCAAGTGCATGCTTTCCAGGTCTCTGGTCTTGAAAAGTGCCCTTGCGCAACAGGACCACCCTACAGCAGTGAAGCATTCATCTGCTACACGTACACAAAATTCCAACGCTTCAGCTGAAGATATTTTCAAAGCATGACAACAGATTATATTACTTGTTCACTGCGAGCACACTTTCTAACTATGTTCTCTTAATTTCACTTAGAAATCAAGAAAACCTTAGTGGGCTCTCAAAAACCGACATCAGATTCGACGGATGTGATGTCAGACAAACATACAGAGCTTCATGCAGTTCTGCAATCACACGGGATTACTGTAAAAGAAGGCATGCAATTTAATACAGTAATAAAAGCTTGCATGACTGGTTGCACATTTCTTCTGCCTCTAGTCATTTTTCAGTGAAACAAAGCTAACATGTAAAGTCTATTGTGTTTTGGAGTTATGGAATGATTCAGATTGAGGCACAACAGCATGATAAGCTAACTGTTCATGTATTTTATCATAATCTTCTGTACAAGAGATCAGTCTTTAGGGTTTTTTTATTTTTAAACTTTTTTCCATTTTTATGTCTTACATGTTACAAACAATTTAATCATGCATAATTTGCAGATGGACTTAAAAATACAGCACTTCTATTTAAAATGGCACTTAACAATACATAAGTATAGCCAAATTGCTCTAGTTTCAAACACTTCTCGGGAAAAGCTGAAATATTTATTCCAGCTACATCACACATAAAGGAAAATTAATCAAGTGATTTGTGTACAGCTTGTAGTGGTAGCTCAGATTTGATAAAAAAATGAAGCTTTATGCTATTCCCACTGAAGTCAGGGAGAATTTTGCAATGGACTTCATTAGGATTAAGATCAGGTACCTAAATCTACGACTCCCTCTTTGGAGGAGGATCAATGAACAACCCTTTAAAAATATAATCTGTTGCTAGAGGGGCTGAGGAAGGTATTTTTTTCCCACTAAAAGCAAAGCATCATTTCTTTGTGTTTGACATTTCAAATCCCCTCTTAGTTTCTTTTAGAAATCCCAAAGTGTTTGATGTGCCATATCTGCGTATCTTGAAAAGGATATTCCAGTGTGGAGTTCCTCACCCCACGGAAAAAAAGTTGTCTGATCCCCCCTAAGAGCAGAAACTGTAGCTCCTGCTCAGCTGTGACTCTCAAAAGAAGATGAGCAGGAATTTGAACTCTAGCTTTGACAGCTAGCATTGGTGCAAAAGGTCTCTCCTGTTCTAGCCTTTTCCTTAATTTATGTTTATAGGCAGGAGGACTGGGGGACTTTCAGGTCACAGTGTTGGAGGGACAGTGGACTGTTTCATGGGCTAAAAGGGTGGCTGGCAGCTCAGAAAAGGATGTTCCAAAGTAAGCCAGAAGCCACACAGAGGGCTCAGCCTGGTATCCTTCTGACTCAGTCATATTGCAGACAACATTCAAAGAGCTATGACAGGTTGAGAAATTCAGGCAGCAGTTGCTCTGGACAGAAGTTCATCTCTGATGTAGGTACTTAGCATCGTGGTATTTTTTTGTAATAGATATGTGCGGCATGCACGTTAGGGCGGAGAGACAAAACAAGCAGTGGTGAGTAAGAGAAAGAACAGTAGGAAGAGAGAGTCAGCAAGAATGTTGTGAGCTGTGGTGTTAGGATGGGCCAGGGAGAAAATGGTGAGAAAACAAGGAGGAGGGAGAGTCCCAGTCAGGGAATGCAGTGAGTTAGTTATCTTGGGATCTGTGATTCATTGTGGGTAATGTGCACTACCTACACATATTAAGAGTCCTGTAGGGAAGAAATCAAGCTGAGGAAATTCCGAAATCTTTCAATAGGATTTATGAGCTTTAATAATCCAACAGCTCAGGGTCACCTAAGAGCCCAGGAACTGCTTGGCTCACAAGTACGAGTGGCTCTAAGGAGACATATGACAAACATAGCATCTGCAGGAGGGTAGTTACAGTCCTCAGCATAGGAGCTGTAAGAATCACAAACAAGTTCACTAGCACAAAGCAGTTTCCCGTCAAGATCTTACCAAGAAAAGTCTTTATTGCAGCCCTTTATCTAAAGCAAAGTATAAAAGCATAGCTTTCCTCCCAGCACACCTAGAGAACAGAAAAGCTTTGGTGACAATTTTCAGCTACCACAATAAGAAATGCGTAATACAGGCTTTCAAAAGTGCCTCTCTCACTGCTAAACCATCACTAGTCCTATATCTGCCCTTAAGGTGTCCTGGCAGAAGAGAAGCCAGGGGACTAGAGAACTTCATGGGTGAGCAAGTGGATCCAGGAAATGAAAGAGAGGGGAAAGAAGAAAAAAGCAATCTTGAGAGGAATCGCCATTTACCTTCCAGAAATCTTGTCAGAGCAATATTAAGAATAAAGTAAGACATGATTATGGAGTTCTGGCCTTGGTTTAACACTCAAAAGCAACACCAGTATATTTTAGAGAAGACTATCACCCCAGCTGTAAGTAGACAGAGAGCAATCATACAGACTGTGAGGTATATTTCAGTTCAGCTATTTATTTCATGTAGTGAGGAGCCTGGGTCTCAGTAATGTTCAGCACACCTCTCTTCTGTGTTTCAGTCAGGGCACATAGATGTAACCCAATGCAGTGTCTGTTCAATAAGCAGTGCCACTATGTAGATCGGATACCATATGAGAACCCAGAGAATGAAGTTGGCAAATGATATGGAGGTGAAGAAAAGAAGACTTGCTGTGCCAATCAGCACCTGTAACCCAGAACACTCACCAACTACCAACTTCTCCCTGTGAAATTCCCCTGAACATGTTGCCCTCTTAATTTTCGCTTCTAGAACATCTAGTCTTCTCTGAATTGCATATTTTGAATCTAACAGTTTAAGAGAAGGCTCCCGTTGACATCAGGCCCAGACCTACCTTGCAGGTGTTTTTCACAAATAAATTGATACTACACTAGTACTTAGATAGTCTTCAACCAGATACCATTTTTCAGTTTTCTTTTAAAACATTTTAAGAATAATGTTTAACTTCTTGCATCGGAATCTCTGGAAAGGATCCTGACCACAGCATCTGTGTAAGCTGGATGTGTTGCTTTCCTGCTGCCCACCCAACCTCACAGCAGTATGCTCTGAGGCTCACACTGGCCAGGAAGCCACAACACTAACCTCCAGTGAGCAGAATACAGACATATATTAACCCTGGGATTTCAAGCTTTCCTGCTACCCACAATGCCTACATGTTGACTCACATTTGAACTGTAAAATAGAGGAAGCCAACTGGGGACCTCCCAGAGAGAGTGGCACTGGCCTTGGCTTCTATACAGCTGCTCCCACCTCAGACCTCCTGTGGATGCAACTGCAAGTCTGGGTTGCTAACTCAGGACCATAAACATGAAGTGATGGAGTTCAGTACATCACTACAAATATGCTCAGAAATTATTGCTGTTTTCAGATCCCCAATCCAAAGTCTACTTGTAGGAGAAGGTTGGGCTTTATCTTTGCTCAGGTCACTCCCACTCAAGTTAACAGAGATACTGGCTGAGTCTAAAGAGGGTAAAACCAGTATAATGGCTTCAAGATGTGGCCACTAGTATTGTGGATAGTCACACCTTAAACACTGTTGTACCAGGAATAATTAAAAGAGAAGTCTGCAAAAAATATGTGTTACCTAAACAAGGATGAACCTGCCAGATCACAGACTAATTCTCAAAATCTGTAATCTATACACAAATTGATATAAAGGTTGGAATTCCACTAAAGGTAAATAAAAGAAAGGCTAGTTCTTATTCTGTAAAGTGGTGACCACCTGTGCTTACCCCCCTTCCCCCAGCTTTATTAACCTGTTCAGTTAGAGAAGCAGCAAACAACAAACATCAGTCATGAACGCTGCTTGAGAGGAGATAAGGAGACCTTCCACTATAGAGGGAGTTAAGAGCATAACATCATTTGCTGGCAGATCAGTTCCCCTCACAATCCACATGAGATGAAGTAGTGGCCCCCTTTACAGCCACATTGTGCTGTATGTGCAAAACAGTATGCACATGTGCCAAAGAACAGGAGCAACCTGAAAAAAACCAAACCAAACCAAAACAAAACAAAACAAAGACCCCAACCTGTACTAAATCATGTTTTCCAAAACCAGCCCTTTACAAACTACTGGAGGCGATATATCTGACAGCTTCTTTTTACAGCTTATGTACCATCATGCTAGTTTTGTTTGTGCTCAGTAAAAATGACCAGAAAAGGCACAGATGTAACCATAATTTAGCACAGTCAGTGTGACTCTACTTTGGACCGTCCTACCCACAGATCCCAACAGTAGCAGCAGCCCTACAGTAATCAGAGAATAAATAATTCTTGCTATGTGTCATTTGAAAACCCTTTCAAGTTTTGTCAGTGCTGATAAAACTAGCAAAAATGTGGCCTTTGTCATGCAATTGGGGAGTCTTAGAGGTTTTTCAAGGAGGTATGGGTTAAAATCCTACTGAGGTAATAATTTGATAAGGTGTGGGGATTGCTACATTGCACTGGCTCATTGGGCTCTTTATTCCCCCATCTGACTGCCATTACAGCCTTACCATGTGCCCCTTACCTGTGAGCAGAGCATACTGCACAGCACACCCTCACCTCTCCACTTTCACACCTTTGGGACCACTGTTCATTTCCCAAGACTCTTAGCAGAATACGAGTTTGATAAGCATCAATTTAGCAATTTGCAGTGTTTCTCATGAACACTTTGGAATCAACTTTTGTGTTGGCTAGTGGGCTGCAGATAAGAGACAGTAAAGAATGGATGGATGACTGCTTATGTAAAAATTAGGTCCATTCAACACAAAGTGGTGGGGGCTGTATAAAATCCCACAATGCTGTACTTCATGGACAGAACGCAAAGACAGATACTTAAGCTTCCAGCACTTTGAGGTCTTGGAGTCTTAAGCATAGTTATTTCTCAGTCACTGCCCTTAAAATAATACAGTTCCCCCAAATTTTCTCCAGCTGCCTTCTTTTTGTTTCGCCTTGCCTTATCCACTAGACATATTTAAATTTTCCTTTGTTTGGAATCTACATTTTTTCACGCCCTAAAATTATAGCCTTTGCAATGTGCAATACTGTAGAAAGTCCCTTCATTGAAAGAGCAGAACATGGTACAATTTTAGCATCATATAATTTCCCACATAATTGTTAAATCATTTTCTTCCCTTTCTCCCTCCCCCTCTCTTCTTCTTCTGTTTTTTTTTTTTTTAAAGGAAAGAAAGACTCAAAGTGCACATCCAGAGAGAGAGACAGAAAACTTAACAGCCTTGTAATACCGTGCTACACTGCACCTCAGCTTTATTGCAACAATAACCTCGCATCAGTGACAAGACTTTCCCTATCTACCGCTTTGGTCGCTCAGCATTGGACTCTGTGCTCTGCAAGGCACTACTGGTTCACAAATGCAAACCTCCTTGTGTGTTTGTGACATTGTATTCCCAAATATCACATCACAGAAATATTAAAATAAAACTGTTCATAACATTTTCCTGTGCACCATCTGGGCCTTGCAAGAAAGCTGACATTATCTGTCAAACTAAAGATAACCACATTTTCTCTCTTTTGTATCGTTAATGTTTGTCATCGCAAATTTCACTTTAATGCTCCAATTACATTATGACATTCTTACAAACTGAATGGCACTAATGACTTTCATTATTATTTACACACTTCCTTAATTATAAGGCTCTCCCTCTCATTCACAACATGTTCTCCCTCATAACACTCACTCTGATATAAAGCTAATGAATTTTAAACTTTCTATTACATAAAAGCTCATGATTAATTACCCAGCTTCCCAATCTCTTTATGATGCACAATACAGGGCTCTCCTGCAGTGATGCAGCAAAGCGGGAGAAGTATGGAACTTTTATTCCCTCCTCAGTGAAACCAAATAGAGAGATAAATAAGTCTCTTTCTCTTTAAAGCGGCATATGCAAATTTAATTGAAAACAAATATACATCAAACCGTTCCTCAGGAGAAATCTAAATCTCTCTATATTAACAGCGTGTAGTAAACAGGATAATAATGCCTATTATTATCACCTTTAATTTTTCATGACAACAATTTTTTTAATCTAGTTCAAGCCAAAGACAGTAGAAGTAAAAATACATGGCTTTTACATAAGACTTCTTAGTCTTGTATGCTGTATCACCAAGATCAACTATTTATGTGGTTTTAATTATTCAAAATACTGGACTCCTCCACTGATAAAAAGACAAGACAAAAAACCCAAGGTTGTACCACACCAGATGAAGGGCAGTTGTGACAAATATAAATTACTGCACTTCAGACTGACAAAGGTAACACAATAAAACAGAGCCTAGAAGACTTTGAAAGACATTGTGGGGGCACTGAACAGCCTAGCAATGAAATTCAGAGCTCAGTATTTAAGCACAGATACAGGCTGCAATCTGCACAAGCTGTACATGTCTCAGTGCCTGTGCTGCCAACAGAAATTGGATTCCCGCAGCCAAATGCAAATTTACTGACAGCCATGGGGAAAAAAAAATGGGTTAGTTAAAAAGTGTGGCTACTTCTACCCCATTTTCTGGCTAGAAAACTTGACCTTAAGATTACAAGGAACCTGTGCATATAAAAAATTTATTTCCTGCCATTCCAAGGGAAGTTCCCTTTTATACCTCTCCCCTGTTAGTAAAGCAGGAGCCAATATCTATGCAAATATATACATAATCCAAATAGGGATATAGTCCCAAATAGGACAAAAGCACATCCTGCCATGACTGAATCGATGGATAGCCAGCTACGAATGACATATTCACTTAAACCAAGCATGGGACACCTAGAAAGATGATTCATTTGCCAGAGCCATTTACCTATGTGTTGCCTTTATATTAACTCCTACTGCTGATCCGCTGCTGGACCAGATAAGAAAATTGGCTCTGTTGTGAGAAAAGCCTGTTTTCTTTCAAATGCGGTTTGTTTTCTTTTTAATACTATATGCTTTAAGTTTCTAATCAGTTTCAAGTCTCACGGAAAACCCTGGAGGCATATTAAATTAAATAAATTCCCTGGAAGTTCAGTACAACACAACGATACAGTGTAGCTTCAGCCTTGTGAAAATTCTGAGAGATGATAACCATATTTTGGTCTGCTTTTGAACACTTCTGCATGAGTGTGGCAACTATGTGGTCCTACAGACCAAACAACTTAAAAACCCAATTTTCTCAGGGCATGATCCAAGGCCCACAGAGTAAACTATATGATCATCCTACTACTTTCAGTTAGGATCTCATTCCAAGGCTGCTACTCATCAGCATTTCAGTTATCTGAATTATGAAACTCCCCAACATCAGAGAATGTTCTGTAGGTTAAAAAAAAACAACCTTCAAGGAAACAAAAAAATCAGTCCTTCCAATCTCTTTAATGTTGTCTTGCATGCTGTGCGTCTTACAAAAAGTTATTAGGAATACATTATGAAGCAAGAAGTATAAACCACTTCTATTATTTCTTCAAATCCGTAGCTAGAAGCCAGGCTTTAGAGGGCAGGCAGGCTCTTGGCAGAAATTTAACAAATAGCAGAGATGGAAGAAAGAGAGACAGATGCAAAAAGAGAGTAGGTCTCAGAATAACATTACTTTTCTGATTCTAACAAAGTTCCTTTGCTCAGCATTCAAAAAAACTGGCAACTTATGTGTTATTCCAGCTTTAATCAACATGTGATTCAAGGATTCATCATTTGCCCTTAGATATTGTATAAGTGCTCCATGTAAATAGACAGAGTGCTCCTGAAATCCATTTTTCTCAAGATTCATCTGCTTTCTGTGGCTATTGCAGTTGTTCATCTTTTGTTGCTGATTCTAGAGTCGAGAGCACCAGACTAACATATCTATATAGGATATGTAAGTTTACATTCAAAACCTCCTGACATTTTGGGCAGAGAGTGTCAGGCTTTCACAAGGGGCCAGATTATGCTCCTCAGTCACATTTACATGCCCATCAAGAAATTTCAGAACAATCCTGTTGAGAGTCAATTGAATGCATGCACACAAAGAGTCCTTTGAGCAGTGTAAGAGGCATCCTATATGCTCTTGAAAGATTTGACCATGACTCTAACATCTGTTTTATTTGTTGATAGTTTATGTTGCAGATAATCTTCCTTAAAATACAGTGAATAATGAACCACAGTAGCCATTAATCTTGATGATTGTTTCCATGTAAAACAGTTTCTATGTTTAGACACATTCATTATTTTCCAATGTTATTCAGGAGTAATTGTACTCTAAAGAAAACGTTGTAGTCCTTGGACTTCTTCATGTACTTGACTATTAGTAATAGCACTTACACAAAAGAAATGAGACATCACAGAGTAAGACACAAACATAATAAAATAGTCGAGCTAATCTTTATACAAAGATATTAAAACAACTGGAGAAGGTTGATAATAATGTCAGAATAGGTAAAATTAGTCACAGTTTAGTAAGTGGCATGAGACTTTGCAGTTACAATTTTATGTCCCATTCCTAAGGCAGACCAAACTCGTGATAAGTTTACAACCCACAGGATCAAGTGATTAATGACAATTAAAAGTTAAATGTGTTTTAATGACATATGGCATTACCCTCACGCTATGTAGCTTTCAACAATATTTTTGTTTATTGTGATATTTATGTCATGAAATTCTAGTTGTTTAAGATAAGTAAATGTGTTTGTATCACCACATTCCCTGAAAGAGGAGTGAGACACAGGCCTGCCAAGATTCCTTATAAAGAAGAAAAGATATATTAAACGACTTGAAGGTGAGCTAGGCATGGTGAACAGGAGCCTTGTTTCAAATCTGTAACTCCATTACATGGCCCTATGATCCACTGCTTATATGAGCACATGAAGCATGAAGCCTTCTCCCTACCTTGCCTTTCCTGTCGATGTCAGGAGAGCTTCATGGCTCACAGAAGTAAATGACGGCGATGGGAAGTGCTTCATAAGCCTGGGGATAGAGCAGAGAGAAAGGCAAGATGCCACTATGAAAAGTAATTAGTGGCAGTGGGGAGTAATCTGCTGACGCTTGTTCTACAATTGATTTTGTTGTTACACGCTATATGAGATCTCCACAGCCCAAGAAAGATGAGCCATGCATCACCTGAGAAAGCTGCATGTGAAGCAGTAACTTTAAGAGGGAGCCCGGTCTTGACTTCACATATCAGGGCTCTGATCCTGATTCTACCTTTTATTTAATGGATAATTTTAAGCAATTCAACCCATCTCCCGGTACCTTTGTTTATTCACACCTGTTTCTTCTGATCTTTCTTATGGTTATTGTAATTCGGAAGAAAGGACTATCCATCATTATGAGTTTACATAATGGCAGCCCGCAAAAATGTAACATCCTACATTGCAGTCTGAAAATAATCTCATTGAAGACGATGGGAATTTTACACTGATCTCAGCAGCAATCTCGTTTGCCAATAATATCATCTGCATGTATTCTTTTGAAATGTTTGGTATTGATTAACACAGTTTTTAAAAGCACAAACAATAAATTATTCATTTTGATTTATAGTTATAGTAAGTGTTTATCACAGGCAGAGTATTTTCATACAAATCAGAATACTTCGAAAATAAGCCAAAACCCCCCCAACAGATCAGCTTTTCCCTGTATTATAACTGTAATCACTTTCCTATAAACATAAACAAGACTGGGAACCTCTTTCCTGAAATGCCTCAGAAAAGAGATGAGCCTTGCAAACCAAGAAAGCCAGTTAACACCATAAAAGACAGTGCCTTCATGGAGAACATCTTACTAATAGCTCCCCTGCTCTAAAAGCACAAGCACCCCTGACTATTTATAATACAAGTATATCAGACAAATGGTACTAAATCTGCAGGAGTAAAATGACAAAGCTCACCAATTTTTGATAGAACTGTACACGACTTAAGGACCTAGATGAATTTGATTCAGGACAAATCAAGATAGACCCAGCCATTTGGAAATACTGCAAATAAGGTCCTTAAGTCATCACACCATGCTATGAAGAAAAGCACACATTAGGGAGATAAATTTTGAAAAAAAAAGGTGCTGCAGTAAAATCTTGGCTGTGCAAGTGTTTTCTTCTTGTGCCTATCATTCTTACTGTTTGTACAATACTTGTACTTTCTGAGTCCTGCCTTCCTCCTACCAGGAGCTGGCAGCTTTTAAGATTGACCGCAGGGATGGGGCAGGCACCCAGCCTTGCATACCTGAGCATCACAGCCAAAAGTGGTGTGCTTATTTCCAAAACAGCAGCAGGGGATTCATAGCACGGCCACCAGTAAAAGCATCACAAACCCCTAAAGAGCAGAGCTCTTTCCTTTTAATTGCAGAGCCCAGCATTTTTTCCAAGGGTGAGCATTTCTCCCATGTCCCCTGTAGGCCTTTTGTCAGCTTTTGTGCACTCTTGGTCATTTTGCTGATACTCTCAGCAAACATGGTGATAGCTGGTAAAGCCATACATATCCACACATCCATTTTAGAAAATGGGCAGAATTAAAAACAGATAGTGTTTCAATGCCAGTCTTCACCACAACTTTTATTGGACACTGGTAAGGAAGGTGGCCGACAGCTGCCTCACATCTAAAGCAAGATGCCATGCTAAGAGTGCAAGAAAAATTAGATTTTTCCAGTGATGTTGGACTCCACTCACAAAGCGTGAGGGTAGCACACCTTGTAGATCCTCAGGCTTTGTGATTTATGCTGTCTGCCTCTTCTCCATTACCTCGATTACTGTTCACCTCAAAAATAAGCTCTTTCAGACTTTCTTTGCCCTTCTACTCCTCCATGTTCCTGTCCCCTGTCCCATGCACTCTCTCCTTTCTCCTTTTCCTTTTCCTTCTCTCCATATTCATGCCGGAGGGTATATCATGATGAAGTTCTCTAATCAATTGTCTGACTCATTGCCTTATGGCAGAATATTGCCATGGCTAATGACTAATATGACTGCAGGATTTCCAAATGTCATCTTATAAGATCTTACAGACTGCCTATTAACTATTTTTTAGCCTTACCAGGACTAGCTGGGTAGCAAAATAAAACAGTATGGTTTAGCCCAGTAAACTAATTTCTAGCAGCTGATTTCTATTTATAGGTATCGCCTAAATAAAACCGTATAGGACAAACTATTTCCAAACTGAGAAATGCTCTGTTCGTGAACAGCTTTTCCTACGATACTGAAAGTGTTCATTTGCACAGTGAATGACAAAAAATAGTGTTTGAAACTTTCTAATTCTTGAAAGACGGCAGCTGATACTTACATTCATATTATGATTCATTATAAAAGAAGAAATGTGTGAAACTGCCAAGACAAATAGCTAGATGCATTGGATTTGTTGATTTTTATTTATGCACACCGCTTTTCCCTCCACATTACAATTTTGTGATGAGCAAAGGAGCAGCACAGCACGTTTTCACTCTGCAACTCCTGTGTTCCTGCAACTGAAGCTAATATTTGCCCTTTCAGTTAAATGCAGTTATTCTGATAGCAACTTAGTTTTATTTCAGATTGACATGAAAGCAACATACTTACTTTCAGTAATAAGAATGTTTCACACTGATAAGGAATTATCACAAAAAGCAGTAAGAATAATCACAGGGAGAATTGTAGATGATTTTAAGATCTGACAATATACAGAGGATGCTTGCTGCAATCCTAATGATGCCTAAACATGTCCAGTATTATTTACAGACACGTGCATTAGTTCTGTTATTCTTTTTTTGCCATGCTCCTGTATATAGCATGGAACTGCAGACGTTCTCACTCTTTTGCCTTTTTCAAATTCCTGCGCTGGCATGAACAAAGAACTTGCTAATCATAGGATTTTGGTGCTTCCTCTGGGCAATCAACTGTTACACTCCTGCAGTTTGACCATTCCTGAAAATACAGTAATATTTGACTAGTTCTCTTGCACAAAACTGATTTCAGCATTGACAAATTTCCAAGATATCCATTTATAAATACTTACTGATGCCTTCTTGATCAACTCACCTGGTCACCTTGCCACTGACAGTAAAATGACATCGATGTGAAACGAACACCCTCAGAGATATTGTGAGAAGGGTGAAGTGCCAGGGAGTGCTATTTTTTGCTGCTGATCGTCAATGAATTAACAAAAGCATTATCCTGGGTATAAAAGAACAGAGCCTATAGCTAGATGAGGAGATACAATATCAAATTGGGAAGTGTACTGTAAAGATCAGTGTGTTAGAAAGATAATGAATAATGTCACAAGACCTTAAACTAGCTAATCTCATTGAGACAGCTTGTTAGATGATCAGACTGCCTAGCTGAGAAACCTGCTTCCATTACTGCTGTGTTTGTTGTGTCAAGCCCAATTAGTGTTTCTCCAGATGAATTTTCATTCATTAGAGTTGGAAAACCAAGTAGAAAAAAATGCAGTTGAATTGAATTTGTTTCCCTTTCACTAGCAGAGTTTTCTCTGTACTTAGGTATCACAAATACAAGAAACACACACCGAGACCGGCTCTAGTAACTGTCACAGTTCTGCTCCTTCCCCACAGCCCTGCAGGCTTCAGCTTCTCTAGCCGCTAGCCTCTAGCGCAGGAGCTCCACCATATTAACCTGAAAAATCCAACACAGCAGGAAAATTTCTACCTCTTTACTCAACCTGCACGAATTTGCTGTCAGCCCTCATCTCAGCCAAAATAGGGTATGCCCTCCTTCCATCTGCCAGTGTTTCTAGTTCGTTCTGTGTATGTGGGTTTTTTTTCTTTTCCCCAAAGCTGCATACGCAAAGGTAACTACTGCTGACTCCATCCTGTGGTTCCACTTTAGCATGCTCACATCACGTTACCCTATCTTACCATACAATATGTCACTTCACTACCAATATCTCCTCTAAAGCCAGCATCTGGTAGGAGAAAGTAGAATTTTGGCATCTGGGGTGAAATCAAAGCCCTGCTGAATTCATGCCACTGATTTCACCTGAGCCTAATTTTTACCACCCATCTTTACAGGAGTGTTATACAACATTGGATAAGTTTTAAAAATTGCTTATTTCCTGTTATGTAATGAAAAACTTCTATCTTAACCTCATGCAGTGCACCTAATAAGCTGCCATAGAAAACTGCTGAAATATTAGGGCTATTAGGTTGTCTCAGTTTTTAAGAGTAAATACTGCAGGCATTTTTATTTTTTTAATTCAAATCCAAAACTTTCCAGGTGTTGAGTTTGTAGTGACATTTTCAATGTTCCTGAAGAATTAGGAGGGGAACCTGTGAATTTTAAGTAGTGACAATCAATAAGGTTTGAGAAATATTATATTAATACTTAAATCTCAAGCCCATGATCCTGACAGAGCTGACACTTAGTATGTACTCAGTCATCATCATTTTTATCATTTTTCCTACTCTGTGAAAACACTGCTGATCTTGTTTTGGCTGTCGACTATCCAAGCATACTATTAAACTCCTCATTTAATAAGATAAGCAGTTTCTAATGGGATTTAAAACTCTAGGTGCAATGCAGTCAATATCAAATACTGGCATAAATCTCTTGCACTAAAATTCATATCTGTCATCAGAAGCAGGGGGAGGAAGGGGTTTTTGTTTTTTAAAGCATCTGTAGCTCATGATAGCAAAGATTCTATATTCAGGAACATGCTTTAAATTAACTTGGGGTGCTGTTAAAGAAGTCTACTCCCTCCAGCTGAACTGAAATTAGGCTGATTTCTTCCAGTTTTTTTAACAGCCAGATAATCTGAATGTTCGGTTTTGCATCTGTTATACAATTGCTTCTTTATTCTGAGTCATTTGGTAACCTCTAAAAATAGTTCACTCTTCTTGAATTAGCAGCACAGTGTTATAGATCATGTAGACAGAAAAGCCTATCTCCTTGCTTCTGCATAGCCATATGCTACAGGGCTCCAGTATCAGAAAAGTCACTGCAGTGTATCTTAACTCTAACAGATGTTACTGCTGGCCTCTTCGAGAGCCGGAAGGAAAAATAAAAGAAAGAAAAGCAATGGATTACAGGCCAAAACAATTGCTTGATTCCGACAGTAAAACACTATGTCCATGGAGGTGGACTGCGATGTAAAAACGTTTGTTTTGAGCAGCTTGCTTTGGAGGCACAATAACTAATTTTTTCAGGTCAGTACTCAACTGCTTTTATTGCACCTGGAATAGAAGGTGATACTATTTTTGCAATAGAGGAACTACCTGTTTTGCAAACAAACCCCAGTTTCTGATGGAATCAGAAACTTGAAGTTCCAGCTCTCCCAGTGATGTCCTGCACACAGAAGTCCCAGAAACAGGGGAATATATTCATTTGTTGTTCTGGAGTACTACTAACCTATTATCTGATACTCAGCAGTAGGTGTTCTTCTAGGATTACTCCCTCAGGTAAATTAGATTCTCTTTTGTTTGGCTTTTTAGCTATGTGATATGTGTGGAGAGAATTATTTTCCAGTAAAAACATGTGAAATAGCCTCAGCAAGCTGGTGAGATGAGAAACAGCAGCTGGAAAAATTACTAAAGTCCAAGTGAAAGTATGTTTTAAAATATAATTTAATCAAAGGCAGACAAGATCAGTCATGAAGTTAGAAAGGACTTTCAGATGAATGACAAGACACTGTTAACAAGCCAAGTTTTGCTGAGAAAACAAACCAATTTGAGAACAAAAAAGAACAATGTGCTTGAATGTCATGCATACAATATAAATACAGTCCATGCAATAAATGCATGAAAGAAAAAAAAAGATATTTTTTGTTGTTGCAGCTTGTGGGAAATCCTAGCATTTTCCATGTAATTCCACAGAAAAAGAAACATTCAGTTACGTGTGTCTCACCTTCCCCTTTCTCATATTCTAAGAGGGTCATAATATTCATGGGATATAATACACTGTAAATTTTCATTGAGAAGGCAAACGGATTCATCTCCCCTGTGCATCTCGGGCCTTTCTGAAAGTGTTTGTTGTTGTTATTTGATATCAGTTGCCATAAGAAATGTTTCCCCCCATCCATTCATTTTTCCAAAGGGCCTGCTAGGAACCTACATCTCTTTTTTTTTCTCTCTATTGTTCTGTCCAAAGGGACTGTGAAATAGAAGGAAACATACTCCATTTCTACCACTAAAACCAGAACAGCCTTCTCTGCTGGGCTGGAAGAACGGATGGCTTTATCCTGAGGTGAATTAAGTGCTTCCCTCCAGGACAAAACCCAGCTATGGGTTCCCTTCAGGGGATCCATGTCAGAGCCTGTGCCTGCTCCAGACAGAGAACATGAACCTATGCTGCACTGAATTTGAGTGGTGAAAAGCTCCAAAACTATCTCAGCTGTTTGTTCTTGTGCTCCACAGATTCATCGTACTGTCATGTTACACACCAGGGCACACTGTGCACACACAGCATCCAGCCATAAAATCACCTCTCTGGTTAGCTGTAACTTTGCCTTCTTGTTATTGAAGTCATTTCAGGTGATCCATTCTACCTCAAAAAGAAAAAAAAAAGAAAGAGAAAGACAAGGAAAAGGAAAAGAAAGAAAAAGAAGAAGAAGAGGAAAAGAAAAAGAAAAATAAGAGAAAAAGAAAAAGAAAAAAGAAAAAGAAAAAAGACAAGGAAGAAGAAGAAAGATAAAAAGAAAAAGAAAAAAAGGAAAAAGAAAGAAAAAGAAGAATGTGCATCTCTGCCAGAGAGGTGCCGTAGAAGGTCTGTGAAGATTCAAACCAAGTTCTGTGTGTTATGCAGATGCAATCAGTCACACTCCCAAGGTCTACCAACTCGGGAGGATTAAAGGATTTCATAAGTGAAGTAAGTTACACTGGTCATCTTGTCCAGCCTCTTCTACAGCCAACAAATAACTTCAGTCCCTATAGCATGCTATATCCTAGCTTCAGAAACAATTTCAACTGAGAAATTTCTTCTCCCTCTAGGTAAAAGCCTACAAAAATAGGGTGTATCCTGGGGTCTACTGTGCTAGGGTTAGAGGGGAAAAAATTGTTTTGTTTTTACTGCACTTGTATTTTCTGTAAAAGAAGGGGCATTTGTGAGATGTGCACAGATACACATGCACATAGAAATCACATAGTGGATCTGATCCTACCAGAATCCTACCTCTGATCCTGAAGTGAACTAAAAGAAACACTTAAATAACTCTTCCCAAGCTCTTTCCTAGCACTAAACTTCAGATATTTTTCTTTATCCATACAAATGACCAAGATTCAAGTGTATGAATTTTGCTAACAATACCCCATAGAACTTCAATGTCATGGCAAAGAGTATTTCTTTTCTAATGTTAAACATCCCCATTCATAAATTCCACCAGCATTGCAGTACAGAGGCTCATCTACCTGTTTGCGACCATTCACTGCTTTAGGTACTTTTATGTCACCTCTGAGTCTTCTTATTTCTAAAGTAATCTAGTTTTTCACTTCAAATGAGAACTTTCCTATGCCTTTATTCATTGTTGTCATTCTTTTCTGAAATACCCTCTAACCCCACAGAATCCTCTCTAAGATAAAGTGACCTGTTCTATATGGGTTACTCCAGGTGAAAATGTATTTATGAGTCACGTAACAACATGTCAACGTTTATTTTACTGTTCCCAACCACATTCCTAATGACTCCTAATTCATCACATTCCTAATTAATATTTTTAGCCACAAATGCACATTGATTCCTAATTAATATTTTTAGCCACAAATGCACATTGCCAATAAGCCTGCATTTTGATGTCCATTTTCCCATCTTACTACTGTTAATGCAAAAATCCTGTAAGGGCTGGCTGGTAAACAAGAGGCATTTTTTGAAAGACTGCCAAGATTTCAACATTCCGCTTCAAAACAAGGCTCTCAAATATTTCAAGGAATAAACATGAGAGAAAGCGTGCACAAACCACACACAAAAGCTTGCTCTCCCTAGGCTCTTCATGGTCTCCCAGTGATGGTGATACCACCAGTAGCTTAGCTGTAGAGGATCATAGCCTGAATCAAGCAAAGCCATTGAGATGAAATTTTCTTTTTCAAGAACAGTTGTTTAGATCCTTTTGCAGACCTCTTACTATTTTATTATGTGGCATATATTGTAATTTCAACTCAAATATTTGGAACAAATGTTTTCTGTGTCTATATACTTATGTATATACATTAATATTGAATACAGGGAATTTGATAATGCAGTAAGAGTTGAGTTTAACCTTCACACAAAACACAATTTTAAGTGAAATAATCAAAGTAGCCTTTTCTTAAAACATTTTGGGTAATCAGAAATCAGTGACGTTCTTAACATAAAGCCAATACCCCTTCATCTAATCTGACTGTATGCTGAGCATTCTTCACTTCGTAACTTTTTCACATTAGTTTTCTATATTTTTCAATTTTTTATTTCATTTTGTGAAACAAAAGATGAAAGGAAAATGAACTCACAGCAAGGACTGAGCTCTAGTGAAGCAGTTGATTGTCTCCTGAGAGAGTTATTGTGAAAACTCTGCTAGCTTTCAATTGTTTCATGGAAACTAGTTATTGCTAAATGACACTTTAAAATCTTGTGTGTATAATCATGGTGTATGTATTAGGTAACCTTCATTTAAGGCTGGAGGAATATGTGAAACAGCTTAGGAAAAAAACCTGGCATGAACCTATACTAATTTATTTTATCCTTTTTATGATTTACTGAAACATATTCTTCACCAAAGGCAGTTAGTAGTACGAGTAGCAACTCAGCAGAGTGCTTATGGATATGTCTGAAGACTGCAGCCTCCTAAAGAGATGTTCAGAGCTCCAAAATGAGAGTATTTCAAACAACCTCATTATGTTTTAACTAAGGGAATGCATCTTTGTTTACTTTCTGATTTTCAAACTTTTTGGCACAGGAGCGCATTTACAGGCTTATATATGCATATGTGCATGAATACTTACCCACAAACACATGCACAAACACAAGTTAGAAACTCCCCCTCCTTTTCTTGCTTAATCATATAATCCCAGGCATCGCACATACATTTGGCACTACAGCACAGCTGCCTCCCTACGTTATCTTTTCCATCCAGAAAGAAGCCTCAATTCTGTGGATCCCAGAGCAGAGTAAGCACAGAACCGGGATTACTCTTCATGGCTGGTGCTTCCAACACCCATCTCTGCAATGTCGTCTCTGAGACAAGAAACATGCTGTGCTTAGTGGTGCTAACAGGCAGGCAGTAGTCCTAAACTCTTTGTAAATCTTTGCTAACACTATCAGCTGGAGGTCTTGCCATACCTGTTGCAAAACTCTGGCCTCCCATCTCCCTCTTTAAAAGTCTTATTTCCTCTTTCAAGAGAAAGCAAGCCACAGGCTTACGTAGGGTAGCAAATGTTGAGGTATCGGGCACAGAATGAGTTTTAGGAGCATGAGTCATGCTGTTGGGATGTATCTCTGGACCCGCTTTTTAATAGCCGCTGCTTCTATTATTTATCTTTTAAAGAAAAAAAATCACCATTTGTAAAAACTTTATAAGAGTTTTAGCTTTCATCAGTCTTAAAAAGTCCAACACATCAGAAATGTTAAAAATAATTATAACAGGGTTTCATATCTTTTAAATTAACTGCTTTGTCTTTGAACAATCTTTGCTTAAAAACATTTCTTGCTCTTTTCAGAATTAAAATGTGTTCAGATTTCTGAATTCAAAACATGCAATCTGACTTGGCACTTCTATTTTTCCATAATCTGTCCAACACAGAGATATATAATAGATAGCTGTATGCATGCATTTTCAATTAAATTAAAAGTTTTGGGTTGGTTGTTTTTTTTTCAGGATTGCAAGAAGCTCGAAAATGCACTTGATACCCAAATCTGCCACAAACATTGGCAGACCCAAGAGCATGAGCTGACAAGATTTTCTATCGTTTAACTTTATAGCACACTTCTCTGGGATATTTCCTGAAAAATGCAGAAAAGCTATCTGGAACTGTGCATCTCAGCCAGGTTTTTCTCTTTCCATTTTGCTTCATGAGAGCAAGACAATATAAAGAACCTATATTCAAGGAGGCTACTGAGTTATTGAATTGTCAGTTAACTTCTGTAACACATAACCTTAGAAAATAAATCATATCAGTATTTTGGCCTGCAGTAGTCAGAATGGCTGAAGTACATCCAGTGTTGTATCATAATGACTGATTGATGATTTCTTGAACAGCAAAACTGTAGACGTCCATACACGCTTGGCCCCAGAGATTCACAAAGAATAGACTTCTACAAGAAAGTGCTGCTGTGTTCTTCAGATTCTGTTATTGTCTGGTTTAAAAATTATATCAAATAAAGGCTTAATTGTAAACACAATATATAATCAGACACCTGTTCTAATCATCTCCATTATCTTGCAAATGACATATTATAATGTGTAATTGCTGCTGATACCAGGATTTCTCTTCAGGCATTTTATTTAGTACTTATTCTGTCCACCATTTAGTTTTATTATTTACCTAAGTCTCCTTAGAAAGTTAGCTTCTTTTTTTTTTCTTTTTCCAGCAAGACAAATTTCCTTCCTGGTGTTTACAATCCACTGCTTTCAATTGCTCATTGTTACTGATGTTTTCTTAGTCACAGCTTTTTTTTCCAGTTCATGCCAAATTCCTTTTATTTGCCTAAGTGGGATCATTACAATGGCCAAATGCTAAAATATCAACCCCCTCAATTAGGAACACCTACATATGTTTTATGTTGTAAATAGCTATCCTGGCATAGTGAAACACAAGTTTAGGGCTCAAAAGCATACACAGACAAAAGATGCATGCAAACAAATGTGGTGAGATGGTAACTGCACATTAAATGGTAATCAAGTATTTTAAAGATTTCATGGTATTTTTCCATCACAGATATGCTTCTTCATCTAACCACAACCATTCCAGAAAATAGATGTTGCATTTAGAAGAGACCTGTGAAGGAAGACCCTAGGAAGAGGGGAGCAGTTGTGTGAACCCCGCTGTTACGTAGGTGCCACATGTCGGGGGAGGCACTGGAAAGAGGAATCTCAGCACAGAGAGGCTGAGGTTGGCATCCATGGCCATGCGGTTGGGATGGCAACGCATGAAACACACCGGCACTGAACAAGGCGATAAAGATCTGCGCGAGGGAGGCTTCACTGAGAATCCCAAACTTGCTGTGCCGAACGAGGAGCCCCACTGTGGGCTTCAGCGTTTGTATCTGTGGAGTGAGGGGGAAAGGGCCAGCCAACTTTTCTTGGCATCTTCATTGCATATGAAATGGAGGAGGGACAGCTTGATTGCCAGAGACACGGAGAGGCAATTAACAACAGAAGGAGAGAGCAGGATGCACATATACCTCGTGTTCTTCCTCAACTGTTTTAGTGCTGCATTTTTCTAATGCCATTTGCCAAAATACCCAAATTCTTCATTTGATAGTAAAAACATGCTTTTCACCTTTTTATTGTATCATATAAATAAAATCTTATTTTTCAGAAAATGACCACTTTTTTATTTATTTCTATCTTTCTGTGGTGAAATGACACCTCCCACACACACATACACACAGTCTTCTGCTATTTAGATATAGCATGCCCTCAAATGTTAATTAATACTGTAAAACTGGTTTGCCTCCCTGAGCAACTGAAAAGCATCTTAAGCTGTGATCCATTTTTTCACTTTCTTGTTTTTACTTTTAAGCATGTGCATCTACATTCGTGGCTAACTTAAGCTTGCAACTTCATTACATGATCCTTCCAGTTCCAGTTAAATTCCTAATTGATGGAGGTGACCCTCAAAGTATGGTACACAGGAAAAATAAAGCAGAGAGAACACCATGAATGGCAGTAGTAGCATACAACTGCAGCATTTAATTTCCAGCTTACCTACTAAGAATATCCACATATTTTGACTTCCCACCATGGCCTCTTCATTTCCAATGTTTTTTTTTTTTCATTTATTGACTACTACTAGACACCATATTGTAGCACAATGATGACAAGAAATTGCACCTGCTACCTGAATTATGTATGCTGTTTTCAAAACCCCAAAGAAAAAGACAGAAACAGCAAACAATGTGTCTTGAATGGTGATCTAAAGGTTACTTGATGTAGCTCACCAGCCTTGCCAAGAAAAGTAAGCCCCAAGGGAAAGGAGTATTGATACCAGTGGACAGGAAGCCTTAGAGATGCTCTGGGAGAGAAGAACAGTCTCCCTGAATGCTGCTCCAGCAGAAAAGAAGAGGGGAAAAAAACTTGCTACACACGAATTTCACTGCCAAGTGTCAGAAGGTGTCCAAGACAGTTACAAATTACCTGAATTGTGACAAAGTAAAGGGTGAAAGGTGGTTTCATGTAAGTTCTGGGTCAAAAATGGCCCCATGCATTGCAGAACACCATTGACTGCCAAAATACTATCTGCAGTTTCCCAGGAAGCCCTACAGAAACTCAGTGATGGATCGTAATTGCTCGCTCTGTCTCACATTACTAGGGAAGCCAAAGCTGTGTTGCATGTAGGCTAGATTTCTCCAGTGGAGTCTCTACATACTGCCATAAAGAAGTCTAAGCTGGGGCTGACTGAGAAGAGATGGTCAACTCAAAAGGAGCAGGAAGGAGCCAAATTTTGTGGTCTGCTATTGACAGCAACCTCTAGAGCTGTGAAGTCAGAGAAATGAGAGATCCTACAGCATCCTGAGGTGGTGGTGAAGACTCATTGTTAAAGGCCAGTTTTCCAGGATCTTTAACAGAAAATCCAAATACTATTACATTCTTTGCATCACATGATTCCCATCGTTAAACCACTTCTTCCATCACATGTGGAGTGTCTCCTAAAAGGGGTGAAAGACCGCAGTCAAACTAGGCTTGCCTACAAAAGTATACAATCCTCTGATGAGAAAAGCTGGATCCTGTTATGATGTTGAACAATTCAGGTTAACTGAAACTAGATCTTGTTGTCTAAACTGTTCAGAGATTTAACTGTAACAGAAAAATAACTGTGGTGTGTTTGGTTGGGTTTTTTTACTTTATTGATCTTAATATCATTAAGATAAAAAAATTCCCTAGAAAGAAATCAAGAAGATTCAGTGTATCTTGTAAACTGGTCCCTTCTAGTCTTTTGCATGTGTTCTTCCTTAGTCCCAAGGTAAATATGTACTACAGAGTTCAAGGAGCATCTGGACGACGCTCTTAGTCATATGGTTTAGTTTTAGGTAGTCCTGCGAGGAGCCAGGAGTTGTACTCGATGATCCTCATGAGTCCCTTCCAACTCAAGATATTCTGTGATACTATGATCCTATGACTACAATGAACTCTTAAAACATAATTAAAATGCAACTATATTGATGAACAATTGTACTGTGGGCAATACTAGACCATCAGAGAGTATGTCAGATACCTAAGCCTTCTATACTATCAGGTCTTATTGAAAAAAATAGTTTCTCAGAAGAGGTGCTAACTGAAAATAAAACAATTTAATTAAAAAAAGGGTACTTTTTAAATATATTCCTTGTCTTTTCTTAAGTGTTTTCTCTTAGGTGTCTTCAGTTGTCAACAAATTTCATGGTAAAACCCTGGCTCTGCTTTTCTTTGACTTGGCTTCTCAAACATTCTTCTTATGACCAGAGATGGCTTTCTGTATCATGAGAAAAGACAGTTATCAGGGCGAAAAAAACCACCTAGAGGAAGCTTTGGCTTACCAATGATACCCATATAGTTGCTGCTGTTTCTTGTCACCCTGTTTATTTTTCCCTGTTATCACTAGACCCAGTGGCAGAAAATACTCAGGCGATCCTGCCTGGGATTTAAAACAAACTTATATCCCACTTGAAGGACAGTATTACTCAAGGCTCTTTCACTAAAAGGGACAGGCCATTATCACGCTTGGCATATCAACCCCTGCTTTGCTTGTCTCCCTAGACTGCAAACAAAATTGTAATGCTCATAGCCTTTTTTAAGTTCTGACACATTCCCACAAAAGAAATTAGAGCTATGTAAAAGGAAGAGAGGATTCAGAACCTCCAGTAAAAATGCAGAATAACTTTGTTGTTTTGTGTTGTATTTGGATTACTGTTTCCCTGAAAAACCAAAAACTTTAGATTACGCAATAAATTGAGTAATCTGGACACATCTGATTATAAGAACCCAACATTATGAGTACCAATATACTTTCTGTTGTTTAATAAAAGTAGAAGGCCCTTCATAGTTCAAAGGAGCTAAACAAGATTTTGAATTTAGGCTGGGAGGCAAGTTTAAGCACTTCATAAATTTATTAACCTTTTTGGCTGAGCTCCAGCCAGTAACAGACCATTCAAGACTGTCTCCTTAACTCTGACTTGACACAGGAGGTAAAGGAGAACCTCCACTTTTGCACATCTGCTTCTTTTTATGCTTTCATTTGATGTCATGAAATTTTCTTTCCCCTTGTGTACCTCGCATTCCTCTGTGTTACCCCACAAACTGAACTCCAAAATCACATGAAGAAACCCACTCACTGGATAAACTACTTCACTATTTCTAATCATTAGCACCAGCTGCTCAGCACATCCAGGTGACTAGATGCAAGTATATGATGTTTGCCCAAAGTGCAGTTTGGGGAAGGAAAAAGTCAGGGAAAGAAAGAGACCGAGCTATCAGTCACAGCTCCCAATGCAGCACTATTATGCAATTTTATCACGGACAGCAAGACTACTTGTAATTAAAACAGTTTATTACAAAACAACGTATGGCAGAGATGGAGCATGTTCTAGTATTCATGCTTAGAGTAAAGGGTAAATTTGTACTACTTTTTTTCTTTTCCAAATACAACAGTGAGTTTTATTTAGAAAAATTATTTTGAGTGATGCCAAGAAGCAGCACATATTCAAAACTCTCCATGAAGAATCACCATCAGCAAAACCCAATAAACAAGACAAATCACGGTCATTCTTGTAAGGAAAGAAACTTGATCTTCCAGAAAAATTTTCTGCAATTACAGGTAAGTCTGCATGTGCAGTGATGACAGCCATGTGATAAACTGCAGAATATTGTAAATAGCATGCTCAACTCCACCCTACTGATTACTTCACTGTCAAGGCTACTCCTAACCTCCTACTTTCTTGAGCAGCTTCAAACGACATGTGCAACTTCAGTTTACTCCCTTTATGAGAATGCATTAGCAAAGAGTTTTTAATCGCATGGTCACAGACTACTGCTTTGCAGATTCCTTGCACCGTACAACACACTGGATGGATGGTACGCACTTTATGAGAAGCTGTTCAGTATTTCATTCCTCATCAGCGTTAACGGTTCAGCTTTGTACTTTACTCCTTGCTCTGAATATAACAATTTACTCACAGACGACTCTTTGGCACATACCACTATAGCATTCAAGCAGTTTTGGAAATACTACATTTTCTTTTCAAAAATCTGTGGGATTAAAAGGTGGTACTAACTCCATTTTAAATTACAGGAATTGAGGCTCAGATTTGAAAAACAAAGGCTAAAGAGGCATTCAACTTCCTTACAAAGTTTAAATGTACTTACCATTCAATGGCATCTTTTATGTCCAAAGCACATCTCCCACTGATTTGATTTGATGCTGTGAGTCCTCAAATGCTCATAGAGATGAGACCCTTGGGTTTCTGTTAAAATGAAGACCTTGCACTCCCAGTTGAAAGACTGGTTTCAGTAAGGTGCTGCTGCAGTTGAATTTGAAAGTCTTTCTGATGTTACTGCCTCTCAGCTCCCAGTTACTGCAGCGTACATGGAGGTTACTATGCCTTCAGGTGAGAAGGAGTAGGTGACCACATGAGCACTACGGCTCCTATTCAGTGTAACGTAGAAAAAACCTCATTGGATCCATTACAGAAGCAACCAGCAAAAGAGTACTGCAGCTTTCACATGGTCAGTGACTGAATCTCAGTTAAGGGGACAACATTTTCTGTTTTAAGGCAACAGTTTGTGGAATTATTCAAACAGGACTTGTAAAAGCTTCTCTGCCTTTGTCTTACTTTAATAAATATTGCATCAGAACAACATGGCAGAAGCAAGAAAAAAAAACCTTCAGTAAAGCATTTCACTATGATAATTTTCTTTCTGCATTTTCAGCTCCCTAATTTCAATTCCTAATTTCTGCAACAGGTGACACAGGGGATCTGCAGATAAACAGAATCCTTTGCTGCACAGTATGTGTTTGTCGCTGTATTAGAGCTATTCTTTGCAATGAAAGAAGGATGAGACCAGAGGGAAAAAATTGATCATGCAGTTAAAGTCTATTTGGCACAGGGTAAATCATTTACGTGCAAAGCAGGGAGGGGCTAATTAAAGTGACACTGGCAAAACTAATTCTGTCATTTCCTAGTGGAGATCTAATAGGTTAGTGTTGTTCAGATGCAACAAGACTAAAAGGGAATTAAACACATAGTTTGCTGGGGTAGGGGGGACTTCACAGAAGTTTCTAGAAGCAAAGCTTGCATCCAAAGTCCTTGAAAAAACACTTCAGGTTCTGGAAATAGTGCATTTGCATGGATTCAAAGCATGTGATGCTTTGTTGAAAGCTCCTGATTATGACCTCGAGTAGCTACTCGTCCAGCTGGACTCCCCATCCCATGATCATTCTCCCTGCATAGCTAATCACAGCCTCCAAACCTAAGACTTATCACAGATCCGTTCCTCTTCCTTAGTATCCTAATCTTCATCAAATCCCAAGTGTAGCGAGCTTATCCTGACACCCCTTAAAGTACACAGACCAATGCCATTTATTCAGTTATTCCTGTTCTTTTCCCTTTCTCTCCAGATCTCTTTTTCAGCTTTTCCTGCAGACTGATTTCTAGTCACTCAGACTGTACCCCCACTGGCTCCCCTTCTGTCACTGCCAGTGATCCAGAGAGTCCCACTCAGCTCCCGTAACACCTTTTTGAGTGGGATGGGGACTGAGACCCACCTTCCTCACCATTTTAAATATGCCTGGAAGACAGAGCTCTAGTTAGGATAGAAGTCTGCATACACCAAACTCAATTTTTCTGAGCCAAAACCAGAATCAAAATGGCTTTTTCTTTGTTACAGGGATCAAAGCAAATTGGTCAAACAAAGTACCAACAGAAGTAAACACAGCTGTTCGGTTGTCAGTGACTTGACTGATCAACCATTTCAAGGAAATGAAGACCAACTGAAAATCTGTGCAGATAATTAAGCATGTTATAGGCAGCAACACATGCTAAAGAGCTGATAAAACACACATATCATGTTCTTTAGAAAGCCATGACTTGTAAAAGACCCTCATGAGAAATGTGGCATATATGATCTGTGCATGTCAGTTTCAGATATTAACAGTGTGAGCCAAAACTCTGTGCAGCATATTATGACCCAAAAAAGACTGAGAGGGACAGAAAATCAACAGTCCATTGGTATATCCTTAACAGATCCACAGCAGTGCCAAGACTGCCTGCTTAAACTCACTGTGTAGCTGCAGCTTTGGACAACTAAATTATTTAGAGGATTTCATTTACAAAATGTTGCGAAAGCATGAGGAAAATTAGCTACTAGAATTAAAAGAAATCTCTGTTGCACGTGTCTGAGCAGTAGTTACAAAACTTGTAATTTTAGTGGATGCTCATGGGAAGAGCAAAAATGCACATCTCCAAAACAACTGCTATTTTGAAAGATCTGATTCAGGTCTTTGGGGAAACGGGGCTTTTCAGGAAAATCTGTCAGAGTTGTTCTTTTGTTTGCTTGGGTTTAGTATGGGAAAACCAGCTGGGTTTTTGCCTAGCTTTGTTCTTAGAAATGGATGGCATTGGATGAAATTTCAGTGAAATTTAGCCCAAAACATACACTTTGGAAGGTTTCTATCCAGAGAATGGCAGAGGGTTAGGCAGATCTATTATAACTGAAATAAAAGAGGGTTTTATTTAGGTGGTGGTGTTTTTTAAAGGGTAGTGTCTGGGTATGCTACCTGCTCCACCTACAGCAGTATCTGAGTGGATGACAGTGGCTGCACATTGATCTTCAGGGTTGTCTTCCTTGTGGTACAAGGAATATAGTTTCTGAAGACATACTGTGACAGTTTTAGGCTGGTGTTTTGTGGGTTGTACCAGAGAAGGTGTTGCAGATACTAAAAGTTTGATTTCTGCTTTCTTTTTCTGTTAGTCATCAGATAAAGACGATGCAAATAAAAGCACGTGCACCCTTCCATGAGTATGTGTAAAGACAACAATCTAGTATAGGGATCTAGAGGTTTTTCTACAAGCCTAGCTTCCATCCTGCCATATTCATGATCTGCATCTATACACAGATCCATCTCAAGCACTGTCTACAGATATATTTGTTTCAAAAAGCCAGTTAGGTCTAAAGCCTCATAATTCTGCAAACTTCCTGAATTTGCTGAATTAGGAAGCAATTGCTCCTTAATACTTCATATTATATTTAATATTTAATAATCCAGCCTTGCTCTTCAGCCTTGAAGGTTGTAACCAGGTGCTTCTAACCTTAGCTGAACGAAGAAACATTGGCAGTCTTTGTGCTACATGATCAGGCATCCGTCCTTCCTCCCCAGGCTGGAAAGTGATGCTGTTGGTCACTGAATCAGGGTGGCATGCTGGCTCCAGTCAAACTAACTGGTTTTCTCCCCAAAATAGTCACCAGAGCAAGACTTTCCCCTGCAGCTTTCCTGTCTGACTGAAGTGCAGAACTGGGATCTAGCTTATTTGAGAATTTAGCCTGAACATCAAATATTTTTGAAAATTTGGCTCAGTGTCTTGGCACTCTAATATGTCAGCACTGGGTATTTATAGTGCTCTTAAATCCCTTATTTTTGTTCCTGTTTGAAATAACGGCAGTAAAGCATACAAGATCTGACCATTATGTATTAATGAACAACAACTGTAAAATAACTGCAAAGACCTATCAGGAACTCCATTTAACTTCAGAAGCCGTAACAATGCCAGGTTAGCACTTTACCTTGAATGGTGCAGTGATAGCATAAAACCTTCCTAACCAGTTATCTAGGGTCAGCCTTAATGGTACTATAAAATTTCTTCAACATGAGGCAATTTTTGCTTCCTGAGAGCTATGTAAGTTTGCTGTAAGTGCATTTATACATCTGAGTATCTAATGAAAATAAATTAGCAAGAAGTACATATTTGCCGAAATGTAATACAAAGTCTTAAATTACTTACTAGTCTGATAAAACCCTCTTATTTCAAAGAAACATTTTAGAATAGAGGAACAAATACACATAAAGCACCAGAATATCCATTTGTATATACTCTGCAAATATATATTTATATGTATAGATCATGTGTATGTCCCCTTGATAAGTCTGAACTGACTGTTGCACTTCAAGCTACATTTAACTACATTGCCGTGTATGAAGAACACTGCTCAGGCTCCTAATATTGATGCACTTATGCTTTCAGACCATAATTGATATTTCCATGTGTTTACAAGTAAATTTGTTAATTAGTTTCTAAATTAAAATATAATTTGAAATGGCTCCTTCAGTAAATTTAGCATCTCACAATCACCTGTTGCCTTGTCCCGAGCAATTCTGGTAACATAACAATGAATATAGACTTTATATTTCCTATACAATTAACACTCAGATGCCTTCTGCTGTGTCTACCTGGCTAGAATGAAATGGTCATTTTCTTTCTATTACTCTCAATTTCTAAAGGCTTATTTTTCACTATGAGACTACTAAAAATCAGACTAACAATAATTTCAGTCTCTCTAGATTGACATAGAAAGCAATGGCCATTTTGTAATGGGTATCTTAGGAGAGGAAAATGATTGCATGTTAGCTAAGGATAATCTGATTAAAAACAATGGCAGAAAGATGCTGTTATGAAAATAGGAGCTTCTTTCAAGTTTCCAGAAGGGGGGGGGAGCATCAGCCTCTGCAGAAAATTATTCAGCTACATGTGAAAAAGATTATTATATATATTTTATTGTTAAGTCTTCATCTTTGTCATAAAAATAAAACTACTGACAGCAAGATTTAGTGTAGAAATTATGTACAAAGACACCATTACACTGTACGGCAGTCTAGTGTCCACGAATATAGGAGTCTTTAATTTCTTACCTATCTCCCTTTCAGCACATCCTTAAATGAACATGTCTTTTATCAAATGCACAGATGGTGCAATGAGGCTGTGACTAGAGTTCTGCTATGATACAATTGCTGGCAGTCACAATTTAAAAACTAACTAGTGCATCAAGTGATCCTAAAATCTGGAAAAGCTCTTTTTCTCTCCAGAACAGTAGCCTTTGCTAGTTGCACAAAGACAAGATCTCAGCAGGAAGAGTGGTAGGCTTTCACTTTTGAAAAAAATACACTGAAGACCAGATTAAATGATCCCTCTGTCAGTTGTCCCTGTAAACAAATGGACATTAGGAAGTTCATTACACCTTAATGGCTGACCACTGAAGAGATGAAAAGGTCATATGCTGTAAAAGATAACAAGCGCCTTCCCAACAGCAGGTAGCTTTTATTTCTGTCACCAGGACAGAGGTATTTCAGCCACCATATTTGTTACTGAGGATGTTTTCTCACTAATTTCCATAAAGCTGGGACACTGGGATGTAGCAAAAACAGGATTTTTTGTTATTATTTTAGAAATCTATGGTGGAAGATGTCTTTGTATTTACACAGGGAACACTGGAGATGCTAACAAGGTCTAACATGAAGGATTTTCCAGGTGTTTGACTATTAGCTCTGTTTCTTTCTTTTTTAAAAAAGTTAGGAGAAATTAAATGTTAAATTCTTCCTTTTCTCCCTCCACTGAAACAAAATTAAGAAATTAAACACTAATTCCCATCACTTATAATTCAGAAAAAGAAGGTTAAGAAGAACAGAAGTAGAGTTATGAGCTTACATGAGCAGTTAGAACTCATGGGCTTTCCAGCTGACATTTAATCCACCTAAATACCCCCAAATACTAAGTAGATCTGCTCAAGCTTTGGAGGAGTCAGGTTTGAGCTAAAAGCTCACAACATGTAAGCCACAAAGCTGTCTCTGGGACCACAGGTCCACTTGACTCTCTCCAGCACGCTGCAAATTCCATCAAATGAAGTTTCCAACTTGAATTTCTGAGGTTGGATTTGGATAATTCAGAGAGGCCAAGTTCACCATTCTGTGGATGCTCTTTGTAGCTCTAATCCCTCCAAACCAATCTGAGCTCATTTTCAATTTCATGGGTCCAACTGGCTCATGCAGCTGAGCTTTAGGAAGGTCTGTGAAGTTGAAAATTGCCATTCTGCTGAATGCCTGCAAGTATAATGATATATGTGTATTTCTATCTTTTTGCAGAGAGATGTTACACATATTCTTTGCATATCAGCCAACCTTGTAAACCATAAACAATGAATTTTTTGTGCAAAGAAATTCATGCTCATATTTTTTTTAAATATATATTTTATATTTAGATATAACTCCAACATTTATGCCTCACAATAAATAAAGCCAACATTCAGTAAGCATAAAGTCAAATATGTGGCTGAAATGAAAACAATACCATTAATTTTTTATTGCCTATTCATATTCCTCTATCCCTCAGTTACTACATTGGTAACTTCCTTATCAGCTGATAAGTCTCCAAAGAAAAGTTGAACATCTTTTTTTAAATTCATATAAAAGTCCACTGTCTAGCAAAGATACTTCCCTCTGCTTACCATTTAGAGAGTCCTATAAATATTCTTTTATATGAGACACTAACATTTTGTTAATCATTAAGTTTTTAAAGTTAAGAGACATTAAGTTTTTAAAGTTTTCTTTTAAAACTGAAGGCCAAATTTATCTTTCAGTGTACTTTTGAGACCAATCTGATCATGCGATTGTGTTGCCTGCACGCTGCCTAGTGTCATTCCCTTTCTTTCCCCCGCTCCCCCCAGAACTGACAAATTCCTCCTGGCCACTGGGACAGAGCTCTTATACTTTCAGGATCCTACAAGTTTCAGAGACAAAGGCAAGTAGGTAGAGCCCAAGCCACTGCTCGTATTGAGGAAAACATGGGTAAAAGTCAGCTGTTGTCTGTTCCTTTGGGGAGCATGCAATGCTCTCAGCTCGCCCCAAACACATCTCTTCCTTACCTGCTGGGAGCACCAGAGAGGACAGTGAGGGCACTTTGGGGATGAGGCAAACAGACAGAGGATAAAAGACGAAATCCTGAGCAAAGCCCTTCTGCTCTTCAGGGCCTAATGAATTTGCTATAATACCGAATACTTTAGGCTCAATCTTTCTATTTCTGAGTTAGTACAGGTGCTGTTGGAAAGCATAGAGTATTTCTAAATTAAAAAAAATAATTAGAAATTAGTCCATATTTTGCAAGGGTGGGGCGTGCTATAGTTTAACCCCAATCTCTTCTCAGGAAGGAGATCAGAGTACTGGCTGTATGCACTTCTGCCTTTCCCCTTTGCTGTTCCACCATGTCTGCCGTCACCAATTGTAGCGTTCGCTACATATCAAGGTGCCACGCTTATATCACTGGTCGGCCCGGACCAGGGAAAGAGACAGATAACACACACAGTGTGAGCACCAACTTCCGCCTTTTATTGCGCAGTTAATTCCTTTTATACTAACAAGGGGAGGCGGGATTACAGGTACATCACAAGGCTGCGACTAACCCTCTAACTTTCCATGACATCGCGAGATCTTCCAAACGCTGAACCCTACAACCAATCATGGGTCTTAGCCCTGGAACTAGACCTCTTGGACATCTGTCATGTACAGCCCACACCCCTCATGTGCTTTCTCTGGGTGGATCCTCTCGGCTGCAGCAGACACGTCCTGGGCATTTTCTGCACCTCATCTTGCTCACATCCAGCATCCAGAAACCACCTGGCTGAAGGACTTAGGGTTTCTCAGGCTAATCTTCCTATGATGATATGTCAGAAAAGTATGGATGACAGGCTTAACAAAAAGTCCTTCAGACACATCGCAGTCTCAAAGCAACCAGACAGTTACAGATATCTGGAAAATATGCAATCTGTCTTCAAGTACACATTGGTCTTACTTCAGTGCCTCCTCGTGCCTTGTGATAGCCCAGGCAAGCCTATACTAGTTGGATCCAGCGATCACAGTTTCAGCCTAGTCTCCAAACTACCAGTTCTTGACACAATCCCTTCCACAACCCTGCTAGGATTACTTTATTATTCATGAACGTGACATTCTTGGTTTTAATTTTCAAATTAGTTTGCCTGCAGACAGGCATAGACACTTCAGCGCTAACAAATTGGATGCTATCTACACATCTAGTGAGGAGCAACTTATCCTGAGACACAGTCTTCCTTACTTTCTGTTTTTCCTGACAGCTCCCAAATTAAACTAAATATTCTGGGAACTAGGTCAACATACAATTCATGAACTAGGATACAACTCCAATTTGGTCAAAAACCAGGAGCTTAAAATTTAGTTGCAAGTGAGTATCTTTAAAAATCAGTCTTATTACAAGCAAGGTAATACAAAAAGTGCACGATAGTTTAAAAAAGGAATTAAAAGCCCAACTAACAAAGACAACACATAGAAGTAAATTCATGTTAATATTCTTCTTGAATTTCAAAGAAGGGACTCCTTTCCAAATTAGGTCTGAACAGGAAGAGAAGGCTCATGCCATATAATTGTATTTCTAACATTTTTAGTGGACCTTTATGACTTAGGCTATTATAATTGTTTTTGAAAAAGAGCCTTTTCACCCGGACAGACAAGATGTTGAAACATGAAGGGAAGCCAATAACTTCAACATCAGCTTCTTATCGTAGGGATATTGCTCATATCATACTGCCAATACTATTATTTCACACAAACTGTCACAGAAGTGGAAGAAGGAGGTGTTATGGTAGAAGATTCTGAGTTCAAATATTAACAAATAAATTCTAGTATTTGTAAAAAGTTTGAATAA
Organism: Buteo buteo; assembly: GCF_964188355.1. Lineage (NCBI taxonomy): Eukaryota > Metazoa > Chordata > Aves > Accipitriformes > Accipitridae > Buteo > Buteo buteo. The sequence continues at coordinate 58,660,235 of NC_134172.1, read as the reverse complement.
AGGAATGCTGAGGGGAGCCTTCCATGTGCTGACAGGAAAATCAAACTTCCTAAGAGACGAGTACAGCTTCTTTATAGTCATCGTCTATAAAGGTTCTACTCCTACTCCGAGGGGAGTGTATTTTCAAGCTTACACCCAGTTTTCAGACATCCTGAGCAGACCAGGTCGACACTCAGACTCTTTGGTTGACAAGAAATTCTCAATATCTTCATTTCAGTCTTCTCAAGAGAGAGATTTTTATGTTAAAAGAAAATTCTAGAGAATAGGAGCTTGTAAAATTTTCATTTTTGAAATTCTGAATTTGTTACAAGTTCCCATGGTTTTGTTCAGAAATGGATTCTAATTATTACTGTGTTGTAATATTACATTGTGAGACGGTAACTGAAATTTTCCTATTTTTATTTCTTTAAAGCCAGCCACTACTTAGTGCTAATCATAATACTTTACATTATTTTTCTGCTTCAAAGTATTTTCTGTCTGTATAGTAATGAAACATATTAATATAAGACAAGACAACCAACTTGGAACTGCAAAGTAAATGTCTGAAATCCTTAAAGAGGACTTAACCATGCCATCAGGCTTGGACATATCATTAATAAAAATATTATCACAATATAATGAAAACTAAAAATATTATCAAATTGTGTTTTAAATAACAGCATTATGATGGATAGAGTTCACTAAACATCAAAATAGTGTGGTATTAATCTACAAATTGCCATAGTAGCTGCTGTCCCTGTATTTTCAAGAGATGTTAGACAGTGATTCATTTATCCTGGATTTACTGTCCACACCTCAATCATTTTCCTGCAAGAGCCCCAACTTTGCTGCTTGTAAGGAGAGACGCTAGGGACAATATGTTGCAATCGGTATGGGCAAACCTGCCTGTATATATGGCGCAGCTGGGAGGAGCCGAGCGGGCACTTGGCTCTGTGCCGGTGACTGCCATTGACTTGATTGTACCAGGCGGGATTGTACCAGGCGACAGACAAACACATCAGTGGCTTTACCACTGGAGCTCCCTGCGTTTCATAGGACTCCTGCTTTGTGCTTGTTTCGGTGTGTTTTGACAAATGTTTTTCCTCTATAAGAATTCTCTCATTGCAAGGTAGAGGCAGGCTCCTCTCTCCTAATTCACTGCCAATGGTGGGAAGTTGGGTCTCTCCCATCGTAAACCACCTAGTAACAGTAATTCGTTAACAGCTGACCAGATCTCCTCTTCCTGTGCTCCACCTCTAAAACATAAACTCTCTTGATGGATTTTATTATGGGCTGTAAACTTGCCCAATTTTCATTTTCCCCCCGTGTTCAGTGTTCTGCAGCATTTCACCTTTCCAGGGGAGGGGGAAAACGGAAGCACAGTATAATGAGGTTTGATTTAAATTATTACCCTGTCGCATGTTTTTTTTGAGATGCTATTTTCCCTGCCTGTTCTAACTGCTGAGCACAATTGCTACATCTCAATTATTAAAGAGATTCTAAAAATAGTGCCATGCAAAGCTGTCTACAAAGAAAAATCATTCAAACACAGCAAGAGATATAGCCTGGGCAGTGAGCTTTCACTGTTATTAGCTTCTTAATTCTTTCTTTTTTTTTTCTTTTCTTTCTATCTGTTGCTCTCTTCCCTCTAGCTTTCCATTCTTTTCTTCAGCAACAGTAAGTAAGAGGGACCTCCAGGACCTTCTCTCTGCTACCCTAGAAATCTGCATTAGCTTAGGCACACATTGATGCAATAAAGCATTTCCTTTTTAGTAAATGCCAACATTCACTAACTCTGATTTCGAGAGAATCAGGAACCTGCATGCACAGGATTCTAGCCAAAATAAATTAAATAAATAAATGCAAGCGCTAGTATTTCTAGCTGTGAGTCTTTTCATGCACTCTTCAGCAAAGCTCAAAACAAGGGCACGGTTAACCATCTGGATACCTCAGAACTAACATTTCCCTGCCAGGGATTTTCACAAGGCTGTGATTCACTTGATGATTCCTATTTGGGAAAGCATTTGAGGCTACAGTTAAATCTCTAATTAAGCACAGGTAAGCACTCCCCTCAAGGAAGCTCTCTCTTATTTTGAATCACTAGGTAGGAGGGGAGGTAGGAGGGAAGGTGACTAGGATATCTAAAAGGTTCAGCGTATAGTCAATGTGGGCGTCCCAAAGCCTGGCTACCTTTCCAAAAGATATCTTTAAGGATAAATAAGGAAATGAAGGCAGATACAAATAGCAATACACTAACCACTTTTTTGTTTTAAAAGTTTCCCAAATGATTTCAAAACAAATAATAGCAACTACATACAGATGTAGAGTTGTGGGAGGGAGGAAAGGCAGAAGGGGAGGGAGAGACAGGAGAAAAAAGCTGAAGGCTTTTTGGCCCCCACAGCAAAGCCTGGATGGATACACAGCGTGTATACGTGTGCCTCTCGCTCCAAGGCAGAGGCCACGTCACTGTTTCTGTCAGCCCCAGCCGGAGCCTTTTGAGCAGAAGACTGGTAGGATCACACCAATTTCACCTGGCTAGAGGCATCTCTGGTTGGAAAGAAAAGATCTTCCTCCCCCTTCCCACCTCCACCAATTCTACATCGCATTAACATTCAGTCTAAATCTGCAGTTAGAACCTCTCCATCAGGCTACACTTTGCAGGAACGGCTCTACCACCAAAGCTGTGAGGACTGCAAAAGTGTCAAGGGATTTAGCCTGAAAATTAAAATCTGGGGGCTATCAGCTTAAAGGTTGCACAGTGCATGCAGGACATAACAGCAAGGAACAAATATAAATCTTGTAGTACTGACAGCTCTGAACCATTTTACTCTGCTTTTCACAGTGAGCTTAGGTGGCCATACACCTCTTTCACATGCTCTGTCATATACAAGAAGGGTGTTAACTGCAAATGCCAACAGTGTGAGGCTGTTCAGGATTTTTTCTGCCAGCTTTTGCAGCAAAGCAACCTATTTAAGGAGCATATGATCCTCAGGACCATGTCTCTTGCTGTCTATAAAGTACATACAAACAGATGAATGGTCACACACATCTTGCAGGAAATTAATGTCCATGGTCATTCTGAGCTAGACACTTGCAGTTGAATACATATGTCTCTAAAGCAAAATATAGAAAAATACAGGCTCTTTGAAACGTGCTCAGGTATCGTCACTGCATCCCTACCAGGTTTAGTACCAATTTCAGCCATCCAGACTAAGATAAAACCACATGAAGAACAACCATTTACTAGAACAAAATGTATTTCACGTTCAAACTGGTCATTTAGGATATACAGTTGCTGTCATGAAGAATATCTGAGTTCACCACAAAACTAAATTTTAGGTGAATTTTTTTTTTTTAATCAGAAAAGAAATAAAAAGAACAAGTGAAAAATATTTTGTCCATGGTCAATTACACATGAGATATTTTGATCAGACTAATTATTCCACAATGATGTCTAAACAGTCAGTTAATAGAAATGACTACTTATGTGAGGAAAAGAAATTGGACAGTAAACTAAATTTCTATATAGCCTATATGCTTTAAGTTCAGCAAGTGACATACACCATAGAAGAAGAAAAGCACTGAAACTTAAAGCACAAGAACTGAAATTTACTTCCCCTCAAGAGCATCTGAAGTAACTTGTACAATGCTGCCACAAGCACCAATATGACATGAACAGAGTCTCCCTGTCAGGCTGACTGCATCTTAAAACACAATAAAAATATTTCACTCAATTACTCCACCCTGACGTGGAAAAAAATACACAAAAGAGCATTACAAGTAACTGAAAATATAACATCTGTGAAGTACTGCTGATTAATAAGAATAATAAAAATCAGATATAAAATACAGCATCCCTTTGTTAATCACAGATTGCTCTCTCTAATTAAAACACCATAACTAATTATTGGCACTTCCTTTAAAAAGGCAGAGTTTGCCAGAGGCACTATAAATACTAATAATTCACTTTACAAATACTAATAATTCCTTTCTATTGAGGTTTCCTTCCATCTGATCCACACACAAATGGAAACAAGCCTTGGGAATGCCATTTGGTATATGGCTGCAAGCGGAGGAGGGAGCTGGTTCGACCAAGGCTGCAAGAAGAGCCGGTGGCAGAGCAGGGAGGGGAAGCAGGCAGCACAGGCAGGGATGGACGGCTGCTAATCAACTGCTAATGCTGACATTAGCAAATGAAGAGAAGAGACATTGTCGCTGGTTGTCGCACTGATACACAAAGAGCAAAACACATTTTCAGCCTGAATGGCTTCAATGAAATCAGGGAGAAGGAAAACACTCAACGTGTCTCCACAAAGAGGGAGCGCAGTGAGCAGCACAGTGTGTGCCGCAGCTACCGTGAGTCTGCTCCAGCACTTGCTGCCAACCTCCTTGGAGAAGCGCTGAAGCTCCCTTACATTTCAAAGGTGCAGGGCACGCAGCAGCAGAATTGGGTTCACGACATCTCCCCTGTATTTACATAGCTAATACATTGCTGAATACCACCAGCTTCCCTCTTCTTGCCTGCCATTCAAGACTGGCCATTAAGCACTGAATGAACTAAAGTAGCTAATCTGCAATACTTTTCACATGCTATAATTTAGTATGATTTGCTGAAAGTGGCCTTCTTTGACAGCCTTATTTACTGTAGAGATGTAATGCCTTTCAAATGTTTATTGTGAGCGATGTATCCACGCGGTAGCATCAGCCTTTGCTGATTTTATTATCGCACTGCTGGAGGAACACAGATGTATCCTTCAGGTTTTATGAAACTCACAATGTTTTTATCAATTTAAGGATGAAACACCCAAACCAGCAACACTCCTCCTGGGTATTTTATATATGTGATCTATTCTATTTCTCACACTTCCTTTAGAGAGTAAGTTTGAAAACAAGAAAACAAAGCTGGGAATCACTCTTGCAGGGAAAAGCTGTCCTACCAAACCCACGCACGTGATATGGAGCCTGATGTTCCACCCCCCTCCCTGCCCACAGCCATGCCAAACTACATGCCAAATTCCCAGGGGTGCTCTGGATGGGGGGTTGGGGGGCATCTTTGTTGTTTGGGTTTTTTACAACTGTCATTAATTCTAAAAGAAAACAAGCTATGGAAAATGGGCAGCTTTTTTTTTTTTTAACTGTTATTATTTTTTTGGCAGTGTTGCCACAGCTGCTGCAGGCTGCTCTGGGGAAGGTGGAGCACAAGGAGCCAAATGTGGAGTTCGTTGCCTGCACCTGGAAACAGTTTAGCCACAAAGAGCTGTATTCTTGTTCTGCTCAAGTGTGATACACCTGCATGGGACCCCCGACAGGAGAGCAGATGAACTGCTCCAGTAAAGAAACTTCAGGTTGCTGGGAGCCACGCTTCGCTTGTCAAACCTTCAGAGAGTTGTGCGTGCTCTCCAGGCAGCGCGGAGGTGGGAGCATCGACCTCCACGCCTGCCTCTTCTCCTGCATTCCACTGTGGTTCTTCGCTCACAGGCTGCTTTCCGTCCAGGTTGAGTAATGCTGCATTACCCCTTTAATAAGCTATATAGAGAAAAAGACCCCAGAAAGATTTCTTTTTTCTATAGCTCAACTTCCAATTTAGAGACATCTACCCCATTCTCACAACATGGTTACCAGGGGTATTTCACATTGCAGGATCACAGGCTAAGGGAGTACAAAACCCCCCCAAACAAATGGAAAAAAAATACCCCAAAGCTTGTCACCATTAGCTAATGGCTATGATATTTGAGGCTTAATGAACTTCATTGGCTGCTCATGCATACAATACCATAGGAAATACTTGACAACAGTGAGGTCACTGAGGGCACTTTAGGCAAAAAGTAACCACAGCCTACAACGCTTGGCACATCTAACACAACCTGGCTGTTTGCCAATCTTTGTCACACCAGGGAATTAAAGGTTTCTGTATAGAATTTGGAATAAATTCATCCTGGCTGCAACAGCAGGAATGAATTACATCTGGATTTTGCACATATTTGGTAAACTGGCACTCCAAAGTCTCTACTTGCATTTAACATAATGTGGATGTTTTCAATTTCCCAGGCTCTTTATTTTAAAAGGAAAAATAAAATTTTAAAAGCATTCAGGCACCTTACAGTGTGAATTTTCCTCTGTTTTCCCCCTCTTCTTTTTTTTTTAATAGATAACATCTATTTTAAAATATCCAGGCCAGAACTATGATCAGTAAACACAATTAAACACTGACTCAGACTGAGGCTTATGCCAAATGGCAAACTGCCCCATATAAAGGTACTTTTAGTCTCTTTCTATTTATCTCTCTGCCTTGAGGTCTTCAGTATTGAAGAGCAATGAGATTTTGGGACAGCTGGGTAGCATGCTGGGAAAAAGGAGCAAAAGGACCATTTTTTTTTCTTGGCATATCCTAGCTACAAACAGGTTTCCTACAATAGAAGAAGAACAAATGAGCAACTTCAGAAGAAAATGGACAGCGAAAGTCTTATATAAGGGACTATTTATGTCTGAAAAAAATCAAACTGATGTAAAAACAGCATCTGAAATAAAAAGTGTGAGGGAAATTTAAGACAGAAAATGATTTCCCAATGTTAATACTTATCATGTCAGTCAGAGCAACTCACTTTTTGGTGGTATTTTACTGCAATATTCCAAGCTATAGAAAAACCCGAGTTTCATTATAATGATGATTGACGATTTTTTTCTTTATAGCACTACACCTGCCAGCTGAGTGCTGGGTAAGCTCAGGTGAGGACTCCGAGCTTGTAAAACAAAGCGAGTTTTTTACTAGAAGATCTTTCTCCAAGAGGTGAAGACTGCCTTGCACCTCCTGACCATGGGCATGTGGGCAGTCTTCCCACCACTTATGTCCTTTCCTCCAGACTCCAGGCACTACTTCTGTCTTCAGCAGTTGTTGCTGGGTCTCACATGCAGCCATGGGCTGACTTGCAGGGTCAGAGGTTACCAGAGCATTACTTGCCTTGGGGAAATGGGTTTTATCACCATCAGGTCATCTGATGCTTCTTTTTTACTGTAGCCTGCATGCCTGCACGTGGGACGACTCCTTGCCAAGCATGTTCTCACTCATGTCCTCTCTAATCAGGTCAACTGATGGAGACTGTTGTAAATCCACAGTTGCTTTTGGTACCATATCCTTTGCTGTCCCTGAAACCATGGCTTTTCCAAACGACCAGTATCCCGCTACAACTGGGACCATTGCCTTTAATCGCTGAGCTTGAGCAAATACAGTGACAGCTCACGACCGCAGCCCTGCCAGTTTCAGTGCCTCTCGCAGGGGTCCAAGTGCCACATTCGTTACAGTCTCATAAATCCCATACGGCTCTTTTTCTAACCATATTTTCATCAATGCCTACTAGAAATGTCCCTTATTCTGTTAGGCTGAGAAGGATCCCAACAATTGGTCTCTTTCCTCCTCTGTCAGAGGGATTTGGGGGTTTATGCTGAGTTTAGTCCCATTGCTACCCAGCAGTGAACAGTACTCTTGCCTTTCAGCTGTGATAATCTCCAAATAATCCAAACTATCCTGTGGTTTTATCATCTGTCTGCATATGCCTGTTTGCCTCAAAGTGATTCTCTTGGCTGTTACAAGCGTCTGGTGGCCCAAGCTCTTCCACATTACCCAGAGCTGCTCCAGGCAGTGTTTGGTTTGCCCATTAGTCATGCTCCCCTCTTTCCTTGGGGTCTCACCTGCCAGCCCACAATCCTACGCCTCGTCTACCCCATGGTGAAGTAGAGCATGACTAGACTCAACATCTCTCAAACTTCAGGGAGAAAAAGCTTTCTAAAGTTCCTAAACTGCAGGTGACACTACATCCAGACGCTTTCCCAGAGCCTCTGTCAAACTCTGAGATCCTTTTACCGAGCTCCACATACAGTATCCTCGCCTCCCCAGCTGTAAACACGTTTTTTGGGAATCTGTCATGCTCTTAACACTTTGCCAGTCTCCAGACTGGCAGATGCCGATGCTCACAGATTAGCACAAAAAGAGCAGAGACCTGGAGGCTGGAAGGTAGTTCTTGGGTTTCAACCTAACGTGCTGTGTACCTCTAATTGGGAAAATACATCACACGGATACTGGGAAAATGCACTCTTCCTCACATAGCATATGCTACTTAAATAAAATAAATAGATAACAGCCCCCATGTTGCGTACCAACAACACACAGTATATGAACGTGACTCAGGGAGCCAAATTTTTAAAGCAAATATGCCAGTAAAGGAGAACATCAATATGAGCTGAAGGGAAGCTGCTGGCTGGATGATAAAACCAGGCACAGCCCTTTTCTTCAAACTCAGCGTAGCCCTTGAATGTTACAGTGAACTCTCGCCTTCACATGATGAAATCCTGAGCCTGGGTGGGCAAGGAGGGGGGGAAGGGAGCGGGAGGAACCACAATGCCTCCGAGTACTGCTAAAGTATAAAGACATTAAAGGGCCATCAGCAGCTCACCAGCAGAACCCTGCATTTATTACAGCATAGCAAATTTTCAGAGATGAGCTCCTTTCATTTAGGTCTGCAGCTGCTTCTGACATCTCCCAGCTGAAAAGGGCTAAGCATTCTCACAATATTAAAAACTCAGCTTCTTTTGCTCTTGAAACTGCAGAGAGGAAGAGCAATAAAAAAATGAAATAAAATAAACAGTCTGCTGTATGCTGCCTGTTTACTCCCAGGCATAGGAGGACTGCATCAAATTTAACACGATGGAAAAACTGGAGTCAAAAGATTTGTTTCTAGAATCCCTACTCTCGCCAAGAGTATGTAAGCCTTATAAAATTGAATATGTGACTCTGATCTTTACGGTAATGCTGTGAGTCATCCACTAATGGTCAGTCTCCCCCGGTTGGAACTCATTATGGGGCAAGACTCATTATAAATAAATCCTTTTATCAGAAGAATTTAAATTCCCACTGCTTGTTCCAGGTGCCTAAACAGCCAGGGTCTAATTAACTAATGATGCTGGCCAAACTACAAAAACAATTTGTTTACCAAATGATGATACCATACATATATGCAACATCCTCTGGCAGCAAACTGGGCAGTATATGTACAAAATCATGGCTTTAAAAGCTCATTTTCCATAGGCACGGGTCAGAGATGACACAGGCACCGCATTTGTTATACAGCCAGCCAGTAAATGAGACTGCACTGCACCAGCAACCTATAAGTAGACACAACATATATATTAATGGGTCAAAAGATGACTCTTGTCCCTATAGCATGTCATTCCGCTTTCACTGATGGGGGTTTGCTGTTTGGCTCTGCAAGCACCTCATTCATCAACACTTGTTGCGTTTACAATCTTAATGCCACAGAAAGAAGAAACTGAAGAAAACAACAGCATTTTATCACACAGAAACATTAATATCTCTCGACTGGAAACAAATTGCCCAAGGGGTCTGCCTGATGCCTCCGAGCAGAGGAATGCTTTGAATGAAACTAGGCAAGGCATGTGTCTAAAGAAATGTTTGATGCTGGATTACATGGTCTAACAGAATAATGCCACGCAAATTACAATAGAGAGCCTGCTTCTTTTTCTTTTATAAATCCAAATGAATGCTATCTAAATAGATGCCTATAGAAAAGGTTAAGCTAAGTAGAAAACACTTACAGTCATAATGTAAAAAAGAAACTCTGTGATCTACAAGCAATGTTAAGATGTGCTAGTCAACACCAAGTAACAGCTGCTCTTAAGGTTTAAAAAAAGAATCGATTAAAATAAGTATTTCAGCTATTGCAAAAAAGACCAAATGAAAGATGAAAACCAGCACTGTGTGCTATTGACATACCAGAGGAGAATACAGAGAATAAATTCAGAACTGAAAAGCCAGTAAAATAGGACGTTAAGTGAATTTTTAGAATTCTGTGCCTTGAGAAAGTCAAGAGCATTTTTGTTGCCAGTTCAGAATGAAAACAACCCTTCAGCTTTTTTCTCTGAAATATATGTGGAGCTTTTTTCCCCCAAATCTGGTACCTGTGTTAACAAAAGCGAAAAGACCAGAATTAACCTGAAGAACCAAATCACTGTCTGTCTTCTCTCCCAGACCTAGTGGAGACAGAGTGGGAAAACCCCAAATGTTATGGTCCCTGCTTCACCTGACCTGTGCCTGGGGACAGTGAGGGGACAGGGTGAAGGCTGGGAGAAAGAGATGAGGATGAATAACAGGTTATGGAAACCACGGCAGTTGTGCTCCCTTTCACAAACCTGTTGTCCTCTGCTCTGGCAATGCACTCACTGTAAGGAGGTTTGTGGATGAAGAGAAAGAACATCTTAGCCTTTGATGTTACCCTCTCCTTCAGCGTGAGAACCGCATGGCATGTCAGTACCAGGTGGGGCAGATCCTGACATCTGTGTCTTAAAAGCCACCCTCCTTCTGGAGGCCAACTCAAAATGCATTTTATATATATATACACGCACGCAAGGGTTAGGAGAGAGGTATGACAGGAAGAGAAACGTGCCGTAATATTCTTTGCCCAGATCTCACCAAAAGAAACAGGCTCCCAATTCAAAGAGGTGGATGCACAGACGCCTCCCTCTAAAGCTACATTGCAGATACAAGTGTTTTTGCAGAGAAGCAACAGAAGGCTTGGTTATTCTGGGCCATCTTCATATACTGCTGTTGAGGAGTAGTTTACATTTTTTGAAGAAATGAAAGAGCTTTTTATTATTTTTTTTTAATGAAACTGTCAAACTTTGTAACTGCAGCTTCTCCTTCCCTCTCCTCCTTAGCTGATTAAAAGAGAAAATCAGAGAAAAAACCCTAAACTTCTTTCCAGAATAAAATGAACTTTTTTCATGGGTTTGTGAAAAACCTACACTGCTTACTTTTGATTTTTATTTCCCAGCCCCTAGAAGAGGAAGCTTACATTCACCCATCTTTGCTGATATCTTAGGCCCCGGAATGACAGAAAAACATTAGTGGTTAATTAATCTGCCATTCTTGTTTGTTTAAAACTCTTCATTACTGGCATATTATTCAATGTCTGAAATGTTAAAACCAGAATAAAACATAGGTTTTCTTGTTAAAACAACGAATACATGAATTTTTATCGCCAAAGTCTTTGGCCACTTAACTGTAGCACATTTGCAGCTGCCATTTTTCCTCTCCTACCACATACTGATTTTCAGTATCATTTATCATGTCAAACAACTATCCTTAATATTTATGAATTATCTGACTGAAACAACAGTTTTTCATGATGTGCACTTTCTGTTTTAACAGCAGAACTCCTACTGCTATAGATAATGTCTATGTGCTGAGAAGAGCTGGCTGAAAGTACTCGATGAAGCATTTTTTGAGATGATTTGGCATTGGTTTTAGGTCATTTGCAGTGAACATGCCGCATCATTTAGAATGTCTCACTGAAATTCACTTTTAATTACAAAGGTTCATTTTTCAAATCAAAAGGACTTTTCATTTCAAAATGGATGCTAATGGACAGCAAAAAGAAATCTTCCTGGAGTAGAAAGAAAACAAGAAGAGCCCCTGACTTGACCTCACGCAGGTTTTTTCCCCTCTAGCTTTTGTGGATTTTTGGTCCACAAAATTTTTCAAGTTATGCAATGTTTGTAAAAAAATTATAGCGGAAACATTTGAATTATAAATATCAACATTGCCTTAATTAATTTACAATTCTTATACATGTGAAACCAGTTCCCCTGCCTGCTCCACAGACCAGCACAGCCACCCTTTCCCAAGCAGAAGAGGATCTGCTCGGACATTTGGAAACGTCTTGCTTGTTTGCACCACCAAAAAGAATCAAAGCCCCAGTACTCCTACTTCTTTTTTCATTGCAGGGGCCGAACAAAAACATTCAGATTTCCTAAACAGATGGCATCATTTTAAATTGTGACCGCATCGTTTGCATGCGTCCCATATACTGTACAGATTATTCCACATAAGCGCTTGCTGGTGGTGGACCCAGCGGCACATTGTGCCTTTGTTCTGCTCCTTGGCACTTCCATAAACATCTCCCCTTTGGAGCAGCGTGGGCTTTCTGTTGCATCTATGTCAGTGGCATGTGTGAAGCCCTGCCGTGTTTTAGTGGTATAAATATGAAGGAAAGGCAAAGCAAATATAATAATAAATATGGACATGCTCTCCCCCTGTTGCTATTGCTAAGGTACTATTTATTTTAAGCTAGGAGCACTTGCTAGAAAGGTGATCTGAGGGGTGGGGGTGTTTAAAATGATGAATTTTTAGTTTTTTTAAAGCATCGCTTACACCCAGCATCTGTTCTGCCAGGTTTGCCAAGCAGATGTGTTCGCACCGTGGGATCCCTGCCCACCCCCTGGATTACGCGGCTGGAATTCACATCAAGGCACCACCGCGAACCAGGTCCTCCACAAAGTCTGAGTGGGCACAGCCTCCAGTAGCTAAACTGAAAGGATGTAGTTAGTCCAAAGTAATACTCTTGGTGTGTATTTTTTGAGCTCTAAACGTGACTTAGGCTAATTGCAAATAGCAGCTTTGCTTCAATTGCGATCTGCTTTTCCTTTCCTGAACGCTCATGCAAGTATATTGTGGGGACCCTGTCCAATTCCCATGTGTCTCTGAATAAGCAAAGGAACTTGCCTGGAGGTAGGAGGTTGTCCTGCTTCCTCAGAAGTGGCCTCTCTCTGCTTGTACAGTGACAGTCATCACGCAACAAGGACAACATTGCATCTTGAGTAACCAAATTTACCTACCTATTTTATAACCCACTGACACAAAATGAAGAATAAATGCCTTATAAACCCAAAAACTTCTTGGATCAGTATTTTGCAAGCAGAAAACACGTGGCAGAAATTGTCAGATATATTGTTTGAGTAGTTCAGCCAGCCCCTTTCCCTGGCTACATAGCTCTTTTTGAAGGCAAATGCTAAGATTAAGTTATTGAGGGTAGATTACCATCAACTTTATCGACTGTGTCTGAATCATATGATCACCCCGCCAGTACTAAACTCAGGGCACACAAATCAATGGAGGTAGGCTGCTTTACACCAGCAGAGAAGAAGTTTTCCTATGCTTGCACCAATAATAGCAACAAAAAAAGCTTAAGTGGGTTTACTCAGGGGTGAGGGAATGGGGGTGGAAACAGTTTCTCGGTAAATCCAAAATCCTGGCCAAGGATCCAGAAGGGGATTATTATTACAGTATCCCTCTTACAAGCTGCGCTGAGCTGAGCTTGTTAGAAAGGTGTTAAACTTTCCTCTGCCAAGAGCACTTTGCAATAATCAGTTTATGAAAAATTCAATTTGGCAGCAAACTGTTGGCAGTCTCAAATCAACTGTACCTATTATACCCCAGTCACAAGTGGATGGGCAAAGGTGGCTCAGTGCATCAGACTCTCCTCCCCCTCCTCCACGGCCTTGAAATTTGCTCAGCGATGCTGGAGGAGGGAAAAAACAGCGTTGTGTAACAAGTCTCCAAAACCCAGAGAGCCATTAAGGACAAGAAGGAATTAAAAAGAAGTCAGAAACAAAAGACAGCCAGCTGCAAAGCTTCTAGCAGGAGCTTCCAGGTAGAAAGTCCATTTGCACAGGCTTCCCAGGGCAAAGGAAAGAGCCTGTGCCCTGTCACGACAAAATATTCACCCTGACTGGGAAAAATGTAAATGATGCTGAAGTGATAATGAGCACTCAAGTGAATTTCTTCCTGAAATGAGTCACAGCTGCTGTCAAAGCTCCATCAATTTGATTGCTGTAGCAGGGTGAGGAGAAAGCTCTCAGGAATGCCACCTGAAAGCCTTTGCCATGGAAATGGAGTCCCACCAAGCCCAGGCAGGGGCCCAGCGGCACAGGGCAGTGTGAACATCTTTCCCCATCCAGCTGGGAACGGGGCTTCCACCTGCCTCCTCTGGGGAGAAGCAGTCGTCCCTTTGCACACACAAACCATTGCGGTATGATGCATTGCTCTTTGTCGTGTTAGTAGCTTCACGACTGTTTTTCCACTAGAAGGCATTACTGGGACCAGGGAGAGTAGGCTGGAGAGGAGACAGATGGTATTTTCTCTCTAATTTTGGTGTTTGAGAACAGAATTTGCACAGTTTGTTCCTCAGTCAACCCTTACTTTCAGGATAAAAAACTGTTACCTGCCAGAACACGAATGGTTTTGAAACATGCAATCAAAAAAAAAAAAAATTTTTTTTTAAAAGCATGCAGAGGGGGAGCTTTCATCTTAAAGAGCTACCACATTTGCATTCCTGAGGTCTGATGCTATGGTTATTAATCAGATGCTTTGCGGATATTAAAGACTCTCTCTCGCTAATATAAAATGCGAACGTCCTTTCTTCCTCAAGATTTCCCAACAGATCTTTAAAGTCTTGGAGTTCCTTTCATTCTTAATACACACTGTGATTATCTTGTATCTGCAGAGGTCTTATTTACACCTAGAGTTTAATAGCTTCCCCTCTCCAGCAGATCTCCTCTTCTTTTAGCTAGGGCTCCAATTCAGGTAACTGCTATTCTAAAACCTAATTTGCCCATTTATATTAATACGTGCCCTCAGAAGAACAGAATTTGGAAGCTCAGCCTGACATCTGCTGTGCCCATGCTCTGCTAACTTACATGGCATTATCCTGTCACAGGAATCTGCAGCCGAAGTAAAAGCCCCAGCTGCAATTAAGTGAAATCTCCTGCTCCATTTGATGTGGCCAAATGACTTTATGTTGCTTGTTCCCATCTTCCTGGCTGTACTGAGAGATGGGCAAGGAGCAGATGACAGCTGTAAGGTGCATGGGCAACCCTTGTGCAGAATGAGACTCCTCTCTGTTCCTTCCTCGGTAGGGCAAGCTGATTGCCACATACAGGAGCCTTTTCAGGGATGAATGCTGCAAAGACAGCAGGAAGGAGATTGCTGTCAAAGTGACAGGACAACGAATTCCCCTAAGACCTGAGAAAAGCCATGGACAAACCTTTGGAAATGGCGGGCGAGAAGGTAAATGTTATTTTACGTATGCAAAACCCAGGCTCCAGGCAAATCATGTTTGCTCAAGGAGCACCCGGTGCTGCAGCTGTGCTGATGCAGGAACCCCGGCCTGCTTGGGCTGTGTTCCCCTGACTCTCCCTCACAAGCACACACAGACACTCATTCAAGTACATCATCTTAATTAAAAGACTCTAAAATCCAGATTCAAAGCATTCCCCCTTTTCCTACCTCGCTTCCACCAATCGCCACTCACTCTGCTGAAGGTGTAAATAGGTCAGGTGTTTCCATGGCCACAGTGAACCAAATAAGCAGTTGGGGTTCAGCGAGCAATGTGGGTTTTTTAATTGTTCCAGTGCCAGGTAGCACGAGGTGTGCGGCACCACGCTGACAGTACCTAACTATCTCCTCTTGCTCGTTGGTGATGTGATCGCTGGCACTGGCCCCTTCCCCCCCTCAAAACCGTTATCTCCTGCGAGCTTCAACAGGCAGCTCCCCTCATGGGGTAGCGCTGATGAAAAGTACATTTCACACAGAAAATGTCTCTTTGCATCACCACTGCAAGTACTAATTGCCGGTTCCAGTGCAGCATTGAACCTATTCGCACAAGGTGTAATTAAGTTGTGACTCACTGCCACAGGATGCTGCAGAGGCCAAAAAGTATAAAATAAGCCTACGAGGGGACTAGACAAATTCATGAGAGAGACGTGTCTAACAAACAGGATGGTTGGGATGCCACACCGTTCAGGAAGCCCCTCCTAAACCTCTCAATGCCTGAAGGCGAGGAGCTGTAGAAGGGAGAGGAGGTTTTGGTACTTATGCCCTGTTTCTTTCCCAGAATCCTTGCTCTACCCCAGGATCCCAAGCTAGACGAACATGTAGCCTCCCACCTCCTCACTCTGTATAATAAACAGAAAAATTGTGATGAACTGGGGAGCTGAGGGCTGCAAATCTGAGCCATGCAGAGATGCTTCTGACCTTAGTTAATGATCTGGAGGGGACACTGGACACCAATGGGATCAGCCCTGTGCTGTACTTGACCATTTGTCACAAGGCATTTTCTGATTTCTAATTTTTTTCTGTGTGGTGAATCATCTGGCTACTATGGCACAGATCAGTTTTCACTCAGTGAAAAGCACCAGATCTTTCACACATCACAGGCTGAGTTATTTGTCAGTAAAATTGCTCATTTAAGACTGGTTTATCTCCCTTTCCAGGAGCCAGATACGAGGATGTCTACTCTGGCTAGTGTTGCTCATGAAAGCTCTGGCTGGAAGATTTTGTCCCATAACCTGCCACCCAAAACCATCCCCATCTCAGCTGTGATGTTCACTGAAGCCTCCTTGCAATGCAGAAGAAGGTTTTACGAGGAGAAGTCAGACCAAGACTTTAAGCAGGCTGCCTCAGTGACCAGCCTGCCTGGGGAAGCAGGAGCCCTCCCTGTTTCTCCATCCTGTAAAACAGACATACCAACATCTTCCACAAATTGTCAAGTGTACGGACCCCCTGATATAAATACCACTACAAAGGTAAATGTAGTAGTAGAAATATTAAAAATCCAAATATGCTATATGTTCCTGAGATTTCAGTTCAGGCTCTAACGGCACATGGTTGAAATATTGCAGTTTCTCGGGTCCCTTGTTTATCCCCCAGGCTAGCAAAGGAGAAGGAGGGTCCACACCAAGAGCTCCTCTCTCCTGTAACCAAACACAGCTCAAACCTCCACAGAGGGAGCCTGAGCAGCTTTTCTGACAGATGTTTTCTAGCATAAGCTTACGCAAATACATCCTTCCCTAAAAAGTATCTTGGCTACGCTTTCCACCTTTTGGCAGTCTGGCTTACCGAAGGACATTGGGACTACGATTGTATTGCCTGGGCCACACTGAAGTCAATGATGCTCTTCACGTCTGTTCACTCATCTCAGCAAGATGGGGCCCGAAACTCTTGGCGTTGTCTCCTGCCCACACCACCATCACAAATAACTGGTGCCAACCAAAGTGACAGCTCTTACTCTTGCCCCTCCATGAGTCATCTTCTTGCACAACCAATGAGGTTTTAAATTCAGGGTGTTGTTGAGGGCTTGACAAACAGTTGGGAAGGTAATAACCAGCTCAGCTCCCTGCCCTTCTCCAACTTATTGGCTTGACACTCCTGGTGTCTAAAAAAGTGTGAAAAGGGAAAGGATTTTAATTTCAAGGCAAAATTCCTCAAACTTAATTGTTATGTGAGGCTTTGTATTTGGCCTCCAGTCTCTCTCAGAAACCTGATAAACATACATTCCCAGTTTGAAAATATTGATTTTTTTCCTCCTCAGTATTTTTTTTTCTTAAATGAAATGAGAATCAGTAGAGATTTTCTTGTTTAACAGCATAAGATCTGGCATAATATACAAGTATCACCTTATCATGACAAAAAAAGCTTTACTTTTTCATTGGCATTAGCAATATCCATGCAGCCCTGGGAATAGCATGTTGTTGTTTCAGCTCACTACTGCACTGTCAGCAAAAGGAGAGCAGTAGGGCTGAAATTCAACCCCCAGATACATGTGCACTGCTTGGAGCCTGCAATGGGGAGCAGAGTTATGGGTGGCTGTAAAAATGTTCTTGGAAAGTCAAAGAGGACATAGCATGGGTGGCAGCAGACCTGGTGCTCCCCTCTAACTTTTTCTCTGATCTTCAAGACCCCTCATCTGTAAAGTGGTTATAACCATATTCACAACCACTCTGTAAAGCATATAAAATCTACAAATAAAAAGTACAGTAGCAAACCAGATAAAACCACTGCTATTAGTTAGCTGTCTTCTAGGGAAACTTTCTTTATCTCTCAAACAGATTCTTATAATTAAGATAAATATGATGTTATAAGCAATATGTGCTGTATATAATTATCTACTCCCCCCTACATACTTCCTCCACCCCTATTTTTCTCCTATGTAAAACTAGGTAGCCTAGCTTACCAACTAGCTTTAGCCCTATTAGGATTATCTGTAACAGAACAATTATTTGATCATTAAAAATACAGGGTTTAGGGAACAATGGATTAATGAGGAGGGAATGTAATGCAATACTATGGAAACCATATTGCAGGATTTAATATTGTACACTCCAGTGGTCGGAAAGTCCTGCATTATAATCTTGCAATGCCAATGCTGTACTGAACAGCAAGTAATCCTAAAATCCAGTTAGCTTTGGCTTAGCGCGCTGCAGAAGCCCAGGAAATAGCAAGAATCTATCCTGTCACATTGACCTACCATAGTTATGGGATAAGTTCAGGAAAAAATGCTTTTTTTTCTTTTACAGACCTCAATTCCCAAATGCTGGTACTCAGTAGGTCTATATAGCAACTGTTGGGCCATTGCCTAATAATGTAAGTCAAATCATAGGTCACTACATGCCTATTCCAAAATAGTCCTCCCTCCCTGCCAAGTCTTAAGTCCCAGAAACCCTTATCATGGCTGAGAAAAGGGGAGATACACAACCAGGTGCACAAGAAGGCATTGAAATGACAAAGCTTCTATAATTACAAATGTATGAAAACACACATACTATGCCATTTAAGTTCAATGCTGATTTTATAAACAGTAACTCTCTTGGACAGAGCTTGTAGTCCCACTGTAGATAAATGCTCTTCTGGCCCCTCCCTTACTTACTAACACCACCCAACCTAACCACCAGCGACCCACAAAAGCTCGCCGTTTTAGCAGTGTCATCTTTGGAAACTAGAGCTCTACTGTGTAAGGGGGAACTGGGGGAGTGTCGGGGGCTTGTTTTCCTGCAGGATAGTTATCCTTTAAACATTGACAGCAGGATAGCTGTCATTACATGCAGAGGGTTTCTTGAGGGGGGGAAAAGCCACCAAAAGAAACCCCACAGAAAGTATTCTGAAATGCATTGTACAAGCCCTTACACATTGAGGCTAGGCAGATAATTTTAGAACTCTCATTCCCTGGCTGCTCACTAACCCTCAGACACATACTGGGAAAAAAAAATCAGTATGAAATTTATTCTGCATTTCTTAGGTGTTTATAAGGAAAATAAAAAGGAGAGGACATTGTTTCACTGATTTCAGCGGGTCGTGGGTAAGACTTCTGAAGCTACCTCAAAATGTTAAAAATATAGCCAGTGTATTCTCCCCACTCCTTTTTTTTTAAAAAAACAAACAAGAGATGCTAACCTCTTTCTTGAACAATCCCTTCCAGATTGCTAAATAATTTAATAGATTTCTTAATCAAAGCCTTTATTAGTTTTGTAATGCTGCATCCAGTAACATTATCTACCCAGCAAAAACTAGCATGGAAAGCTTACCTAATTGACCACTGCAGCAGCAGCAATGGAGGTCTGTTTTCTGGTATTCAACTACAAATGAGCAAGAGAGGAAAATTCATATAAAAATGGGGGGAAAAACAAAGTAAAATACTATAGAAAATTATAAACAGGAACACTTGAAAACTCCAGGGCAGAAGTTGAGTCTGTGACCTTCTATGTATTACCATGTATCACATATAATGAGTCAATGCCTGGGGCGAACTGTCTGATTGTCCCCATCTTCATGGCAGCCCTGATAACAAATGCAAGAAAAGACAGTGTTTTAACCATGGATACAGCGGTGGGGCCTCAGCTCCAGTGACATTAGACAAGCCGCAAGGGAAGTTGTTTTGTAACCTTAGCTATGACAACTGAGAACCTACAGTTGCAGCAGTACTTGACTTGGATCTGGATCAGTCTTAGATTATACGGACTGTATGCAGCAAACAGTTTTATTCATGCCTGGCTATTACGAGTGCCTACCTCCCTACCTTCTTCCCTTAAAGAAAAAAAATCAGGAAGTATTTTTGCTCCAGCACTGCCTGGAGGATCTACAGCAACACGATCTTATTTATTACCTGTCACTTCTACACAAACATTTCCTACTGTGTCAGACCAACCATTTATTATATCATTTCCCTCTGAGGTCTCAACATCATCCATCACCAGTAGTCACCTACCCTGCTCCTGCTCTGGGCCTTTGCACTGCTCAGGGATACACCAGTGCGGACGCCAAGGGCCTGGGCTGCTGCTATTTTCCATTTCGTCACTCTTCCATTACCACTTGGCCTGCCTGGAGCTGCCAACATGTTGCTAAGGGTTCAGTGGGGCAGGCTGTTTATGAGCCTTCCCTACCACCATCCTCTTAATATAGGAGATGTCAACCTGTCTGTTTTGTGAATGCCTCACCTCCTTCTTCCTTTAAGAAGAAATGGATGGAGGTTTCCTGTAGGGGTCAGCGTTCGGAAGATCTCGCGTTGTCACGGAAAGTTAGAGGGTTAGTCGCAGCCTTGTGATGTACCTGTAACCCCACCTCCCCTTGTTAGTATAAAAGGAATTAACTGCGCAATAAAAGGCGGAAGTTGGCGCTCACACTGTGTGTGTTATCTGTCTCTTTCCCTGGTCCGGGCCGACCAGTGATCTAAGCGTGGCACCTTGATATGTAGCGAATGCTACAGTTTCCTTTCCTGTGAATAATTGTGCTGCCTTCCCGCTCTCCCCTCCATGCATGCATACAAACACCTTTAGCCTGAAGACTGGGATACATAGATTTTTACCTAACCTTTCTTAACCACTGCAGGGAAGAGGTGGGAGTGTAGGCAAAAGTGCAGTTTCCATCGTAGCAGCAAGGGAGAGATGGCTGAACTTACCAGGAAAATAACAAGGGAAACTGAGCATTAGATAGACCTAAGACAGATCTAGATTCAAGACAAAGACATCTAAATGTAATCTCTTACAGTGAGAACATGTCAACATTACCCTAGTTTGCCAGTGAAGCTTGACTCTAACAAGTGAGACGAGAACAGGAGGCACCTAGACAGCAACAGGCTCAGCTCCGCGTGGGTATGTCCTCCTCACACCTCCCATAAAGGATGGGTCACATGGTCCACTTAAGTACCTCTATAGCCTCCAGTAAGATTATTCATGCATTCTTTCTCCGTGTTTCCAATAATTTCCCCTCCCCCTTTGGTTTTCAGAAGGTGAGAGTTTGTAGACAATACGCAACTGTAGCTGTAAACAAACTTGTCTGGAAATTGCCTTTGCTCTAAGGAGCATCCAGTAGAAAATCTGTCCCAGTCTTCTCTTCCCAGTCGCTCTGCCAAACAGCCTTTCTCCCTCACTCTTTGTCTCTAGACCTTAGTGAGGAGGGCACAGGCCATCATCAGATTTTCTGTGCCGGAAAGGGAAAGAAGCGTTCCTTTACAAATTCACAGAAGTGCAGGATTGTCAACATATGACCGAGGGATACCTTGCTTGATGCTTGGTTATCAGGAGCTTCACTGGCAGTGGTGTCAGGATCCTAACAGGGCTGATTTTATGAGTAGCTAGCCCATGCTTTTGTATCTTATAGAAATCATATTCTCAAATACATACATGTATATATACTCCTAGGACATAGGAAAAGGAAGATGTTTGTAACGGTTGAAGAAGCAAAAGGGATCATCTTCCTCACTAGCTAGATGTGTACATCATTAGAGGATATTCTTCTATTTCCTTAACACCAAATTAAAATAACTGATCAGGTAATATGTTTACAGTAACGGCAGGGATTCCCATACTGCTTAGAAATGTAACTGGATTTTCTCATAACATGTTGCAGCGACATTACAAGCTAAATGCCCAAGAAATTACTAGAATGATGGGAGGGTAAGTTATGAGTATGATGTACTACATAATGTAATACAGGAGCCCATAAACCCATAATGTCAGTTTCCTATGAAACCAATACATAATTTTAATTAAAAAAAAAATAAAAAATTGTGCAGATACAGCAATGACTGCATGACCTGCTTGGTTATGAAAGCTCAATTGTAAAACTTATTTGGATATGCCCTCTAACTTCTATCCAAGATCAGTGATTTGTGTACAAAGCAGGAGAAACATTTTATTCTTCTCAAACTTTTGTAACTCTGAGCATTTTCTCATAACAATTAAAAAAATACATAAAACTTGTTATTAAAGTGCTGTCCTGTCCCCAGCACCGCTGGAGATCCACATGCTCATTTATGCTTTCCTACCTGGACACAAGATCCTTTGAAAGGTGACAGATCTGGCTCTCCAGGGCTGCTGCACCTCTCCTGAGGGACTCCTTGCTGCTGAGTTTAGCGGCAGTGAAATCCACTTTCACCTTATATTTAAAAACTGGCATCAAATTTGCAAATGGCTTCCCTGTGAGCTGCTTAGGGAGGCACTTTCAAAGTCTCAATAAATGACTTTCAAAGGGAGATGGCCATATATTTCCCCTGTGCCTTGGCATGTCTCCCTTCAGCAAAACACCAGCCCTTGCTGCTGGCCCAGCCCCACATGGAGCTCCTGCTCAGGCAGGGCTGAAGCGCTTGTTTGAGGTGCAGCAAATTCTGCTTCATGTATCAAAATAAGAGGAATAGAAACCGGGGTGGGTGGGTGGTGGGAAGCAGAGAGGGAGCTGGAGAAAGGTCTGGCTGGAAGCGTGAGTCAGGGCATTACGAGATGGATGGGATTATCATAGTTTACATAGCGTCCTCATTGCCAAACAACCACGTCAAGTCCCCAGCGGTGTGCTGGCTGCGGAGAGGTCATGAGCAGCAGGACAGTAATAGTGTTACAGTAGGACAGTGTCCTCAGTCAGGCATACCAGCCCAGGAAGGATCCCACAACCACCCAAGATGTTACAGTTCCCGCAGCAAAGAGCCTCCAGTGAGCTTTGAGGCACGACCCCACATGCAATGGTCACGCATAGCACCGAGAAAAGGCATTTTCTCTCTTTCTTGTCAAGACCACGTTCAAATTTTAATAGCCTCAACCAAAAACCTTGCCTGGAAGAAACAGACCTAGACTGTGCCTAGAGACACCTGACACTTGTGACCTTTCTCATCAGTTCTGTCTTGTATTTATTTGGCCCAGAGACTGCTTATTTATTCCACAACTCCCCCAAAATTGTTTCACTGCTACCTGTAGATGGAAATAGTGAGGACAGTGTTGATCCAAAGCCTACCACAGTCCAGGGAGAGATTCCCACTGATATCAGTGTCTTTTGCATCAATCTAACTCTCCAGGAGCACTGCTGGGGCTGACCTGCCCTATTCAGAGCAGAAATGGCTGAATTTCAGAGAAGAGTCTCTTTTTTTTTATTTTTGCTTTTTCCCCCCCCTCAATTTAGAAGCAGCAGCAGCATCTGGCTTCCAGCACACAGCAGACAGAGCCTGCTCGACTCCCTGAGCAAACCTGCCTCACTGCATCCATGAGCATTCACATAGGCACTGCACGGCACACACATGCGTCATTCAGAAGTCACACTGCAGCACACACATCTCTTCTGATCTGCCTGACAGCCCTGCC
This sequence comes from Buteo buteo, assembly GCF_964188355.1. Lineage (NCBI taxonomy): Eukaryota > Metazoa > Chordata > Aves > Accipitriformes > Accipitridae > Buteo > Buteo buteo. Next base: position 58,637,012 of record NC_134172.1, on the reverse strand, counting down.
TCTCCTCACACAGTCAGCAGAGAGGGGGTCACATAAAGGGAACAGGACACTAGAAATGATCCTGTGAAGTTTTACAAGCTTTTTGGCTCCCCCTTCCTCTCTCCAGCCTTCACGATAAGTAAACACCACCTAGACATTTTGTTGTTCTTACCAAAAGAAGCTGTTATGGTTAAGAAAAAAGAAAGAAAAAAGAAACAAAAAAGATGGGAGACCTTACAATATTACCCCAGAGCAGACAGATTAGATACTTTCAGAGCAGAGCAATAGCACTTCTTCCCCTCCCCACAACTGCAGTCAGCACATTTGATTTCCTTTTCTATATCTCTCCCATGTTTATTATTAAGACACGTCATCACCACCTAATCACCACTGGAATTGAAAGTAACTTTGCACAGGAGCATTCTAAAATTAGAGAACGCTGATTAAAATTAATGCAAACCCAAAGTGCTGTGCTGTAAAGAAACTATGGCCAACAGATAAGCAAATGCAACCCATATCTGCTAATTCCACAGTGCTGATAGCCGATTTTGAGGGGGGGCAGGTGTGCATCTTTCCCTTCTCTAAGAGCAGCGCCACAAACCTCCCAGCCCAGGGCTCTGCTGAGACCTTCTCCTTACCGCGTCCACACAGCGGGAGTAGTGCCATCCAGAAGTCTCCCAGTTTTCTGCTCCGGAGAAGTCACGCTTTGCTTCTCCCCGCAGCAGCCTCCCTGGGCGCCCACCGCCCTGCTCCACGTCCCACGGACAGCTGGGGCCAGCCTGGGGGGCCGGGGCATCGCAGTGACAGGACACAGCCCTTCCTGATATAATGGGAAGGCCGATGCCAGCGCCGGCATCGGTCCGGGCGGGATTCCAGCCCGGCAGCCCTCCCGCACCTGTCGCAGGGCACCAACCGGGACAATCAGCTGTGCGGCTAATATTAACCACCCGCGCCGCCAGCACCGGGGAAGCACAGTGGGGACAGGAGCGTGACCCAGGCACAGAGCAGCTTGTAGGGAAATAACTGTCCGGCTCAGCCTTTAGTGAAAAGAAAAACAAACAAACAAATGAGTGAATATCCCACCAGAGGGATAACCCGCACAGAAGTCCCAGAGTCTGGTGCGGTCCTTTCCTGTTTGTTGCATTAGCCTGCTGTTCTCTCCAGCAGTGGTTTGGATCCTTCCAAAATTGCTGGCTGCAAATAGGAAAGGATGTATTCGTATTTACTGTCTCTCCTACCTCGGCACTGACAACCTCAGGTCCTTCAACAGCTGGAAGAGAAACACCAGGCTGAGCCTCAGCCGTGGTGAGGGTGATGGTCACACAATCACGCTACTTAGTGGCATGCTTTGATTTGTGGCTACCGGGAGAGCACCATGATGGACAGTGCTGTTGCATACAGCAAGAAGGTAAAATAAGCTAGTGCTATAAGTGACTTAAAAAACCAAAATCAAGAAAACCTTCCCGCCCAACATAACCTGCAATGATAACATAGCATGTTAACGTCCTGCTTAAAATAAAACACCCACAGAATTGGGCCACTTTTTTTGGTGTTCTTTTTTTTTTAAGGAATTTTTGCAGTGTTTGATTTCCTCTGCTCCCTTGCTATTGCCAGGGTCTCCAGGCACCTCAGGATGCGATGAAGGCATGCACTGCAGCAGCAATAAGCACCAGAGGGCAGCTTAAATACGAACGTGAGCTCCAACTCTAAATTCTCTGATCGAGCAGTTTACAGCATATCTCCCACAGTCCTAGTTGTAAGCTTCTTTGATGCATCCATTTTGTTTCCATAAAACGACTACGTTCAAGATGAAAGGGATGGAATGCAAGAGCTGCAAGACCCTGCTTTCTGCAAGACCTATCTGGAGGGAATGGGACCCTATGGCGGCAGTGTTAGTGGAGAAATATAGGTGGAGAAACTCATACTGTGTTGTGAAAGGTGTAATGTCTTGCTGCTGGCTTCATGCTGGCTAGATTGTTATTTTAAACCATGTCAGGGACCAGATGGTGCCTTTTAAAAAAAAAAGGGATTATAAGATAAAATTTAAAAATACACCAGAAGCATTTGTGAAACTGTAGGAGTATTAAAGGGACAAACACCAAAAGTAAACGTAGAGAGACCTTGGCTTCTGAAGAAGAAAGACGCTGCAGTCTGAGAAAGATAAAATGAAATGGAATGCTTCCACTTCTGCAAACCGTGGGAGGCTCCCTAGACAGCTAAATTACAGAGAAAATGTGACACAGCTGAATCCCTACATTTCCCTTGCATCCTCTGAGTAACCTCTTTCATCCCTGGGGAGAAGAAACTCGATTAATTTCCACAGCCAGAGTCTCTTTTTTGATAGTGATATATAGATCAGGCCAAGATCTGGGCAGATTCACTCCTTCCGCACTAGCTATATTGTTTGTTTACCCGATCAAATCAAGATGGGCTTGCCAGACTGCAGTAGCCAAATATTCTCTACTCATTCCCTGACTAACCATTCGAGTCATTCAGTTCAAAAAGAAAGTTTCAGTTTAGCCAGAACATCTGTCTTCAAACTAAATCTTTAAAACAAATATTTAACATCTAAATCTTTCAAATAGCATTATTGGTAGATTTGGAAAATTCTCTTTGCATTTTACAGCCTTTCAGAGAAAAGATGTCAGGTGATGAAAGCGATGTAATCTGGCCCATTAGAGAAAGGAACAATTCTCTTAAGGGATGTGGTTTCAGATCCATTTCTTCCAACCTCTATAATGCATACCAAACTGGAATATGGGAAGCCTGCTTTGTCCTGATGTGACACAATCTGTTAAGCGACCACATGCAGCCACCTATATAAACAAATAACTTTAATTGTTCTTTGTTTTGCTCGGTTTCTGTCAAAGGCATTAAGCTTACTGAGGAAAAAAACTGTAGCTTTCCTTAAAAGAGGAAAGCACCAGACATGAGATTAATGAGGGATGTTTCTGCCCGAGGCATGGGTTGCATATCCATTTCAGGAAACGTATGTCCTTAGCTAGACTTCTCATCGGAAATAATTCCAGATCAAGTGAAGACCAAATCTAGCTGCAAAGCCTGAGTGCAGGTAAGAGACTATCTCACCTCTGAGTGTATTGGGATTTAGCTGTCTGCTTTAAGCTTGTATTATATATGGGACAATATGCCAGCATATGCCATTAGAAGGTAAGCATATCAGAACAAAAAGTTGACATGCAAAGCCATATTCTCTAAAAGAGTTCTAATAAACAACAGAGAGATTCAGGAAACTACCTATTTCTTTTTTGGTCTCAGTTTCCATCCCTCTGCTTTTTGCAGGAAGCCAACCATTCCTGCAGGCACTGTCCCCTTATGGCCACCATCTAGCTGTAATTCAAGAACTTGAGCACAGCTGGTATCATCACTCAATATTGTGCAAGCCCTTACGACATGAAACAAGCTGCTCAGACTCTGGCATGAGGCTAGTGTTGGACCTAGATGTGTCTGCATGCAATTCCCACAAGAGAATTTACCCTACTATTGAGTTTTCTCACATATATGTTGGGGTTTTTTATGGTATCACACATTTTTGAGTGAGTGTATGGTCTGCCACGATGTTGTAGACCTAGCTTGCTATGCACTATCCCAAGAATCAATATTACAATAATGAGAGGAAAAGCATTTTTTTAGTTCAGCCCCTCCAACCCCTGTACTTTGAAACGTACACCCAAGGATACGAGAGGACAAAAATAGGTATGATCAGATCCACAAGAGCTGGATGCTCAAAAGCCACACTTGGCTTCTGCCTTCTGTGGGAGTGCCTCCAGTTTTCACTGGAACTGTTCCAAATATCTATAACTGGGTGTGCTCAGTTGTACTTCATTGCAGCAGTACTAAACAGCTGGGACTGTAGCTTATATTGAAGATTAGGCCAATCAAGGTCACAGTTTATGTCTCTCCTCCTTTTTTTTTTTTTTTTCTTCCCCCAAAATACCTGGTGGTTAGATCTGTGACCCAGTATATGAAAAAAATAAGTGAGGTTCCCTTCTCTGTCTAAAGGGAACTGAACCGAACCCAACAAAAGGCTCTACCCACTAAGCCACAGCTACAAAGCACTCTGAGGGAGATGTCTGCAATTTCAAACTCTTGCTGTTTCAGTAGAATAGGTAGAATAAATTCTTATGAATACAACAAAAGCAATACGCAAGTTTCCACCCAGTCTGTATATACAAGGAAATACTCACATATTTCTGCAACAGGACTTTAACTTGGCAGAATGCCTTACTTACTAGACTAGAGGCTTATTTTTGAATGGTCAGCCACCCTTTAATTACCCAAACAAAAATTTGAATGTTTTAATGCACGTGGATCTATTCTCATCTTTGGTTACTAATAATCATCAAGTCTTTGTTCTGTTTCAGGGTTTTTTTAAGTATATCAGTTCATCTGAAAAATAGCAATAGACACAGCTCTCCAGCCGGTGTGCAGAATGGTGTATGTGATGTGCAGGCCTGCATTGTGGGAGATAAGGCTGAGCTCCTCTGAACTGCTCGAGTCCTGAAGCAAGATATCCAGAATGCCCTAGCTCCATTCCTACAGAAGTCTGTAATTATGCCATCTCTACCACTCTGGGGAAGGCTGGATTGATCACCTGTTTAGCACAAAATTAATTCCAGGCCAAGCCTTATGTGACAGATTGGCTTAATGGTTTCTAAAATAACTCCACAGGACTTTGCTGCACCTAGTCTCAGAGAAGCAGCCCCTCGCTGTACCAGAGTGAAGCTCTGCACCAGGCGCAGGAGCTGTGAACACACAAAAGCAGGGATCTGTCAGCATCCTCATGCTCCCTTCATTAGGATTCAACATCTCCCACAACAGCAGAGGTCAAGGCAAGAACCTAATCACACAGTTACACAGGCCTGCTACTGAGATATCTTGAAGAAATTTATATAGCATGAATTGAAGCAACTGACAGTCATAGAAGGAAGACAAGCATATTCAAAGCTACACTGTATATTTTACCTGCAGATGAAAGCATATCTCCCAAACAGCACAGAGGTAAAAAGCTCCAATGCTTTTTGCTTGCAAGCCCAAATAGAAAAGGTGTCTCAGATCCATGCAAAAATACAGTGAAAAAAATACTTTAAGTCAGAAAAGGAGCTTAGGAAAGTATAAGGCATCTCATCAGACGAAATTCATATCATGCCATGCAGAGAATGTTCAGATCCTAGACCAGGAATGCCAGGCACTTTTAATTTTTATATACTTTTTGACAGGTCATCAACACTGCCTTGATCACAGCAGCATTACTGGCAACAGCAACTCTTGGTTCAGCCCTGTATTGGATACTGCTTCACAGCAGCTCCTGTAACGCCCGTGGTACATGTATCACCTTTTGGAAATCCCTGTGCTTGACAAAAACTTTCCCAGGCACAACCTTGTGCTGACCTCAATACCATCTCCAAAATTTCCTAGCAATTAATATCACAGAATAATGATTAACAGACTTGCTGATACGTGAAGGCAGGGAAATGAAGATACACAGGTGGAGAACAGATACTAAAACTGACATAAAATTTGGGGCACAGAAGACGAGAATGGGTGTTGAGGACGTAACACTGGATTGCAACTCGATTTGTAAATTGTGATGCAGCATGAGGGGAAAAATGATCCTGTGGCCTCACATCTTTGCTTTTCCAGACCAACACAGCTTCACCAATTGCATCTCAGCCACCAGGGACTTGTGCAACTTCTGCTGTTTGACAAGAACCTAGCTGTGCCGATGAGCTGACAAATCCAAAATGCCTCCCGCCCCCAGCCCCTGCTGTGTGCCAAATTACTATGTGTGCACTTGTGCACCACTTAGGATCCATCTTCGGTAGTTGCCAAGAATGCCCCCCTCCCAGTCTCTCTAGCAGAAGGAAGCAAGCAGAGCGGGAAGCCAGGGGAGACAGAAAGGCAGAAAGAGAGCCAGTGTGCTGTGCGCTTAGAAAGCCAACTTTTCTTTTTAAAGATGTGAAGCAGTACTCGAGCACGGCTTGTTTTCACCCAAACAGAACAGATTGCTCCCCAAAAGAGTAAATAAATAAATAAATCACATGGCAGCTCGGCATTAGACAGGTTACGGCATTAGGCAGGTACCTAAAAATGCTCTTGAATGATGCATGAGCCTAGCTGAAGCAAGAGGGAGAATTAAGATGTCCTAATGAGCAGAGATCGGGGCACACACAGCCTGCTTGCAGGCCCCTAAGTGGCCACTCCCATGCCCCCCCCCGCAGCCCAAGGAGCGCTCCCATCCAGCCTGCCTGCTCTCCACCGGCCCGTTCACAAAGCGGCTCACCCAGAAAACAGGCAGGCAGGCAGGCTGCTGCAGCAGAGGTTTGGGGAAAGACCACTTGATTAAACTCACTACAGGCGCCGTGACGCTAGCCCAAATTGCTGTTTAGATCTGGATCTAGTGAGCGCTGCAGTCCTGCCAGGAGGAGGAAGAAGTGTGTTGAATTGCACCGGCTGAAGAGAAGAAGAGGCAGCAGAGATGAGCACAGGGAGCAGGAAGCACAAGTGTGGCACAGGAGCTCAATGCGAGCTGCTCTCCTCAACACTTGACCGAGACAAGCTGCCAGCAAAGCCAAAGGGTCAAAGGATGAGGCACTAATGATTAGAGATTAACAAGAAAAGGTACGTCTGAAATATGCCTGGTAGGAAACAGGATTGTACCATAGTTATATACAAGTACGTTTAGCTGTGTTCTGGTTGCTTTTACATATACCTTGCTCTGCTTGACACAAGGTAACACATGCAAAAAGAAGCTATTCTGATCAAGTTAAAAAATACTCCAAGCCAAACCTAGTTCAATCCTAGTTAATTCTCAGTCTCTCAGAAAAACATGTTTGAATGGTTTCAAGGATGATTTGGGGGAACCCTGAGACCTTTCTGTCTCCTCTGAAAAGAATACGGACTTGAAAACAACACTGAAAAAAGGAATACATCTCTCTCCAATTGCTCTTCAGATGTCCATATACTGCAATAGTCTCCTTCATTCCTCTTTTGGTAACACAGAATGAGTTTCCAGAAGTCATGAGGGGAGAGGTGACACTGAAGACTAGCAGGGTAGCAAGAAGTCAGTTCCTCTGCAGAGGTGGGCCCCTGCAGAGCACGATCGCTTGGCAGAACACGCAGGTGAAATGCCAGTCATCAGAGGTCCAGCTTTGAAGGGCAACTTTGATTTCCAATGCCTGTGTTGGGCTGCCGTCTGGCACAAATGAAGCAGAGTGTCAGAAGCTTATTAAGGATGCTTGACTAGATGCATCATTATGGCTAATACAGCAATTCCTCTATCTATAAGCACAATTTATTTTCCTGAAATATAACCAATTCCAATTCATTTTTTTTTTTCTCCTCATTCCTAACCAGCGGAAAAGGAAGATCTGCAATAAAATGAGCAAATCCGTCTTTGGATGGCAAGGCAGGCTGGGCTAGAACTCTTCACTGCCAGGAACCTTAAAAACACCCTGGGTTCATGTTTGGAGGAATCCTTTGCAATTTTTAACCTCTCATTTGTGAAATGATACTACCCACAAGTTTATCACTGTCAGAAGCTATTAGCAAGTATAAATATCTTCTAGATGAAGAGCCTTTACATTTTCTCTTTAAAAATGCCAGTGGTTTTATATTCTTACTGTTCACATTCATGTGTTGGTTAGCAACAGCATTTCCAGCTGCACTGAAAATGAATTCACAATACAGGGAGGACAGCAACTTCAAGGCAGTATTACCAGCCAGGCAAGCTATAATTATATTTCATTCACAGCTCCCCTTCCACCCCCAAATTATGTGTGAGGCTCATCCCATGCTGCTGCCAGATCCACCCCTAGCATCTCTTACCAGGGCCAACTCACATTTTACCCCTGAGTTCCCCTCTTGGAAAGCTTCCTACTTGCAAGCAAGAAACAGAGCAAACAAAGATTATTACTAACTCCAATCCCTGTTTCTGATCTAACACAATCATCTCCCACTCATTAGCGTGACTGCCTTCAGTTTTGGATAGAATAAGACATCCTTGTCTCTCTAAAAAATATCAGTTCCCCCAACTCATGGCGCTTACTCTGTCATGTTTATTTATAGATTGATTTGTTATAGTGGATAACAAATCATTGCCCTACCCCCATCTATGTCTGTCACTAGGCAGCTTAACTAGCAAGACTAACACTGAAGTGGACAAACACATATTAATCTCCTGATTAGTCTCCAGCCTGGGATACATCACTGCTGTCATTCTGGTATTCGTATCTCATGGCCAGTGATTCTTTACTTGGAATCAGAGATCTATTTAAATAGTCCTGTATTCTCCTGGAAGATGGCAGCACAAATATAATCAAGTTTATTGTCATCTTCCTGCTAAAGCTGGTTTTATTAGTGACTATGTCTGTGAAAGTCACTTCTGAAAGCTGTGATTTAACCACTGAAATCATAAGAAAAAGGAGAAACATGAAGAGTGTCATGCTGCCCAACTGATCACTCTCTCTCTCAGATGTTATTAGTTTCCAGAGCAGCAGCATTGTATTACAGCTTTCTTTCTCAACAGCTCTGTATAATTTTTTGAGATTGGCACTGAACAAAAAGCACGGAATGAAAGATATCCTGAAAGCTTGGCTCAAGTATGTAGAAACAGATTTTTTTTCTTTTTTTTTTTTCATTCTCAAGTTTGCATAACAAAATATTTATGCAAAAATGGTCACTGTCAAAAACACAGTTCCAAAGATTTTCAGAAGAGTGAAAAGGGGAGGGAAGTTGACCGATGCCCAACTACTTTCAATGACAGCACTTTTGGTGTCCACCCCCAGAGTTCCAAAAATCAGACACAACAAGTGTTGCATTGTCTGCTCTCAACAGTAGAAACCCATCTGGCAAGTCAGCCCAATTTGTTAAAAGAAGATCATGGACCATATTGTGTCATCGCTTTTTATATGAGCCACCCTCTTCCATCTAAATTTCAGTGGCAATTGGAGGGGAGCTGAGCTCTGAAACTGATAACAGGATACGCTCTGTGGGGTTCTGCAAAATGCCTGAAGGTTATCCAAAATGGGAAACATTCAGACAAATCTACGAGGAAACTGGCAGCACAAATACGAAGTTTTTGTTTCCTAATGCATGACTAGACATATTAGAAGCTGCTGGTGATTAAAGAAAAACCAAACAACAACAACACCCCCCCCCCCCCCCAAAACTCCACCCAGCTTTCCCCACAAGCTGGCTCACCTATGCATTTGCTGTGTCAGGGAAAGGTACCATTTAGGGCAAACAGTGGACAGTCAACAGCAGGGTCTGACCCCCTTTTTGTCTTCTTACACTTATTGAGACATGAATGAAAGATGCCAGTCATAGCCTGAACAGTAAAAGTGTGGAAAGTTTTCTGACAGGAGTAGATGTTGTTCTGTCTCTTTCTTTCAAGAAGTCTGTGAGTTGCACTGAAGCACACACCTTTGCATTTTTTAGTAAAGATGAAACTTCGGGTTGGTGTGAGGAATTGGGATTGTCCTTTTTATGCGCATGTGGCAGCCTGGCACAATGTGGGGAGCAGTGCCGCTGGGAGGTCACACTCACCTCACAGCCCCAGTGTAGGGAACATGCTCTACGTATGAGTGTGAACACATTTCTGCAAGGCAGACCTAATCCATGTATGTTACATGACAGCAAAGCAGTGTTTAAGAAAGTAACTGCAATGCAAAACAGGTTACGCTTGTCCTAGCACTTCTGGAAATACAGCAAAGTGCTGGCCAAGGGAAAGTGGAATAGAGTGAGGCAGTCTGAAATTCCATGATAAAAACCAGAGAGGGAGCACAAACTCAAAAGCAAGATGGGGCCAGCCAAGCACACTGCCCCTGCCAGCCGTCTCAACTGCCTGGCAAATACTGTGCCATGTGTTTCTGGCTGAGCGTTTAGGAAAGCAAGAGGGCCATATCCCATTACGATTCCTGCCTGCAACTGTTTAGTAGAACCACCATGAAGACCTGGGATGGATGGTTCACTGACGTTCTAGAAGTAAATAGCGAGCTCTTCATTAGGGGAAGACCCAGTGTATAAGGGAAACAGAGGGTTAATAGATCATGGGCCGCTACGGCGCGTGAAACCGGCACTCACCTTTTTAAATGAGAGACTATGAGTGATAATCACTCTTCCTCATATTATACTTCACTCCCTTTGGTCTTTAAATGACAGTAATAAAGCACTACTGTCCAGTTAGTAGTAGGTTTTTCGGTTGCTGAGCATTATCAATGTATTGGTATATATTTGTATTCTTTAATACCTTTTAAACACTGCATTATCAATTTATTTGACATCCTCTCATGGCAGAGCCACAAATGGATGAACTTTTAGTTTAAAATGGATGATAGTGGGGAAAGAGAACAGAATGCAGAACATGAGGCAATTGTGTAGCCTGACAATTTATAACACTACCTGCCTTCTGCTGCCTGGTTATTTATGGCTGGGTGGGGAGATAAAGGAAAGAAGGATAGTTGCAGGGAGGACAGCTTAATTTAAAACATTGTCACTTGCTCCTGCTAAAGTCAGGAGTCAGGCTCTCAATATATGTTACAGGTGCACTGCCTCTGAGCAGATCCACTAATAACAAAATCAATTTAAAATAAAGTGTTCCTAAAAGAAAGATGAATGAAGAGGGAACAAAAAAATCAGAATGCTCTTTAAGTGTGGACCGTGACATTTCAGCTGGGTACTACTGGCCACCAAGACAGAAATTAAAAGCACTCCCAGTTTCCAGCTCCATGGCCAAGCAGGGGTTATATATCTGGGCTCTCCTAAGTGTCCCCTCACAGTAAACATGTCTTCTAACTTCCCACGTTACAAGTCCATGCCCAGCATTATGGGTTCATATTCCATACTCGGACTCAGATCAAGGCTTCAGCCTGCTGGATCTGCCTCAAAATCTGTCCAGCAGCACAAGCGGGAATGGCCAGAGGCTGCAGGATGCTGCTAGGATCACCCAGCAGACAGGCAACACGGCCAGTTACAGACCATCTCTCCATCGGGTTTACAACACACCAAGCCAAAATGCCCCCAATGACAGAAAACAATTATACCTTAAATCTGGCGGTCAGCGAGAATAAAGGCATATCATTGTTTGCATCTGGTTATGCAAAATACAGATTGCCCAGGTGTGGGTTTTTTATCTTTTTCTGTCCTTTTCCTCTCCACACTCACCAATTCTTACACTAGCTGGGTAGGCGTAGCTATACCCTCAGCTACAATAGTTTGCAAAGCGTTTTAATGCTTAAGTATGAATGTTTAAGTATTGTCCACCCCCAAATGCACACAAACAGATCAAAACTGACATTCATTATGAATCTAACATGGGTAAATATCACCATTTTCATTTCAGAAAAAAAAAAAGCAGTATATTCCCTGGCTACGTGCTGTTTTCATGGATGGTAAGAATTCACAAAATCTGCTTATATTAACACAGAAAAATTAGGATGTAAAAGAAATATGTAAAACAGCCACTGAATGCTGGCAGATTTTGCTCAATTCTTCATTGACATTAATACCAGTCAAGTTCATCTGGGCTGAAGTCAGCTGAGTTATGCTAATGTAAAAAGAAAAGCAGTCCCATCACTTTTAACTTGGGCCCTGGTTGCACAGCCATCCATCTATTGGAAAGAAAAAGGAATGGGCACTCAGTCATGGTCCAGGCTGTTACAAAGGTAATAAAAGTGCTGCAAGGTCAAAACTAGAATTCATAAATCCACCACACGTGTACATTTGGAGCCTTCAGTTTCACATCAGATCTCAACAAAAATGGAAAATGCCAGAGCATCAGTACTATTTGACATGAGAACAGAAAGCTTCTAAAAAAAATAAGTGTTCCTACCAAGCACATTGTCATGACAATAAGCAGTGACAACACAGCAAGAATCCACTGTCACCAAAAGTGTACTCAAAATAAAGCATACCACAGATTAATTTGCAGGTCAAAGACTATCATGAGATCAGATACTACTGCATGACTCTGTCCTGATGACAAGGATTATAACCAGAACAGAAAATAATGTTGATGATACCCACATGAACAGCATCAATAGCTGAAGAAAGAATTATTTCTGCAACTGGTGAAAGCCAGCAAAGCAGCACTCTGCTGATTTATTAGTGCAGAGCAATAATGGGATTGTATCCTTATCCTATGCTACCCTTATTCTAATAGAAACAGCTCTTATGCTGACCAAATAACATGTGGATAGGACATGACAACTTTCAACATTCTGGGAATGTTGTTGTTTTGTTTTGTTTTGTTTTCCAAATCATCACACTCAAAAAAGAAGAGCAAGCATAAATACAATTGAAATATTTTCACTTTTACCCTCTGTTTTTGGACCTTGTTTCCATTGTTTATTTAAACACTTGGTTCCTATGTTTTCTCTTGAATTTTATTAGGATTATTTTCCAAAGATCTCACAGAGGAATACTTACTCTTCTACCTGCGACTGGAGTTACTAACACCCAGTCCACTGGCAGTAACTCAGCTGAAGGAACACCGCCCTTTTCAGAGGGCTCTGGTGCTGTTTCATTTTGGTATCAGTTACCATCCCTGCCTTACTACACACATGCAGCCAAAAGAGGCTGCAGGCAAGCTGTATTTGCTACAGGACTCCAAAACTCTTCTTCCTATACCGATTATGATTTTGAAATATGCAGAACTGCCTCTCTTCTTTAAATCCAAGCCTTCTTTTGCTTCTGCCATCCTCACCTCCCTGTCTCTCCCCCACTCCTCTCTGTTTTTTTTGAGTAATTTTATTTCTCACTAAATGCCCCCTCCACCTCTCTGTTCAACAGTATCACTCACTGCATTTGCGGGATCTCACTACAATTTTACAACAGTACACTTGACAGGATAGTCCCAAATTACATTGTTAGGTAGTACTTCAAACACCTTGGAAATGTGGCCAATCCATCCATCAGCAGAGCAGGGACCCAGGACCCAAAATGCCCTCAATAACATTTAAGCATGAAAACTGCTATAGGTACAGCAGAATAGCATGTCAGGCTGGAGTCCAAGGGGTTAGAAGAAGAAAATCTCAACTACTTAAATACATCTTGCTATAAACTGCATGAACACCTTTTTTTTTTTTTGACACTTGTGTTTTTAAAAATATATTTCTGTTTTGATGTCCCAGTTCTGAGCATATTTCACTCCTGCCAACCCACTGTTTGTGTTTTGAATAACCGAGAACAGATGAAGTGCTGGTCCAGAGACAAGAAATCCTCCAAACATCTGTCAACCACTTCAGCCCCAAGAGCTGAAAGCAAACTCCGCCAGTAGCTTTGCCCATCCTGCTGCACTCGGAGGTTGCAGGAATCGTTAATAGGCCTTCGCCAACAGCCAGGCAGTGGAGGGTGAGGGAAACAGCACGACTCAAAGCCGCCCTGGTATAGTAGTGGTCTGAGGCTCCCCAGGATGTGCGGAGTGGGGCAGGGGGAAGGTTCTGGATAATAAAAAGTCCTGATGGTCCTACAGTGGCACTGAAAAGCAGAAGAGTCAAGCAGCCCATATCACAGCAGGGACCAGGTAAGGAGAAACGGAAAATTCATCCTCATGCAGAAAGCATGCATGTAATTTAGCTGTGATTTTAACGAGACCAAAGACTTTACACTGGCAATCTGCACAGATCCTTTACCATGGCCCTTCAAGGGTCTCAGTCCCTCCTAACCAATCCCTAAGCCCACATGGGATAAGAAAAGCCTAGGTGAAAACAGAGACTAGAGAACTAATAAGGAAAGGGAAAGTGTCTGGGGTTGAAAAATGGATGGAGAGGGCTCGTGTGGATGATGGTGAGGAAGGCACCCTGGCATGTCCTACGTTGGTCTCCAGGGAGTTGGTGGACCCTGCCCAGTGGTGCTGTGCCTGGGGCATGGGGCAAGGAGGGAGCGAAAGCAGGGCTCACGGTGCTCAGGGTCTCCCTCTCAGGCTGCCTCCTCCAGGTGCCGTGGATGGTCAGTGCGGGCAGGGCCAGGAGGAGCTGGAGGAGGAGGTTCTGTGACTTGGTGGAGCCCTTGGGCAGGCTCTTCCACAGGGAACAAGCTCCTGAGCTGGGGACCTGCATGCAGGGACTCAGGTTTAGAGAACTGAACATGGCACCACAACCTACTGTATAATCCCCATTCAACAGGGTTTTGTACCCATCTCTGCAGCCTGAGATTCTCTACAGACTTCAAGGTTGTAGTCTGAAGACAAAACCCCGGTCCAGGGCTGACAAGACAGATGTCCAGCCGTGGTGGACTCTCCTTCCTAGATGTGCAAAGTCACCAGTAATGCCTGGAGCACATCACTTCCAAAAATCATGCTGCTCATAGATGCCAAGAAATTGTGCTCAGGGTCAACCTTCAGCTAGATAGGTCTAAAGGTTTGCCATACTCTTTTTTTAAATCAGCAATGCCCTATGCAGTGGCAAGTCTGTTTAGCATCTAAAACTCATGAGTATCAGTTTAAGAATCACAGCTAAGCTCAGTTTTTCTGGTTGACCCAATGGGTCCCACCACTGTTCACCTCCTTGCCCCACATGCCAAGACTTCTCAGTGACATCAGCAGGGGTCCAGGTCCATGTCATCCCCACAGTCTTACACACACACTCACACACACTCTCACTCACTCAGGCTTCAAAAATTCACCCTTAAGTATTAATTTAATGTGTCCTTATATATCAGTAACCTTTTCTCATGTATACTCAATGCTGAGAAATCATGTATAAAGACCAGGAGGTATATAGACATTCAGTGAAGGCATAGGTTTCTGCAAATGAGGTTAAAGACACTGTCCTATGACTCCCATGTCTGTGCCAAAGGGTTAGCGCAGCAGGCGGGAATCCTGACATGAAATCATCAAGTGGCATTTCTTACTGAAGAGGGTGGACAGCAGTCCCCTCCTTGCTCTTACGACAAAACGGGCTTTGCTTTCTTTTCCAAGCATTGTATTTTGACATCAATTCTCCATTAGAAGTAAAGCCTCCAGAAGGTTTCCTGGCCTTTCAGGAGATGCTAAGCCCTTTAGTGTTGCCTGTGAATGTGACAGATACCGTCAATACAAGCACAAAGCGACAGTAAGAGAAAGAGAACCTTGAAAGAGTTACAGCCTTGAAAAATACAACACGAGCAGGATAGAGAATGTTTTCCTGAGAGGCAAAGTCATTCCCAAATCCTTTAGCTACATTTGTTTGCTTGTTTGTTCACAGGAACAGCTAAGGTGTCTCACTGAGCGAAACACATCATGTCCCTGAAGATGGCGGCACTATCAGATTCCTGTTGCTGTCTCAAGAAGTGGGACAGCAGAGAGCAGCAGGAGAGACAGATAAAATAATGACACTCAATATTTAAATTCACCGGCAATCTGAAATTAATGAGTAGTGCTGCAACCACATTAGGCTTGGGAAGAAGAGACAGACTTCAACTTTTACCATCTGTTACTAACACCGTTTTATCTAGTTGCTTCTGCATCTTAGTTATGATAGAAATTTTTTTTAAAATCTGCACAGAAATGAAACAATGAAATGGTATTTCTATGTGCAAAACAGTCTGATTATTTAGGGCAATCAAAGCAATATTTTAAAGTAACTTGAAAAGGGAGCAGCACAGCTTCGTCAAGCAAAAGCCTGAACTTGGCTAAAAGTAAATAGAATATTCTGCAGTGAAATTAGACTAAGAAAAACATACACAATTGAAAACTAAAAGAGATCCTGGGATTTAATGTCTATTTAAAGAGATAATAATAGTTAGAAGACTGTTTTGCTTGGTTTCGTAAATTAAATAAGCATGTCTCAATCTTTGTGAAAATAAAAAACAAATTAAACCATAGCTGTTTCATAGTTAAAATAATTCAACAATTAACAACAAATGGAAGAAACTGGGGCAGGGTCTCAGGGTGACTCTGAACCAATTGTATTTTGGGAAGAAGTAATAATCCAGAGTGTAAAGCATCATGATAAGGAATGAGCTGAATTCTACTCTTGGCTCTATCACAGACTCCTCATGTGACCTTGTGTGCCTCAGTTTCCCCAGCTGTACAGTAGGAAAGATAAAACTTTGATTCTGTAAAGTGCTCAGGCTTATGAATGCATATTTTAATGTTAAGCTCAGCGCTTCCTGAAACCAAATAGCTGCTGCTTTCCAAAGTGGAAGCTGTTGGCATATGGCAAGAGTAGCACTGGGCTCTGAAAGACCAGTGTGAGCTCACATGCAGTTTTCAAGCACCCTCTGCTCAGGTAAGCAGGGTGCAAGCTACCTCTGACTTGTATTTCAGAAACAGAGATTACTCTTATTTTTCATGTAATTCCCCCCCGCCTCAAAAGAGCCAGTAACTTTCCCTTACAGGAACCAGCTCTTTGGTCCTCTTCTGCTTTGGAAATTTAGCTTGCCATGTGTGGTGCAAATTAGATGCAGTTTGCTCTTCTTAACTACAGCTTTGAACACGGCGGTGTGACTGCTGCAGCTTGTTGTGGAATCGAAATGCAGATCAGCCACGTGGCTTATCACAACTTGTAATGCTGTCTCTTCAATGTGCTACAACCATCTATAATATGTACTGCTCGCATCTGTCAAAGCTCTTATGTATATATGTACATATAAATCTGTGTATGCATACATAGACACAGATGTGTGTATCTATATCTACCACCATTCATATATTGTCTAAATTAGAATTCTTAATAGTGGTATTCAGCAAAGGGTGAATGGGTCATAGAGGTCCTTTAAAACATGGCTAAGGGGGATCTGTGATGAACCTCTTTATTCATGACTACCTTCAAAACCAGGACCTGCTTGGCTGCCAGGTTCTCGCAGACCAATCTGTCCATCCCAGGGCAGCAATAAAAGGCATGATGGGCACGTGGCCCTCGCAGCTGCCCCCTGACACAGGTTACAACAAACATATTCAGTCCTAAATACTGCCAGGCAAATCTCATTCCCTGAAAGAGAAAGCCAATTATCTTTTCTATTAAATACCTCCAGTATTTAAAGAGAAAACAAAAGGGTATGGGGAGCTGTTCAAAGCGGTGGTTGAGGGTACAGCTGAGTAACTCTAGCCATCCTTGCAGATGTCATTAGATGTGACACTAGGCAGACATATAAACAAGAGGAAGCTTAGTCGTCTATTTTTTTATGACATGAGAGATGTCTTAAAATTTTCCTAAATTCAGTGCCTCTCACAGGCACAGATCTCAATTTTGACGATGGGGCAAATAGTGGACAAAAAGCTTATCTGCAAAGTATCTTCTCTCTTTACCCTGAAAAGGAACCTATATTGAACTGGTGGTGAGCTCCCTGGATGGAGGTGATTAGCTCCTCACAACAGAAAGACAGCCTTGGCATGAAATCTTTAAGTCAGCAAAACCCATTGACTTGAGCCGTTTGATTCCTGGACCTCTGTTGCAAAAGAGACTGCCCAGCTATCATCAGCACTCCAGAAACTTGCTCTTGCTTTTTCATCCCTTTGCATCTTGCTGGTCCCCACTGATGTTGCACAGCAACTCATGTGTGCAGGAATATTTATTATCCAAGTTCTTTTATTGTCACTGTTTTTTTCTTGCCCAGTTACTACTTTGCTTTCACCACCTGAGGTGTTTGAGACCTCGCAGAGACTCACTGCAGCATGCGCATGTCAGCTCTCTAGCCTGTCATTTTTTTTTGACATATTCTAAGAGAGACTTTATGTGGGCATCTGGATAAATATAATTCTTTCCTCACATCTGGGAAAGTGCGAGCCTTCTTTGGGCCATCTCTGGGAAATGAAGAGTGCATGGGATTTCAAGCAGAAGAGAAGCTTATGTGTAAAGAACAGCACTCTGGGAAACGGGAACCCTAGAAACCATTCATCCAAGCACATACATTTATGCATACAATCAGTTTGCAGGAACATTAAATTATTCGCTATATTATTTTTCACATGAAACTTCTCTATTGCACATTATGCTCTATATTACTGCAAGTAGTTTATGATAGGACAAGAATCACTTTAGGCAGACATTCAGCAGGAAAAGCAGAAAACATACCATTGTTTCAGATCTCGATTATGCAGATTGGCTTCACTTGTAAGGAAATTAACTCTATGCCACAGCTGTGGGGACTAAAATTACAGAACAATTGATATTTTGAAAACTTTGAAAATCTGCCAAAGGAGAAAATTACATGACTGAACAACAGCTTTTATAGAATCAAAGTAAAATATTTCACTAATGAATTTGTTTAGTGTTCTGTTTAAAGATTTAATCGGTGAGTTTATTCTGATATACCCAACAATTTGTCCAACCACACATAGTTTAGAAATTCCTGTTAAATAAAGAACAAATGAAAAAAGTAATTGCTCATTTTCTAGGACTAATACACAAAGCAACCTTTTACCAAAAGTGTTAAAATGTTCTTTTAACTTTTTTCTGATCATTTTGAGTTCTATAATACATCTGATAATACATCTGATCTGGGAAAAAAAACCCACAAGACCCATCCCACACAGTTTTTTAACCCAGACACAAGGAGGAAATGGGGGAAGCCTTAGGAAATCAAAAGAATCAAAAGCATAAAAACTACTTTGAATATTTTTGAAGGATTTAGGATCCTTGCAGATTCCATCTATTATAAAAATAACTGTTTACTAATAGTCCCAGGACTGTGCCTTGGTATGGTAAGAAATTTCTAAGCTTCAATACCCTGAAAAGGATGGCAGCAAGATAGGACCACTGATGGTAAGCAGTTAGAGAAGAGCAGCCAGATGAAAAGCAGTCCATAAGCCCATCCCCAGATGCCCTGGGGACTGAGCAATCGCCAACAACCCAGAAGCTAGAGACACAACTCGATAAGAGTTTCAGTAAACTGGCTTCCAGATATCAAATCTGCTGATACGGGTATGATTCACAGTCATTATACTTGAATTATGCCGAGCCCCTCCGAACTGCCGTCTCAAATGTCACTTCCGTCAGCTCAGTCACTCATTTTTAGCATTATTCCTTCACTTCCTCCAAACGGAATGACACAATGAAATAAATGTGCTGCATCCAGCATATTCAGGTTACAAAAGTAACTGATGCCAGCAAGGCTGGTCATATAAATTCACCACATAGTTGCTTTGGAAGAGACCTGTACTAAAGGATTCAATAGCTAGGTAATTGCCTTATGCCAGCAAAGGGAAGAGAGAAGGAGATAATTGTATTATTTCTTTTTCCATCACCACTTCTTCTCTCTTATCTGTGGAAGGAAGATAGGAAGTTCTAGCTGTTCACGGAAATACAGAAATTAAGCAAAAATAGTGTCATATTTTACAGAACGGAGCAGTTGTCAAGTCGTATCATTCAGTTATTCATTATTGCAGCTACCATAACCAGAAGCCAGCACTTTACAATCTGGGACAGCCATGCTTTCTTTGCTGCTTAATACTACAGGCAGTGCCTCATACCATAAACCTACCATTCATTATAGGGAACAACTGACAGCTTCTTCCCCTAAGGAGGCCAAGATTACTTAAGTCTGAAATGCCATATTCTATCAACACAGGTGTACAGGAAAGAAGCTCATTTCCTGCCAGGCTTGGTAATACATAAAAATAGCCACTGTCCAAAGCTGATAATCAGAAAAAAGCCCCAGTTAAGACCAACCAAAAAGGTTTTCTGCTCGCCTGATACAAAGTTAATAATTTTCCATTATGTTTCATTGGGGCTATACCATTCAAGACCTTCAGAAGGCAAATTGCCTCACGCATAGCTTGCAGACCGTTTAGCGTGCGAGTTCTATAGCCACAGAAGAGCATTTGCAGGGTGCTCTTGCTGTGTTGTTGCCATTCTCTCCTCTCACGTAGCCATGATTGAAATACAGTGCATGGCATAGGGATGTAGGGATGCAAGAGGTCCAACGTACAGCAAGCATCTAAAATGACTGACTTCAGTTATACAAAGGCTTCACCTAGACCACTGAACTCAGTCTAATTATGTGCATTTATTCTTCATGCTAACAGATCCCTTTAGTAGAGCCCCTTTCAAGTGCTGGTGTCAAGCACGTCATTTATAAGACAGAATTTGCTGAGAGAGAGGCAGTTTTATTATATAATGCCACGCTGTACAAGGAAGAAGTGAGGCTGGAACTGAAAATTCCTGCAGTACTGTATGCTGCATTTTGTCCTTATTCAAGGGCTACTTGCTATTCTTTGGGGGTTTTTTTTACCCCTCTTTTTCCCACTCAGGGAATGCCAAAAGTTTACAGAATGCCTGTTTAGTCACCCACACTTTGTCCTTTTTAAGTCAGAGCAGGAAAACATTTGCTGACCCAGACATACAAATTACATCATTACCTAATGAACTGTTGCAGAACTCATTTGAATGTAGCTGACTTTGTGAGGAGCATGAATCTTTCAGTGATTTAGACAGGAGTAGTTCAGGATAGACAATATTAATTTAGGGATGAGTCATTATGTTCAGTACCAGTCTGGGGTCTAATGATTTGATTCAAATTAATTTAAACCACTGGGGAGAAAAAAAAATACTAAAACTACACATACGGCAGAATATCAAAACAATCTTTTCCATGATCCAAAGCGCTTGGGGGCTTGTCATTGCTAGGCTGAAATTTTCTTTTTCACATTGCATTGTACAGGCACAATCTTGTTCAAGTGCAATGGTGCAGATTGCATCGGTTAGATTCACTGCAGCTCCATAGTTCCTCTGAGGCAGAGAGGTCTGGGGTTCTGAAAGTTTTTATGCCAAATGGAGAAAGGTTTCTGTCACTCCCTGATGCAGGTGGTATTTTGGAGTAAACAAAAAGAGAGAAAGGACTGGCAGAGAGAGTCAAATTCTAGCTGATCCCTGATGCTAGAGAAGGGAGGATTGGGGGGGAATAAAATAGGGATCAGAGTTATGTTTTTCTCTTTCTTGGCTAATGTGATGGACAGTTTCTTTTAACACTTCACTGTGGAAATAGGATAGCCTTGGGTTGTCTTCACATACATCAGGCCAAACAGACCCAAAGCCTCTGGGATCTGCCACTCGGATATATTTGCTCCATTTACGCATTTGTGGAGAACTCGTGGAGAAGTCTGCAAGTAAGATAAACCTTTCCATGGTAGCATGCTGAACTAAAGTCAGCGGATTATTTATTTGCAGACGTGGCCCTGTGTTAGGTAAACAGAAAGAAAGTGCTGTTTAATACTTCTTTGTAATGTTTTATTCACTGCATCTCCTTCCATGCCTACCCGGGGGCAAAGTCACCCATGTATTGGCATCCAGCAAACCAGGGAGGAGAGCAGGATCAAAGCAGTGTATTGGGTGTATATAACATTCTGGGCAAGGGTCGATTTAACCCTTGTGAAACAACTACCATGAGCCTCGTCATGCAACGCTCGCCTATAGCATATGTTCAGTAACAAGGACTTTTTTGGTTGTTTGTTCTGTATAGCATACATGCCTGGCTGTCAGTGTAATACCTCTTACAGTAGGGTTGTTGTAGGAAAGGGGAATATGAAGCAAAGGAAAAAACCCACAAGGTTGTTGAACACAGAGCAGAGACACCTTCACAAATCTGCCTTCACCAGAAGTTGTTTGACTCATGGATGCTTTGATCCTAAGCTGCTGAAGGATACTTTATTCTCCTCTCCTTCAGAATAACTCAGGGGAGATATACTTCTGTTTACCTTCTAAAAGATGATTGATAATAATTTGGGTGGAGGTGCAACAGGGAAATTCTTGATGCTTCTGCTTTTGCAAATTATAAAGAAGCCTTTTAATTAGGAGCTTACTCACTTGCATTTTAAGTACAGGATTACATGGATACCGACTCAGTGAACCAGTGCCTTTGCACACCGAGCCACGTGGCCTGTCATGCTCCTGAATTCTGCAGTGACTGGTGACCTGATGGTACAGGAGATACAGCCTTTGTTCCCCATGCCACAGCAACCTGGACTCAAATCCCAATATAACAAGATGAGGGGACTAAAATGAGCTGTAGCTATATAAACTGGACTGTAGAAAGCAATACAGGGTTGTGATCAACAGGTTTGGTTTTGTTGCCGATTCTGTCAACAGGTTGGGGAGGGGAGAAATTACTCTAACTCTGTCACTTCCCTGCATCTCAGTTTCCCCTCTCTGTAAACTGGAGCTCATGATATTAATCTCCTTTGCAAAGCACTGATAAGAAGTGCTGCGTAAAATCTTTTCTGTCCACGTGTAAATAAGAGACAGAATTTAAGATTAGACCACATTCAGGCTGGCTTGTGACCAAAGGTAGTGTTTTAACAGAAGTCTCCAAAGATAAACACCCACAAAAGAAATTTATTGCAGCGTATATTCCTCTACAAAAGCTGACTTTGAAATGCTTGCTTACACTTCACTGACTGCATCAGCTCCTTCACTGGGGAAATTTGATTTTTACCACTAGCTCTGCTGCATGATTTTCATCCCCTCAGGTTCCTCCTTTGCTGCAACCTAGTCAGCGCATCCAGCCCTAGCTTGTGCAATGTACGACCTGTTTGCATGCTTCGCTGTATTCGCTGAAGCTTCATGGCTCTGATTGCAATTCTCACACAATTTCCCAGGAAAAGATGAATGACCTAAGCCTCAAACTCAGGGTCTGTCCACCTCCACACAAATAATGCTACAGCACAAAGACTGTCGGTGGCTGCATGATCCATGGCGGTTAGTCCAAGAGATTTCATAACCATCTGACTTTTGTTTTCAGCAGCCTATATCCAATTCATTAGGAGAAGCTGGTAAATGTCAGCTCTACAAACAGGACAAAAAATGATTCAGTCTTCTCTCTCTAATCTGTCTAATAAATTCAATAGGTGTCACTTTTGTGGAAGGGTCTATATACTTCAGCAGTAATTTGTCACCAAGAAACAGTTTCAGGGCGTTTCACAGTTGTGTGTCAGTGTTTATTTCAGGCCTTATCTTCAATGAACATTTCTTGCTAAGAGAAATTAATTCCTTGCATCTGTCACTATAGGAACAAAGCAAATGCACTTTATGTAGAAGTCCCATTATTCACTACATTAGGCACCGATATGACAGTTCTCCTCATCCCACAGTTGTACACAACAATAAGTAACCTCACTCATCGCTAAGATTTGCAAAATTCAATATTATAGGGGTAGGTATTTTCTTTCTTTTTTTATTTTTGGTAGTACTTTCAAATACTTTAACCCTGATGAGAAAAACCCAACCCCAAAACAAAAAATCCTACCCCTCCAGTAAACGCTGCATCACCATTTCAACTCAGCATGACTGATTTAGGCAATTTGAAAAGCAATGGTGGTAAGACCAAAAAAAAAAAATAGCAGAGGCTTTAACGAAGGGAACAAGAATTCCAAACTATACTGAAGTATACTGGAAAAGATTTGAAATGAGCACATCTGTCTACAGCATAATTTTTGCTTAACTCTGACCTTTCAATCCTAGCCTGTCCTCCAAAATAATAGCCTAAATAAATTCCAAATCAAGACAAGTTGTTGGGGACAAATTTCTAAAGGAAATAATTGGACACTAAAAGTGCAGTTATAACACCTCAGGATATCATTCAAAACAGGGGAAAGAACGGAAATGCTAGAAATTACTTGCTTATCTGATGTTCACTGCAAGGAGGAAGAACCAGGGAGATTCACATACAGGAGCTTCTCAATCAACTGGAGGAGAACAAAAAATGGAGGAAGAAAAAAAAATTATTATTCTTTGTGATCTGAGTTACTGGTTTCCTGAAGCATGACCATACTGTACAAAATGCTAGGTGATGAAATTAAACAAACATGATAGCTATGTTATGCACTCTGAATATTTGGAAAAAATATGTGTGCATGGAACAGTCATTGAAATAAGAGAGGCAGTTCATTCTAGCTGCATGTTGCATTTGTTTTTCTCAGTGATGCCAGCAAATATATTAATTCTGAAAACCTGCTTGCTAATCATTTTAAGCAAACACTGGAGAAAACTCAATTGGGATGCATTTAAGCATGCACCACAGAAAGCTCATTCTGGGACAAGCTCACAGACAGTCAAAGAGTTATTTTCATCCGATTTGAGACAGAAAAAACATCACGTGATGCACAAGTCCAGTCAGAGCTAACAACGTAATATAAATTGCAGATCATCACAGTAGGAAAGACCTCCTTCGTAATAAAGATACCAACTGCTAATGCTAGAAATGTGATGCGGAACAAGTTATTCTGCATGCCTTAGAATTAACGATGCCCATTTTCTTAAGGGTTTGTGCCATATATTTGCATGTACTGCTGCCATACTTATCTTAACAGTTTTAACTTGTCTTCAGTGTCTCCTGCTACTGGGCTACACTGCCATTCCTCCTTTCCCTCCTCCATGTCCTCTAATCCCTCTGTTGTTCCCCAGATCTCTCCTACACCCCTCAGCTACCGATTACGCTTCAATATATCATGTTATGACCAGATTTGGACTTTGCTTGTAGGTGGCAGACATAATGGTTTGTTTGGGGTTTTTTTTCCCCTTTATTAGGCACTAATAAGACCATTTCTCCTCCCTTGCCATCAAGTTACACTCAATGGTGCTATTGTAAAATGAGGCTAAAATGAGCTTGAAAACCATCAGTGAGCTACAGCCATTTCTAGCTTAAACTGTTCCCCAGTTTTCATGAATGAAACCAGCTAGTTTTCCCTCTCATATAAGCTCTTGGAAGATCCCCAAAGTTGTTCTGCCTCTTCTACTCCTGACAACCACTTTATGGCAGTCTGGGATGAATATAGGTACCCTGCGTGCCGCACCGCAGCCCTTCTCACCAGCTGTGCCCCAAGGCTGTACAGCCTTCACCTCAAATGTTTACATGCAATGCAGTCTTTGAATACAATTTACCTACTTTAAACCAAAGAAATAGTGTAAAGCAGTTCTAATCTTCTTTGACGAAAACAAACTCCTGAGATATGTTGGGTTTCAATCAGTAATATTCCGCTCATCCAGTTGAAATCTAAGAGTTAAACATAACTGTCTATTAGCCGCAACTGCTTTTTTTGCCACAACGTTTTTAAGTAATATATCTCTGCTCTGAATTAGCAAAGGCCACTGAATGTTTTCTTAATGACT
The DNA here is from genome assembly GCF_964188355.1 of Buteo buteo. Lineage (NCBI taxonomy): Eukaryota > Metazoa > Chordata > Aves > Accipitriformes > Accipitridae > Buteo > Buteo buteo. Next base: position 58,611,993 of record NC_134172.1, on the reverse strand, counting down.
AGCATATAACCCCTGAAGCACTGTGCAGCTGTTTTTCTCCTTCTTATTTAAATTTCAAAAAAATATTTGAACCTCTAAATGAAGGAGGAATTGCTCTGGGGTTTGCTGAGTTTCCACTGCTTTTTAGCAGCCTCTATTTCTTTAGCTAGCTCCTGAGTCATTCCAGAAACTTCCTCTCAGGTCCTATGTCAAGGGTCCTTTGGACCACACGATCACAGTTGCAAAATGAGATTTTTTTTTAATTTCCAGATGAGTTATATCCATTCCAGGTTAAGGAACTGCTGTTACTTCCCCTTTGCCTTTATACTTCCTCATACATTCATATACATTTCTCAGTCCCTTGACTCTCTGGTCCCGTTACTCCACTAGCTCTTCAGCACAGGCTGCCTCCCATCTTGGGCATGAGTCTTTTGCCTGACGCACTGAGGAACCAACTCAGCTGGCATCTCAAGGGGTTACTGCCACATACACCACCCAAATGCCCGTGGATGCAACCAGTGTCATCTAGAGGAGAACTTCTGAAGAGCACAGAGAATACGGTGGCATTTTAGCTACTTGGAAACCAACATATTTTTTGCTTAATTTAATTGGATTTTTGTTTTGTTATGAATATACTGCTTTCCAAGCGTCTGAAAGAAAAAGATTATTTTCCAAGCCAGTCAGAATATTTCTGTTCATCACTTTGATTCGTATTTTCTTTGGCAGGTTAATATTTTGCCATTTTTAAATGCTCTAAATTTTAAAATTAATTTGTCCCCCTCTCCAACTGCTACCAAATTAGATTTCTAGTAGCTTAAAAATCCAGAAACAGGCTGTTGGTTCAACAGTATTTCACTGCCTATTGTTTAAATCCAACTATTTACTAACCCTGGAATAATGACAATGGATTTATACATATAGTGATCATTTTATATTTATCTCCTTAAACTTTGTTGTTTTCATAATCGCCTTAGAGTTCAGCAGTCACTGTCAAGCCATTATCTAGTCACAGGTTCATAACACATAATTTGATTAAATGTATTACAAAAATATTGAAAGGGGTTTTTTCCATCATGCTTTACCAGAACAATGAAGAGATGCCATGCACAACAATTCCCTCCTCACAACAATTCACACAGAAACATTCTTTGTTTGCAAAGCTTCTTTGTTCTTTGTCCTGTGATGCTTAATTAAGGATATAATGGAGAATATTATAGTCATTTTAGAGTAATTTGGAAGTAATGATGCCTAAGGCAAAGCATGGAGTTCTGTTTAACTCAACTCAACATACAAGTGTTGGCGATGGCCTTTACAAGTGGACCCTATTGCTATCACAATTTTCAGAAATAAATTGCGATTCCTTCCCCCCCCCCCCCCAATAACTGTGCTTTTTAATTTCTTGGGTGCCATGCCTCTCAGCAGCATAAAGCTGCATTTTGTGCAAGCCCATCTTTCCCCTTTATAAACAGCACGCCTTGAAATCATTTTACATTGGCATAGTTTTCTTCCCAGAGGCACATAACTCCTATTACAGGTTGTATGCTGCATCTATCAAGCTAGTCATGTGGATCGCAGAAGTGAGAGAGCCGCTTACACTAGATAAAGAAGATCTAGAGGTGAATTTCTTCCAGGAATCAATGATCTCATTTCCATGAAGACTCACTGCAGTTTTATGAGTTTTCAAGAGAAAGAGCTCTCACCAGCTCAGTCTGCTGTTGAGGAAGACGAGGGTGGGTTTGTTACTTCAGCCATAAGGCATAGCCATGTCAGACCATGCTGCGATATGCAGGAGCTGAAATAAGGATACAGCCACTAACAAGTTGTGGTCCCTGGCTGTCATCGGCGTAGTTTGCAGGTCCTAGTGACAGGTTTGCACATGGGTGTTTTGTCCAAGCTTGTTCTCCTGTGATATAGCCCCTGCCCTCCCCCCACCCCAAAGGGTCTACTGAGGCTGAAAGGGGAAATATTTTTTATATGCACAGCCTTACTATAAAGGTTTCCAACATATATCTTTTCAATTTAAAGCATGCTTTCATAAAGGGTATTTGGACTGTCGTAAAATAATGAGTTTTAATGAGTATTCTACAGAGAAACTATACCCCACAGGTTGACGTGGAGGGAGATTAGGTACTTCTTCTAATGGAGATTATAAATTTGTCTCAAACTCAATTTTACTAATGTTTTTAGAAATGTAAGGAATCAGACTAAAAACCTTAAATTTTCAATTAGAGCACCTTAAACATGCAAGTCTGTTCCCACAGGAGAAGGGGCCATGGACTGAGGTGAGCCAGGCTATGTGCTGGAGCAATGAAAGACTGTCCACACTCCAAAATGTTTGCCTAAATACTAGCGAGATCTCTCCAGCGTAGTTTGTGTTTCACACTCATTTAGCTTCTCTATTGAAACTGGTAAATTTTGATGCATACATGTGTGCACTGTGAGCTGCATTGTGGCCTTTACACTCCCATTCCCCAAGGCAAGGCTGCCAGGCACAGGGCAGCCAGTTTCACTCTCTTGTGACTAAGGGATGGTCACAGTTGCAGGCTTTCTACTGAAAGAGTTAGTACCTCTTGAAATCTTTTGCTGGGGAAATAGTATGGCCAATAGGCCCATTTGAAACCTTACATCTGGGGAGACAGGTCAGACAAATTGGAAAATTTCTCCAAATTCTTTTCCACAGATAGGACACCACCTTAAAAATCTTAGCAACTCAGTGAAACCAGGAGGAAAACCTCCAGAGGAGGTTTTTGCAGGTGAGTCCTTAAAAAACCCAGATTTGAATACTGTGCAAAAGCGAAAATGTAAAATTTATCCAGCACTTTCAAGCACAAACATCTAGATAAACATCTTCCAAACATCTGGAGATGCCAACGTGAGGCACGCTTGTGCCCAGCACAGCTAAGGCTCAAAGTGCATAATGCAAAGGGAACAGATTTCATCACAACTCTGGCTGCTATATATTTTTCTACGTGCTCTTACTGATCAGTTTTGAAGTGCTCCCCCTCAAAGCAGAGCCATGTACTAATTTTTTTTTATTTTGATATATTTATTTTCATAAATATATATTTTTTTCAGACTGGCATATTGCTTCTTAGGCTAAAGAAATAAAATAAAATAAATTTTGGAGCCATGCACTCCAGGGCACTTCACATTAAACAGTAGGCACTACAGGCAACTAGATAGCACTAATAGCACCTGAGGCAATTTCCTTTCCTATGTTTCTTCTCAGTTGCCAGCTGGAGTCTGGGCTAAAAATAGCCTCACCATGACAGAATAATGAATCCCAGTGATAAGTGTATTTTGCAGCAATGCAATGAGGTCATTATCTATGCGTTAATGGATGAATGGGGTGGTAAAGGGAGGGAAACTGTTATTGGGTGGTACAATAAAAATGCAGAATGAATGAAAGAAATGCGAGCAAATGTTACTCAAAAGGGTCTGAAAATCATAGCCTGCTTTCCTGTTTATGTTAGTGTAGGAATAATTTACATGACATTAAAAATTGAAAATACTCATAAGAAAGTCTTCTTAGCTGGCAATTTGTCTGCATAAACAATTACTGCTTTCTTGGCTCTGTGAAATTATTCTGTTTTATCTATAGGACATTGCAATAATTGTACCATATATCTGATAGTTACAGTACCACTAGCACTGTTACCAATAGTAAGGGAAGCATATTCCAAAGCTAATCTACAACCAAGCAACCAACCCCCCGCCAAAAAAAGAACTCTAGAGGAAATCACCCAAATCCAAGAGTTCTAAACTACTTGTTGCCTGAAGTATTTTCCCCCTTCAAAAGTTCAAGTAAATAAAGAACAGTAAATCTACATTCTCATTACTATGATCTGAGCTAAAACAGTAAATCTGCAGCAAATTTAGAGAGGGGATGAATTTAAGACTAAGACTAATCATTGGAAAAAAAAAATCTTGTTATTGATGCTGTAATTCCTAATATCTCTACGCCCAAAAGAAATCAGTCTTTTTATCTCCCAGCCTGTTGATTATCATCATTTGACATCATTTGCCTACTGGCAGTTTCAGCATTTCCCCTCTTCAGAGACCAGCTGATCATATCTTTCTTCATTGCCTTTAAATACAGCACTAAGTCAGAAAAAGTACATTTTAATACTCATATTTAAAGCTGACCCTTATTTCTCTTTATTGAGGAAAGAGCAGAGATGTTTCCACTTGGCGAAAACACACTCTTTCCACCTTGAAGATACTCTGCTTGACAGTGCCCGAGTGAGACAGGATGCCGTGTAGATAAAGAATACATGCCAAAGGCCAAGAAAGCTGACAAGAGTAGTTAATGAATTATATAGTTAGCCTAGAAGGCATAGGAGGGGAACGTGCACTCGCAGGGGGGCCTTGACCCAGGAAAGGATAGAACCTGCTGGGTTTGAATTGAGCTGCCTGCTCAGGCCCAGCAGCAAAGCTTAAATCCTTATTGTGCGACACCCTCAGAACGCAGATATGCTGGGTTAGAGCATTTAATTCAGCACGACCTTATGTCCGGGACTCCCATGCATTAGCAGAGAAAAGCACAGCAATTAGGTCTTGCATAGAAGTATGATATGTAAAAAGCAGGAGAAAAAACTTTTGAGGCAGACCAATTACCAGTAATGCACAATGTAACGACAACACTCCAGACTAAAAAAACAGAGACAGACCCTGCTCCTGCAAGCATTTATTGCCCTGCACTTTCCTACCACGAGTAATCTCCTTGGGATTCAATGAGACTTTGCATAATAGTAAAATTAAACCATGTATCATCATTTCGAAGGCACAGTTCTGAAACAAATACCATCTACTGTCTCCACTCTATTTGCTGAGCAGAGGATAGAAAAGAAGGAAAAAAAAGAATAATCAGAAAACTTCTCTGACAAAGGTCTTGTTTTTCTCCCCAGCTGAGGAGGAAGAGAAGATGTTATCATCAGCTCAATTACACAAATATTAACAGTCTAGTGATCAGGATATTTTCAAGTTGAATAAGTTGGCATAGATTGACCCAATAGATCTGGTAGGCCTGGACTCATCCCATTTTTGTCTCAGTTCCCTTTCTTTGGAGGGAGGCCAGGACAATGAGCCTTCTTACATGAGTCCTGAAGTTAAATGCTTAAAGTTAACCTGAATCCCAGTATTTGTGTACACGCAACAGCCACCTGGAGCTTCTAGAGCCTGGTTTCCAGTGCAACTCTTTAAGTCCATGCATTCACATATCTTTCTGCTTATATCCACTCCAAATCTGGATTTTTTGAGAGAATTCCTTCTGCAGAATTTTTCAAGCAAGGAGTTTGCCCCAAGTGAATACAGGGAGCAGGCTGAATATAATCTTTCTGTCTGTGCTTGGGGTCAGCTGGGAAGGCTGGGTCTGGACCTGGGGGAGGCTTGGCAAATCTAGCCACAGCAGTCTATGACCCAGCCAGCTTCTCAGAGAGAAGACCCATAGTGAGAACTATGGAAATGGCCACATGTTCTGCCCCCTAGAACAGCGATTCAGGTCACTCCACCAGCTTGAACTCCCAGCAAAGGTGCGTTTGGGGAGCAACACCAGACTGAATGGCAGTGGCTGAGGTGCAGCCTGCTTCCTTCTTGCGCTGGCTCCGACAAAGGGGTGCTCCCGCTGATCAGCCAGACAGGAGGGAAATGGCAACATCTTCCATGACTGCAGCTATTTTCTTCCAGGCACATTAGGTAGAGAGACCTGACAGAAGAGGTACATCATCTGATGGTGAAAACAGGACAGTAATGTTAACAGTTTCTTAGATGGCCACGTAGCATGAATCCAGCTCAAGGGAAACCTGAGGGGCTGTGCAACTAGAGGCACGCAGCTGTGAAGACTGGACTAAGATGACGATTCACCATGTTAGCCATTATCTTGTGTTTCCAACCTACTAATGAAAAGCCTGGCCTTGAATTTTGCTGTAAACTGTGAGTTCAATTTTTACTAAGTATAGCTTTTGTCTCTGGCGAGTCTGGCAAACTTTGGATGTGCTATTTCAATAGATAGGGTGAATATGAAAAGGAATGCACAGGCAATGTCTACCATAGCCCACCCAACACTAGAAGAGATGCCTAAGAAAGGAAAGGGCAGAGGATTAGGTATGAAATGGATTGGCAACAGAGGTTAATGTTCTTAAATTCTGTATGTAGACCAATTTCATTACGTCCACAGCCAGGCTTTTCTCTTCAGTCTTCCCAGCCTTCCTGGCTAAGCTAAGATTTTAATGCTGCTTTTTCATCTATGATCTTGGGGTTTTCATCTGTGCCTGCTTTTTTCTCCTGCAGTCTTGGGTTACTGCAAATATTAATACAGTGAGGACGGAAGGACCAATGTTGAACATGAACAATTACTAAAGCTTGATGGCTAAAGAATCTCTCCTTATATGTCAGGCATGTTTTTACATAGTTGATACAGTTGTAATAGATGATCTACTCATCCATTACAGCCACAATATCAGGAGGGACAGGAGATCATTGGTGCACATTGTAAATAGACATTTGTAAGTCATGCTATAAACAAGACCTGAGATGCAAACCTCTAACAGCAACAATTAATTAAGTTTTCATGCATGTAAACATGAATTAATAATTCATTAACTCTTTTCAAATATTTGTTTAGCATAAAGTAGCATCTCCAAACCAGTAACAATTTTTACATTTTTAAATACAGTAGTAGAATACAAATTGAAAGAATTTGCCAGAAAACCAAATAAAACCCCCAAAGATACCAACACTGAAACGTTCTTGCTTCTTCAAAGAATTTGAAAAAAAACCCCAACCCAACCCAGGTTTAACTTTAATATATTCTAGGTAAATGGTTTAAGTAACAATGAAGCAGTTTTGAACTGAAGAATAGCTTCTGGAAAGAAAGAAACAGTTTTGAGTTTGTAACAGCTGAGAAATAGTTAAGTAGAAATTTACTGAAACACAGTTGGATTGATGCTGTGCACAATGCAGCATGAAATAAGGGACAGAGAGGAAGGAAGCGTACTAAGGAATTAAGAGTTTAGATTACAGGTTCATATCAGCATATATCAAGTATTTATCTTCCTTCAGAAGTTTTACTTTCAAGCATATTCACACTGCTTGGTATGAAAAAACCAAAACAAACAAACAACAAAACAAACCCTGCTCCAGAAATACTTAGCTTCATATTTTCTCTCTCCTCATACACGTCTGATGCAACACTAGATATGATCAAGTTACATACGTCTAGTACAGCAAACATATTATATACTGAAATATCATTGCTGCTAAGTACCAGAGTCAGAGGATCATGCATTAGTATTATTAAATGGAAACAAGTTTTAATACTTCTTTCCCTAGCACTACTGCAGAATGCATCTGCCACTTCCCAACTTTGTTTTCTACTGATATTATATCCATGTATCTCCACTACCCTCTGTTCTACCCATGCTTAATATAGTTTCAGGGCTGGCTCTTGACAAAGACACATGCCGGGCCAACTCTCCACTGTCTCATACAATAAATGAAGGCTTCTTTACCTTAGTTTCTCCCACAACAACATGGGAAGAGAAAGGAGCAAGAATACTCCCAGCACTGGGGTAGGCAGCATTAATTATGCGTACAACACCTGCCGAGAGGAAGCAAGCACATCCCAGAGAGGACTCCCATAAGCTTCATAACTGGAATAAACACAGCACATCTAAAAGCTATTTGTAAATGGAGCCAAATCTGAACACAAAAGTACATCCATTCAGCAGCATGCAATATTGCTTTCAATTTAAGGATTGCGTCCCTGCTGATGAAATTTTCTAATTCAAGCTACTTGATTAAAATTCTGTGACTAATATATGCTTAGATTAACAGCTCAACTACATGCAAGGTATCCTCCAATACAGATTCATATAGATTTATCCCATATTGCATTACAGATGTAGCCAGACACTACCAATAGCTTCCATTTTGAGCTTGTGTGTCGGTCAAGGGCTTATTAAAAGGTGAGATTGTTTGGGGAATTTTTCTTCAATGATAACAAAGCTGTACACTCTCAATTTCTCTAAATAGGTTTATTTGCCCAGTTAAGCTGCCTGGCTTTATTGCTTCAGAAAATGTAATATTCTCCAGTGTCTCTACCCGAGGTGCTGCATAGCCCACATTCTCCCACACATAATGAAGCTGGCATACAGATCAACTAAAAAATGTCAGAAAACAAGTCAAACTGAAGAGACCTCACATCACAGCCTTTGATGTTGCCCGTATCAAAAAGGTGCACGTGCAGTTATTCATGTGGCATATGCTTCCCTGCAATACCAAATCCTAACGGTTATATAAAGGTACAGGTAAAGGACAATCATACAGACATATCAAAAGAAGCATACTCAGGTTTTACTATAAGGGTAGATGGATGAGATGGAAACCTGCGTAAGTAGATTCATTCCCTGTGTATTGCATCTACACAAATTTCTTTCTTCACTCTTAAACTGGCACAAGCCACAGAAATTAGAGCAACCCTGAAGACAGATCAATTTCTAGCATGAAGCCTCACACAGAGGACACAAAGCAATCCTGCATCACTGGCAGGCTCTCATCCAGTTTAGTTTACCATATATTTCTGAAAAGAGGTACATTACCACTTACTGAAAGAATCATAGAATGGTTTGGGTTGGAAGGGACCTTAAAGATCATCTAGTCCAACCCCCCTGCCATGGGCAGGGACACCTTCCACTAGACCAGGTTGCTCAAAGCCCCATCCAAACTGGTCTTGAACACTTCTAGGTATGGGGCATCCACAACTTCTCTGGGCAACCTGTTCCAGTGCCTCACCACCCTCACAGTGATGAGTTTCCTCCTTACATCTAATAAAAATCTACCTTTTTTCAGTTTAAAGCCATTACCCCTTGTCCCATCACTACATGTCCTTGTAAAAAGTCCCTCTCTGGCTTTCCTGTAGGCCCCCTTTAGGTACTGGAAGGCTGCTATAAGGTATTCCCAGAGCCTTCTCCTCTCCAGGCTGAACAACCCCAACTCTCTCAAACTGTCTTCACAACAGAGGTACTCCAGCCCCCTGATCACCTTTGTGGCTCTCCTCTGGACTCACTCCAGCAGGTCCATGTCCTTCTTATGTTGGGGGCCCAACTAAGCTGAATGCAGTGCTGCAGGTGGGGTCTCATGAGGGTAGAGTACAGGGGGAGAATCACCTCCCTCAACCTGCTGGTCACGATCCTTTAGGTGCAGCCCAGGATACGAGTCCATTCAGAGGGGCACTTTTCCCCACAGTCACTGCAGATGGTGACAGAAACGTCACGATGGTTTATCCAGTTTAAGTTGTAACAACTGCTCCAACATCCCTTTCAACACCACAAAGACAAAATGCTTTGAACCAAGAGCCTCAGATCTGATCTGGAGACAGTACCACACAGCCCTCGTAAACCATATGAGACAGACTCAAAATAAGCCCCACTAAACTTTTGTCTAACATAGCTAGAGCTCACAGTCAGCTACTGCAACCTGCTCCCCCCCCAGTCAGCGACATGCTGTTTGTGATCTGCTTCTTGGCTGCTTGGGTAAACATCAACGTGCCATAAAAATACATAGCACATGGAAGAAGCTTTTGTTCTATGCTTGTAAGATTTAATTTATTTTTAAATAGAGAGAGAGAGGGAGCGTGAGAGAGTAAGTGTGACTTGTAGCATCAGCTGAGCATTATGAATCCACATCCGCTGTCATTTTTGAGAACATCTGATTAAAATCAAGACATCTATAATAGCAGCCATTACTTCAACATGGAAATTAGGGGTATTGTTAATTCTTTTCAACATGTATCAGCTCCCTTCTAATTGGATCTATATTCATTACTGAAACTGAAATTAAAGAACAGCTATGAAAGGCTTTTGATGTCAGCTGTATATATCATGCCTTGAATTAAGTTACAAAAATGGTTAATGCATTATATGAATCTTTAAGTACCTATTTCATTCCATTTAGTCGCACGTCCTGAGTACCAGAGTGCTCACTGAGGTACTGCACTAATGCAGCAAACTTTTAGGATGGGTAAAGGAGCTCTTTCCCTTTGAATTGCTGAAAAATGCATATATCATGGCACCAAACCTCCCTGAAACCTGTTGGTTTAGAATTGATTTGTCTGCCAGGTGCAGGATCTACTCAGTAAACAAGGTACAGGACAGGGAAGAAATAGACCCTCTGAGTTACTGCCTATCAGAAATGCCACAAGAATACAAAGTAAAAGCTGGCTAAATTGCATGAATGTACTATGCCCCAACCCCACAAACTTTTTTTTTCCCCAAATAAAGTGGGGAAGAAAAGAAACAAGAAAGGAAAAGTTTGTGCTCACTTTCAGAAGATGTTGATCAGAACTTCCTCCTCCCTCCCACCCAGCTTAATTTTTCCTTTTTGTTGTAGTGGGTCAAAAGAAGGAAGAAATAAGAGTGTATTCTACAGCCTCTCAAACTGTTAAAATCTCCATTCTCCCACTTTTTGCCACAGAGCAGTGGTACACAACCATTTGTTCTTATGCCTTCAAAACATAAACCCCATAGCATCCTTTCTGCTTGTCCTGTGGGGCACAAAACCAGGCAGGAGGATGGCTGAGTAGTTTCCCTCACCTTAATTAATCCAGACAGGAGAGGCAGAGGAGGGGAAGAAAAGATTGCCCTGATACTTTGGTTTGTTCCCTTTCGAATGCAATCCTGTTTTCCAGATACCAGCCACAAACATTTCGACTAACTGGACAAAAGAGATGAGCTCTTCTTGCCTCACAAAGCGGGATAACATAAGGAAAGACAAGGCAGCAGCTGTTACAGGATGCAAGCTTGCTGCACTCTGAGCTATAACGGAGCAAATTCAGCAAGAGCTGGCAGGAAAACGGGGTGCAGTCCATCAACCTGCCTGCGCCCATGATGTTATAAACCAGTATTTCCCAGCAGAGAGAGACCAGAGATCTCCTACTTGAATACTCCTTCTTCTTCAGGTCAGGTGTTTTTACCTAGTGCTTACAGGCCTCTGAGAGGGGCTCTTAAGGGCTTTAATAAGGGTATCAAGGCATGCTGATACATACTACACTTTAATTTCTGTATGTGGAATTACTAGAGAAGGCTATCCCTCTGGTAAGAACTTTTAAGGTCCACAGTCAAAACATCTGTTTTATTCAGGTGCTTTCTCAGAGAAGCCTGGAGCAGGTGAGTCTTCACTGGACTTTAAAATAGTAACACACTTCTTATGAAGGGTTTAAAAGAATCCCTATTCCCCCAGCAAACCTGAGCTGATCCACTAGCAAAATACAAGTATAACTTCCAGCTGAAAATGATCAGCAGTAGCAATTGTTCCAGTCTCTGTATTTACCTCCTCTGCCTGTCCTTATCTTGCCTGCTGCAGAATTACTCTTTCTGACTTCTCAAAGCAGCACACCTGACATTTGCTCAGCCTTTCAGAAAGGAGGTGGACAAGCCACCCAAATTTTATTTGACCAGAACAAAACCTTGAAGTAATTAATGTAAAGTGGAGTAAAGGATACCTGGCTGAAGAAATGGTATATTCCATTTACGCCAATTATCTTGGTTATAGTTCACCAGTTTGCAGTGATAAAAAGCCATTAATGAGCTTTGTCACTGATAGCATTACTTTCTAATCTTATTTCTTTTAGGATTATTAGCTTTAAAGCCACTTGCATGAAGATAAGTTAATTTATACTAAAATTAAATTGAAGAGTGATGCTTAGATGCAGCAGTATCTACACAAAAAAGCAGCACTACAAACATTCACTTGAAGAAAACCCACTAATTCATTTCTTGTAACCCACAACCCCTGAAAATTTGTTTCCCATAACTTTTTTTTTTTAAATAAATCACAGTGATACATATGGAATAAGTAAAAAAAAAAGTCTTTAATCACATCCTCTAAATTTTCTGTTGACTTCCAAGTTTGCATGAACCCTGTTTGCTTTCTCCAGCATGTTGAATATTTCTCCTTGCCTAGTCACTGTGCTTCTCATGGTGGTTGTTAGAAACTCCTCTTCCTAACACATCAGCTCCTCCTTGGGTCAGGGACCCCCATGGGGAAAAAAAACCCCAACTTTTATTCTCCAAGAACCTCATGACAGAAATAATTCTAATAGGGAGCCTTGACGAGAGATGTAAATGAGATCATGAAGCAAGTAGTTGCTGGAGGCATCAGGACAGGACATTTAAATCAGATTTTTTTTTTTTTTCCTCTCATAGTTGGATATTATTATTAAACGAGAAAGTCCATCATGCTAAGCAATAGGTGCTTTGGAGTATACCGGATGAACTAGAGGGGTATGCTACCCTTATTAGCAGCAGTACCTTAGTAGTAAAGGCTATATCCAAGAATGGCATGCAGACTTGCCCACTGATCCCACAGTAGCTTTAGACCTCTGAAGTGAAATCCAGAACAGAAAGACAAACCTCCACAGTGGGATCCATGTGTCTAGATTTAAGCATCCACCATCATTTTAGACATCCCAAAGCTTGTGGGGCATCCATACACAGTTAGTGGATATAACAGGTAACCTGTGCCAGCAAGATACTTTAAGTAATAACATTATTTTAGGTGCCTTAGGGTAGTCCACAAGTCTACTTATATTTACACTCCTGATTCTCCCTCTCCCTCACCTCCTTCTTCAGTACACAGAGTGAACTAGATACCTAAGAATAAGATCCAAAAAACACATAAATTGCATAGAGAGATATTAAGTAGTACCCCAAGAAGAAAAGTTGAGTACTGGGCAGAACAGAAACATCACAAGTAGCTAAATCAGGCTTTAACCTCTACAGTTGTGTATTAATAAGCTGCAGTATAGCATCTTTGCCTGGGATTTACCTGGCTGCCAGACTCACAGAGTATGTGCTCACATTCCTGTAGGGATTCCTGGCTGTAAGTCAAGGAGAGATACACAATATCCTCCAACATCCTACAATGTGGTTGCGGCCACGTAGCTGCAGGGCTCATCCCTTCTCCTAAAAGATCAGCTGTGCACACATAGCTCCAGCTGTCCTGTGGGACCAGCTTTCACTTCTCATGCACTCAGGGGCTGCCTCCCACATCAAGATCCCTGTGATCCTGTAGCCTGGCTGGATATCCCAAATCAGCGCTTGGTCACAGCCACAGCCTGGGAACATTCATTCACATTAAACATGAGGGGCTGGGAGAGTTCAGGCACATCCAGGGTTACGTGGGGCCATTGCTGAGGAGATGGCAGTGAAAATGTTTTGCTAAACTAATGAGTGAAATTATTCAGGCTGGAAAGATCTGCTTGGAAACTTCTCTGCTGCAAGAAAAGTGAGGACTTGTAAAGCAAGTATACAAAACAGTCTTTCTCCCCCCTGCCCTGGAAAACCAAAAAACAGAGAGAGAGGTGCAATAACAACAGAGGTAACACTGACCTATGCAGAATGATAGCTGGGCTGGCTGGCACAATTTCTCACTTGCACAGCTGGAAGCACAGGTGGTGTGGATAGTAAGAGGAAAGGGGGAGAAGGGAATGGGCTGAGCACCTAGGTGGTTCCTTTTCTAGCACATCATCCAGAGTTCATGCACTCCAGCAGAAAACACTAACCGGGAGGTGCTGTCTTCAGCTCCTTGTTCCATCACAGTAAATACGCTCCTAACTCACAGATGTGCACTTAATTCATGGCATTGCGGAAGGTTTCACTGGCTACATCAGAAGAGCGTTGCTGGTTCCAGCCACCACTGTGCAAGCACAGCACCCTGCTAGGTACAGCCTAACAGCGTCTAGAGGGTGGAGAGGGATTGTAAATTCTGCCCAAAAGCAACACTGTCAATCTTTTGCTGGAAGTTATGTTCAGTAATTTGCAGAGAAAAGCAGATTTGGGTTTTGGAAGAGTTTTCCTAAGCAAATGTCTTGAGGCTTTTTGCTTATTAATATTCTATACTGAAAGAGAATTGAGTAAGTGGGATAAAGTGGAAATGGGTATTTTTGCTGCTCATAATCTTGATCAACAACTCACTCCCATAGTGAGAGCTACAGGGCCAATTCCCTCCTGCTTTCCACTGACAGAATCCTGTGACCTCAGGGATACACAACTGAAACAAACCCATGGCGAGTTAAGGCCTTAGTCAGGATTGGGGAAATATTCTGAACTCTATCCATATAGGTTTTGCTGTAGTATATTCTTAGAGCTTCAGGTCAGAAAAATTGCATTTCTTCCTTACATATACATATGGGTAGTGCAGGGCTGATGATAGAGGGTAGGGTTTTCAAGACCGTCTAGTTCAGCTACAGCCTGTGTCATCAGTGACCTTGTTAGTTGTGGGAGAGAGCAGAGCTGGGATGGCGCAGAGCACTTCTCAGCTTTCTCTCTGCCCAGGTGAGACCTGGGGCATGGAAGTAAGAAGAGATGGGATAATTTGCCCCTCTGTCAGGAAATAAAGTATTTCAGTCTCCAGAAATGTCAGATAGAAGATCTACCAAATTTGGCTTTTAAAGACAATAGAGGGAAGGAAAGGAAAGCTCCTTTAAAACTTTGCAGATATATGTGGGATGCTGCTAGATACAAGGCAGCTGCCAGCTTTCTTAGTGTACATTACAAGTGTGTAATTAAAAGCCGTTTAAAACCACTACTTATGTAAAAAAAAAAACAACCACCAAAACCCCACAATACACAAAATAACAAAACCAAAACCCCAACTATAGAAATAGCAATAGTTGTTATTCTTTCTTGTACTTCATAATTATGGGTAATGATTTGGTTTTCATATTTATGAGATTAAAATACTGCATCATACTATTCAGATTTGCTTTTATCTTTCTTAGCCTATAGAAGATATGGTTTGATCACAAACTTTGCACAAAATCTACAGGAAATACCCAAAATTATTTCTTTTCACTGATTTCTTGTCATAGTTAAATACAGAGTGCAGCTCAAAAATAATTTTGGACAAAAAAATTACCAGTACTTAAATCTGTACTGTTAGTTCGCCCCCCCCCTTTTTTTTTTGAAAGCCTGTTTTCTAAGGAACAAAAACTTCAGCAATCCCTGTCTGCTCATCAGTCCATTTTCTTTTTCTGAACCTTTGGACCTCTTAGCTAACTTGAAGCAAATTTGACAGAGTAGCAGAAATCTTAAACATTATTATGTTCCTGAAAGTTTCATACAAAATGATGGCTGGCTGGATTGAGAAGAGATCCAAACCAGTTTTTCCCAGAAGGAAAAGGGCTGCAGCATGAACTTAACCACTATCATCTGCTGTGCTTGACCTGCCAACACCCACTACTCAGTGACTCAGCAGCATACGCATCTCTCAGCTCTGTCTCCTGTATCTACACCTTGCTCACCGGGTGGTCGGGGACACGAGACTGACCCAAGAGAGAGAGGAGCCATGAGAAGCCTGTGAGGAGCCCCTGTGATGGGTAGGAGAACAGTGGTTGGTATACAAAGGCACTGAAAAGTTGGCATCCTCAGTTTTGCTCCTCATGAACTAACCCGACTTTGGCGTTTGGGAGATTTCTCCCTATGCTGTAAAAACAAATTTCTGTCCTATGTGAGGGCTCTCATTCCTCCCTAAATCAGTAGTGCAGGTTTAGCCCACTGTGGAGTTGGTGTACATCTTTGCCATTCAGTGGCTGTTCAGCACAGTGGGACAAAATAAAATGGTTGCTTTTGCGCATTGCCCAGTAGACCATGTTGCTTACACCAACCCTATCATCAGGACCAACCAAAAGCATTCAAAACAACAGCAGTGGGGGAGCCACAGGTATGATTTTAGTGGAGAGCACCCAACAACAGCAGTTAGTGCTCATTTCTCTGATTGCCTAACCAGACTACGGGTGCTCAAGCATGCTTTACAACCAGGGAAAGAGATCTGGGAAACATCATGTGCCAGAGCTGCCTTGGTTCCACCTGTCCTACAGGTAAACAGAAAATCTGCCCCTAGGGACATCAACCTGGCAATTTACACTACACTTTAGCTCAAAAGAAATCTTTTGTGGATGTAACTCGGCTAGAAAATGAAAACAAATGCACTTTGATTCAAAGCTGAACAGCCTCTTCAGTCAGACACATCACAGCTTTTTCTTCTCCCTGGCCACAGAACAAACCAGAAACTCTACAAAGATTATTTCTTTTTCCTTGAGGGAAGAAGTCTAAGATTAAGTAATAATCAATAGCAGACAGTAAATAAACCAATCTCTTAATGGATTGCAAAGGGACTTCAGAGGCCTTTGCACTGCACGGCAGCTGCTTCCAAAAGAACAGGCAATCGTCTTTAAAGAGTGGAGACACTTTGTCTGCACCAAAGGTCACACTCAACATCAAGAATACATACTAAACCTCAGAAAGCCTAAAAGGGACTGAGGTAGTAGGATGGATCATTCTCTCTAACTGGCCAAGGTACTCTGAAGCATATTTCTGAAGTTACCGCTCTGCTGTACAAAAAACCATTGCAATTCCTAATGTCAGACCTATAGAAAGTAAAAGCTCTCAAAACCAATACAGAGATCAATATACAACAACTTAACCTTTTTTAAGAAGACCCTAGAGGATTCAGAAATAAACTTTCTCCAGGTGAAATGCAGTCTGAGCCAGTGCTGATTTGATAGAATGCAGACTGGTCTGCATTTGCAGAATAGCCACAGTTGCTGTCACAGAAACCAGGGATTAGTGACTAGTTGCATCAAAACCTGACTAATTACAAATACCTAATATTCATATGCACTAAAATTGTTATAATTGTACCCCTGTCAGATCTGATCACATGATTTGCTATCCCTTATATTCTCTTTTTACATCTTTGCTCCCTCCCAAGTTCTTCTCCATTACCATCCTCATCCCCTTCCCAATAAACAGCCAGCCCCTTTTTACTCTTTCCCATGGGCCCACTTTTGCTGTTTTTATACTCTTATTTGTGACATGGTAGTGTTACAGTAATTTCAATCTTGGTCAGATGTTAGGTGATGTCTCTGCTGCTGCTTCTCATGTAGTTGGAGGTCATGGCCGGCCTTTTGTCAACATAACTCAACAACTGCTATGCCTTAATTCTTCATCTGTAATATGGATGTGATCACGGTGTCTCTCCTAATGCCATTTTTCTGCTTTGTCCATTTAGACAAATGGACAGTGGACATCCTTTGCTCTGTTCATTCAAAGCACCTGATTTCAGATGAAGGCATTCAAGTGATACTGATCTAAAATTAGGCAAGCAGACAAATAACAGCACAACCACACATCCCCTCAAAACAGTGTGCTTAACTTTCCTTTACCTACCACACCAGAGCTGGACAGTAGACCTCCTGCTGTGCCCCAAAGTGAAATAGAGCATAAAACCTCAATATTATTACACCTTTCACTGATGCTCTTCCTCTACTTGCTCCACCATTGTCTTCTGCTTGGAAAGTCCCTACTTCTCACATTCCCAGGCTATTTAGGAAAAATAAACTGGGAAGAAGATAGATGAACTCCACTGGACATGAAAAGTGTATTCCTATCCCCTAGATGCTTATAACAGCTCTGCTGTTGTGGTTACAGGGAAAACAATCACGGGGCTCCTATGGTTGCCTGTATTCAGATGACAACATTCAACAGCTGCTGTCCACCTATGCCAAATACCTAACCTAACCATACCTTCCAGCTTCTTGGAAATAAAAGAAATGCATACAAGAAGAAAAGCAGCAGTAGATTCTGGACTGCAGAGTTGCAAGAATATGCAACAGTTTGGATCCCAAAAAGCTAGAAAGATATTTTTCTCTTTGGTTTTGGCCAAGTTTCATTTTCTTCTTGCTGTTGTCCCACTGGAGCAAACAACTGTTTTTCTTGATTAAACTAGATTAGGTTGAGTTTTCATTGGTAAATACCTATCTCATACCCTAAAGAGCCTATCATTCAAGCCTGAAGATTTTATTCTGATGAACCTAACTACAGATGTGGAAAGTGGGAAGTAACAGTCGGGAACTTCTTTCCTATTATATCTTGTTGAATTGCGTTGATTGGTTGCTCAAAAGCACAACCTATTTAAGAAATAAAAACAAAATAGTGCAAATTAAAGAATCTGAGGAGAGACGAACTTAAAATTCACAGTCTACCCATTCTGCATACTTTGGATTCAAATGTTAAAAGAAATAAAAAACACTTCTGGCTACAAGTGAAATATGACTGAGCTGTGCTCTAAATTAAAAGCTGGCAATACCTTTGGATTTGATAAACTGTATAACGATGTCATGAATATTTAGAAGTACTACCACTTTTCATGGGGGAACGAAGTCTACATGATATCATGCCCTTCAGCTCTCATGGTGTTAAACTGAAAAACTCACTAATTATAAAACTATTCATTGAGCTTAGGATAAAGCTGAAATCTCTAGCTCAGATATTTGATTTTTGCTGATGTTCTGCTCCGTTACATGGCTGAGAAGGTAGCAGATGGTCGTAAAAGATTCAGACAAGTATCTAGCTAGGGAGACAGCAAATACAGCTGGGTGATTTTATCATCTGTATAGCTTCCAAGAATATGGAGAAATGCACCAAAGTGGTTAAAAGGAGGAGCTGGAAGGTTGGAATAAAAGCAGGCACAGTGTGGAGCAGCCTCCATCTCAAAGCAACCTGGAGATGTTGAAATTCTTCACGTTACTCTGAATGTCTGACAAATTCTTCACTTTATTCTGACTCCATTTATTTTCTAGATTTAGTAATAGGACAGTCCTTTCTTGATGATACTGGTGCCCTAAGGCTTTGGTTCTGCATGCTGTTCAACAGAGCCTTAACACCCGTATGGCTTCTTTGAATTTTCATACAGACACCAAACTCTCTCACAGCAACTTACAACTTTAGGACTTAATTTAAAATGTGAGGAGCATATGGGAGGCTAAAAGGCAAAGACTGTAGTCTAGCGCAGCAATGTATTTTACTATGTACATTGCTGTATAATGCATTAGCTTAAAAACCAAAAGCATTTAATTTCTTTCAGTGTGAATATTAAGTCTGAGAAGGTTAAATCAAGCAAGTGACCAGCGGTGAAGGATTGCCATTAAAAGCTAACCAATAGATTTGATAGGGAGTTGGAGGCTGCGTTTGCCTGATCTCCAGAAGCAGTGGGAGACACTGAGGAATCTGGTGGGGGCTCTGCCAAAGCCATCTGATCCACTCACAAGCACTAGGGTATCAGGGCATATTAAACCAGCAAAACAAAAAGCACAGCTGATGGATATATTAGGAAAGGGATAGTAAAGTGCTGGTTCCTAAAAGGTAAAGACAGCAGGGGTACTGCAGTTTAAAAAATAGGCATCAGAAATAGGATGAGAGAGGTCAGGAGACATGGACAACTACACCGAGCTAGTGGACAGAAGACAGAGCAGAGCTGTGAATCTGATGTACTGCAGCAGGGAGAGAGACTTAGTGAGGACAAAGTGGGTATGACCTCAGGTAACTGGAATCTTCCCTGGAGCTGCCATCCCCCTGGTGACTCATTTATGTTTATTTGTTTTACTGGTGCTCCTCTTCTAGCTCTCCTGTTGATTTCTACCATACTGTTCTCATATGTGCTTTGCTGATTTGAAACACTTGTGAGTTTGGGGGGGGGCAAAAGATGTACTGATGAGATCCTCTGCTGCCGAGAGAGAAGAAATGTCCATGATAATGACAGCTCACTTGCAGTGACCTAAAGCTTTACAATCAGAACAGCCTTGGACATGCCTGCCTATCTGTGGGAGGTGGGCAAAGCCTCTGCTGTCTTTCTGCTGTCAGAGGCACAGTACATGAACATTAAGAGAGGGATCACCTAGAAGTCATATCCTTTGAGATGACCAAGCAGCAGCTAGGAGAACAAAGAATATGACAAAAAAAAGTCTAAAACTACACAATCAATAGGAAGTAGGAGTCAGGCAAGCAATAAGCCATGACAAATGCAGGTATAAGAAATAAAGTCATACAGGACTGAGGTAGACATCTGGTATGCATCTCAGCAGGTTTTTTTTCAGAACAAACAGCAAAGAAACATACATAAGTAGCTCATTTGTGATCTAGTTTAACATATAAAAAGCATAATAACAACAAAATTTCCAGATGCCAATAACATTATGTTTCTAGCAATTTAAGCCATGAAATTCACCTGCTTTATATCTATGAGCAGCTTGTTTTATATGACTGTATTACTTTTAAAATATTATTTACTGACTTTCATGGAGACTAATTTTAAGATACACTTTTCCCCAAAACCGGTCATAAGTATTTGGTATTGAGATGGCACACGTTTTGCTCTCTGAATGCGAATGAAGACAGACAAGAGAAGGAACAGTTAGATCCCTGGGCCTTGATTTGCCTACGGAGAAAGCAAAAGTGGTCTGTGCAGTTCAAGCTGAAAATGAGAAATCTGCACAACATCTTATGCCTTTTTCTTTCTGCTTTGCTAAAACTGAATATTACATCAGAAGGCTATTGTTAAAGTAATACAAAACATATGAAAAGGCGGTTTCTGCATCCGTATTTTTTTCTCGGAAAGAGTTCATGATTTTGGGGGCCTACCCTGCAGAGATTTAGGTACAGAAACAACAGTAACCATACAAGCCAGGGAGAGTGCTGGCACCTCTGAACTAAGGCCCTTACTGTAAGTGTGCAAAGGGGCAGACCCAGTTCATTCAACTAACACTGTGCCCATATTCCAAACCGTGTAGGATAAGCTCCATAAAAAGCTTGCATTATGTTGTATTTCCATCCATAATCCTTAAATAACCAAAACACACCACCACAACAGCTGCCAGAAGAACCCCAGAAGCAACGAAGAAGACCTGAAGATCCAAAAGCTTGAAGCGCATTGGATTGCTCAAGGAGTGAGCAAACTGCTTCCTGAGCGAGGTTCTCCCTTCCCATCTCCCCCCAGTTAGGATTCCCTGTGGAACTGGCAGCTCTCCAGATTTTGTCAGCTGTTGGGCTAAGTGTCTTCAAATGGACTGCTGTACAAGATGTTGGTTGTTGAAGAGAACAACTGTTTAACGTGCTGACATGTCTTAAGTTAAAAGGTCTCTCTGGAAGACTCTGAACAGCCCATTGAACACATCCATCCTGCAAGAAGAGAATCATCTGGAAGTTGTATCAGCATGTTGTCTAAGCAATGAAGAGTGTCAAATATTGACATTTTGGAAGAGCCCAGGCTGAAGAACTGTACAGAGACACAGACCACCAGCCTGTCTGGTAGAGACATGTCTGATAGGGATTGACTTATCTGAAGTACATCCAGCTCTCTCCTTACTTACGGGAGTTAGCAAAGCAATAAATATGTATCTTCTAATTTGGGTAATTATTATGGCATGCATGAAATCTCTGTTGACATCATAGTGCCAAAGTACGAAGAACAGGTGGAAGCACTTTCATATAAAATAGAGTTCAACAATCAGTAACTAGGCAAAGACTGGTTTGTTTAACTTAAATATTGACAGAGACAAGCATTATTTGGTCTTCTATCCTATATGGAATTGTTCTTACATAAGGATTACAGAATTTCCTAATGAAATTAATTGCATCCACATTTGAATGATGCAAAGGTTCTTCATTTTTTCTTTTCTGAAAAAAAGATTCCCAAGAAATGGGAAGCCTGAGCAGTGGCAGGAGCAGCAAAGTGAAAAGCACCTCCTGAGAAGCTATTCATTGATTTTAGGTTTTGCCTTCAGGTGTGACAGCTGGAAGAGTTTACTTTCTTGAAATTGATTATAGACTCCTGGCAGAGGATTGTCAGCACCTTCTACAACAAGGAGGAGAAAAATAAGAGAAATTGAATAGACAAAATCCAAGCACACATCTTTCTGAGTTTCTTTCAAAACTGTCCTGTTTTGAATGTATCTAAAGAGACCCTCATGTAACTGATTTTGTCAGGCATGTAGAGTACCATAAACAGAAAATGATTAGTGCAGGCATCTCTGGAAACCAGTATTTCTTGATAATGTTCACATCTGATTCTCCACCTGCAAAAAATCAATTAAACCCATATTTTTAACTATTTGCTTTTTTTCCTACTTTGTTGCAAACTGGGGTTCCCAGATATTTTTTTTTTTTCCCCTTGAAAACAACAGGAAGAAATAGAGTGATGCAGAGGAACTACATGGAAAGAAACCTTGTCAGGGCTGGGCAAGAAGAGGCTCATCTCCTGGTTAGTTTTCACTCCAATCTGCCTCCTCTTTTTCCTTCTAGAAAGACAGAGCCATGTACATTTTTTTCAGCAAGCCATCTATTCAACGGTTTTAGCCCTCCTTCCTGTTGGCAAATGATCCATGGATTCCTTTTGATTTTCATTAATTTGGTGGTTATTCAAACATACTAAATGAATGGTTTATGCAAATGTGACTGTTGCTTTGAGTGTTTGTTCATTATTCATGCTGTGTGATCGATTGTCTAAGTCACAGGCTATTTATTGTTTCTGCTCCAGGAGTGGAGAAGCCCTACAACCAAAAGGAGCTTTCAAGATGGCCAAACATCATCAGGGCTACTCTTCATACAAACATCAGTTATTACCACTGCCTAAAACATTTCCCCTTTGTGCAAAAGAAAAAGTGATATAAACAAAGCCAAGCCTTCTGATATACAAAGTAAGGGGAAAAGGATAATTAAATGAATCTGCTAGTTCTCCCCTACACAAATTTTCATGATTGTGTAGCACTCACCCAGGAACAATCTTTGAAACTATTCCAACAGTCATTTGCAAATACATAAAAATAATTTGTCATGTTAGGGGATCTTCAAAGGAAATGTCTTTGAGACTTGGTCAGTGATTTTGCTGAGCTGAGAAGTTAAGCTACCTTAAATTCATGTTCTTTCATAGATGATTTCCATCATAAACAACTTGATAATACCACCTATTTTGTGTGTTCACAAATCATCTCTTAATAGACTGCAAATCACTTGAATGTATTTATTCACCAGGTATTGAGAGCTAGTCACTGACAATGGCATGCACTGAAATCAGAAGCTCTTGAGAAAGAGTGGCCAAAACAACCAAATATCTCTTTTGTAAAGAAGTCCATTGCTTCAACTCAAGGTCATATGTATGTGATCTGAATGCTGAATGGAAGATACCTCAGCCTGTTCTTCCTCAGTCTTCCCTCTTGTTAACTCTTACAAAGTAGCTACACTTGTGTAGGCTTTCGGTAAAAAAAGAAGAGCATCTAGTATGTGTTTTGCCCACTTTACCATGCCAATTAATAGAAACTGGAAGAATTTGCTGGGGAAGGGATTATTCTATACATTAGTATGTATGGAGACAGAATCCTGGGTCAGATAAACCCTTAGCATGACCCCTAAAGTCATTCTTTTTGTTCACTCTACATTTCTGCATGTAACGGTAGTTTAGGGTACTTCCTCTCACTGAAAATGTCCGTCCACCTCTCTGTGTACTGTGTTGCTTTCTTTAAATATTACACGTGATTTTTCCCCCCTCCTTTTTATAGGACCCTTACATTATACCATAGCCAGAATGAGAGCACATGGGAACAGACTCAAAGCAACACAGCTCCCAGAAATCTGGCATTTCCCAATTCTCTAGCACTTAGCCTTTCCTTTTTTTTTTTTCTCAAATAATGCTCTTACAGCAAGTGCTGGTATATACTCTCATAGTCTAATTCATTGAAGGTCTTTTTAAAGTCATGTGGATACTGCACTTCAACAGGAGATTTGCCCTTCCTATTACCTCTATTCTGCCCCATTTTTGAACTCTTCCTGCCCTTTTAATCACACCCCCAAAGAGTCACCTTGTGGCACCCTTCTGCAGTCCCTCTCTGCATCAGCTGACCTTTACTAATTTATCTTGAAGCTGCCTCTGCCCTCTGCTCTTTCTCCCTGCTTCAAAATCCATTTTCTGCCCTGCTATCTTTATAGCAAAATGTATTGGTTCCTATAGAAAATCCATGTTGCTACTTCCTTCCTCTGACCTCCGTTTACTGATGAGTTTTGGAAGGACGAGAACATTGTACATCTGGAAAGCACCTGCAGCACTGGAGAAATTCTCAACAAACAAGACAATAAAAACAAGAGACCCAAGTAGTGTTTGGAGAAAACATTCCAGTTTATGTGAGCCAGCACTGCACCAAGAACAGCTATTGCCCTCCTCCCCTAAAAGAAAATCATTATCCTTATGTGTGAAATGTGCTTCCTCTTGCACACTGAATAAATTTGGCCTTTGATCTTTTATCTAGATCTTAAAATGTTATATCTTCAGCATCACAGTTCTTTTCTTCACCTAATGACTGAACTTTCTGATCCCAGACATTTAATCTCTGTATGTAAGCATATCAAACTGACTTAGAAAATGGGAATTGCAAATCACATTCTCCAGAATAGAAGCCAAAGTCTCCCATTATAAAAGCAGCATGATTCTTTGTTTTAGCTGAAAGGACAGATAAAAAGCAACATCGAAATATCAAGCATCAATGAATATTGCCCCCTAATTTCCCAAAGGAAAATTAGTGCACATAATTCTTCACATGTTTACCCCAAAACAGTCATATTATTACCTGGTATCTTCCAGCACAACTCAGTTGAAGAGATTAAGGCCATGCTGGTTTACACCAGCTAAGAATTTTGCCCATGTTTACTAACAGTGCTGTGGTATTATTCTTCTGTCTGTTGATTTTTTCATTAGTTAACTAATATGCTATTTATTTTGATGAATAGTACAACTGCCTTCAATTTGCTCTTGTAATTAAGGTACATGATCAACCACTTGTTATTCAAAAGCATGATAAACTGTTAAGGTCTGTTTAAGAAAAAAAACGTGCTTTGCTTGTACAGCAGCATGTGGAGGCATTTAAAAAGCTGCAGAGATTTAAAGAAAACAATTCTGAAGTCCATATAAACTAAGTACTTTGCACAGGCATATTATAAAGCTCTTTTCCACTTCCCGACAAGAACAGTGACTCTGTAATAGAAGTAAAAGCATAAAAGCACTAAAGTTTAGGTGGCCATGAAGTACACATTTGCTGCACAAGTATTCCCAACATTAATTAAAATGCACTCCAGTCCTGACTGGAAAAAATATTAACCCTATTCTAAGGCAGGTAGAGAGAGGAACACTGAATTAAGTTAAACTAATGATTTATTTATTTTACTGGTATATTGCATTTAAACCTTCCCACTGAATCCCAACCTGTACGAATAACTGAAATCATCACATCAGGGACAGACTGGTTTTGTGGCATTTCTATCTAGGTCTGATGCAGGAGAGATTACCTCATGAGGGAGCCTGTTCCTAAGTAAACTGCAGGTAGGTAAGGTATTCTCAGGAGACTCATCACTGTGCCTAAACTTCTCTGTGCTTAACTCAACTTCAGAAACCTCCAAACTTCATCTGTCGCTGACCTAACATTTTCTTGGGAAGGTGAAAACTACTGCATCCTTATATTACAGTACCACAAAGAGAATGGCCTTGAAATGTGTGTAATAATATGCTTTTAGATATGGGTAAAAGATAACTGAAGATAAACCAGGGCTTACCCTGCCCAAATATTTATGGGAAGGAGTAAAGTGTTTAAAAGGCCAGCATAAATAACAGGAGAAAACAATTGTTTGCATTTTTATCTTGTGAACTAAAGCATGAAAGAATTCGGCAACTTGCTTAGAGACACATAGAACGTGATTCTTCATCTGATGCTGCCTGCAACCACTGCTTTATCCAGAGTTCAGTCATGACTTTAGTGTAAACATCAGCCCTTCCTTTCTCATTCTTTTACTAGAAAGAGTTGAGAGAAGCTATTGGAAAACCGGTAACAAAGATTCATAGAGAATCCGTTTCAAAATGACCAAGTAATGCATAACAGCAATCTTCATTGTACTGTCACGATTTGCTAAAATTCTATTGAAAGTTAATAATTTAACAAGTGTTCTTCATTTGAAAAGGAACAAACACATGAAATTCTTTCATCGAGCAAAAAGATTGGAACAATTTGTAGCTTCCAGAACACAAGGCTCTGGCCAACAGAGAAGTACATACCAGGCACACGTACAAAAGGGTTCTAGGACAATCATTTTTAGTAGACGTGCTTACATGAGCAGCAGAAGCCACAGGAAAGCACAACCCAGAGATAAAGCAAAGGTAATGAACTGAAAAAGGAGTGCAGCTCTGAAGAACAGTCTAGAAAGAGTACCATCTGGGCAGAATTATGTCTAAAAGAAGTTGGCAAAGAAATATACCCTATGCCATTCTTTGCATGTTTAGGAAGATGGGATTTTCTGCATTTTTTTAAATAAAGTTTTTTGCATCTTTTTTCCGCCACCAACCAGCAGAACCCCAAATTTGACTTTTCTAAAAGGGGATAACAGGTCTTGTTTACTAGACAAGCATGGTCAGTTTGTCTCAGCTCTTTAAAAAGTAAATACTGTAAAGTTTTTCATATGATTTTATATAGCAAGAGTAAAGTCTGCAGACCTGGTGATAAATTTGGGCCTAAATTTCAAATAGCAGAGGAGTAAAGTTCAGATCTTAGACACATATTAAAACATATAAATAAACTGATTTAGGAATAAGCAATTTCAAATCAATAAATACAACAGGCAACTCAGCACTTCTAAGTTCAGATATCTCCAAAAGTTTAACGCTGAGCTCTGACTTTTAAAATGTCAGCATTTTCTTTCTTAGGAAAGAACCTCTTTTTTCCAAGTAGCTGCATATCTTTGCTAGACTCACCCTTAGAGTTCTGCCATAACTTTTTGGGGAAAAAAAGCACTGTCCTGTGTTGAAAGAAAGTTCACACACTGGGCTGTTTTGAACTGGCATTCAGACCAGTTGAAGAATGGTACAGAAAATACGAATACCTTGAGATATTGTCCAACCCCGATCTTGCATGTCAAAGTTGCTATCCTAACATTGGCTGGAAAATTTTCTGCTAAATACATTGATCTCAGCCTTCAAAGACTCTTTCCAGCTTAATTCTGAGGGTTCAATGAGTCTAGGTAAGGCCTGGATTACTTAAACTTAAGATACACCTTTGAAGAAATACAAATCTTCTCAAACTCAGAAACAATACTGATTTGCAATTTTGTTCCCTTCATAGAATTTATTAAAGAAAGGCCAAACTAAGACTATAAGCACTGACTTATTAGTAGAGCAGGATGAGATATGTATTCTCTCTGTCAAAACGAAAAACTAGGTTCTGGCACTGGTCACAGTTAATCTCATTTCTACTTCAGTTGCAAACAATATCTCATGAGACTATTTCCAAAATCTGACTTTGTCAGTTCTGAACCACCCAGATTTACCTATAGTTTATGACTTCTGAATATTCATACATCTTTGCTGTCCAAAGCATAGAAATTGTCTTCCTTTTTTTTTTTTTTTTCCCCCCTTGCTCACTTTGAAGTTGTCAGCAATACTCATGTAATGCCCACATGACAATGTTAAGGACATAATCTCTCTCCAAACTAATTTACATATCCATCCACTTCTTGTTTTCATCTTTTTCCTTTGCCATCAACGAATTCATAAGCTTTCCCTCCCACCTTTCATTCTTTCCTCTTTACCACTTTTAGTCTTTTGCTTTTTTTTAATTTTGCTCATTTCTCTTTATTGCTGAATGTTTAAAAATTTTTCTTTTTTCCCTCTACATTTTTGTTTGTTTAGTTTTGTCCTCAGTCTTTCAAAGTATTTCAGCTATCTTCCAAATTGTCTTTTATCCCACTCCTATCTCCTTTTTCGACTCTGTTCCTTTCAACCCATTTTCTCCTGTTCTGTTACCCATTTGCTTTAGGTTTCTTTTCAACAGCTCTGACTTTCTCAAAATGTTTCCCTGGAAATACCTCAGACATCCTCACAATGTTTGAGCCAAGATGATGTCCTCTCCATAGGTGGAACAGTAACATGAAAAAATGGACTGGAAATCAAAGGCCCCAAAATATACAGCCTCTGTTAAAAGCCCTTCTAAGTATCCAGAGGAATTCCTAATTAAAATAAGAACTGCTTTTTCACCTACAATGATGTAAAATTCCAGTGTTGATTAAATAGCTATATGTTGCACTACACAGACTTAGTGCTATGCCCTAATAACATACGTTAAAGCTGTCTGTGAGAAAAGAAATGCAACATTAGACAGCAGTTGAAGTACTCCAGGAAAACACAATTTAAGGGACTGTCTGGGCTGATGTTCTCCACAGATCTGAATACAAAATGCTACATGAACATCAAATTATAATCCTACTGAAAGAAAAAAAAAAAATGGATAAACCCAGCACTTATAATGCCTAAACTTCAAATTCCTTCAGCGCATCCAGACCCAGAGAGATCAGTTTTACTGTGATAAAAATATGTATACACATGTATATAAGCTTGGTCTGGCTCTTATAGAATACAGTATTTAATAGTCCAGGAGGCACAATGTGCATGCTGTGCTAATTGCACTTTGAAGATACCCTCTTTGGTTTCTACCAGGAGCACAGAACACAGCTTGTGCATATTGTTTCCTACCTGATTAGTTTCATACATGTGCTTTTAAGGCAGAAGGTCTCTAATTCAGCACTGGCAGTCCTTAAGGCTGAAAATCTGGGACTCGATATTGTCAATACTAGCATAAAAAAGATAGAATAATAATATAGAAACTGACTTGCCTTTTTGTGTGTTGCCTGAATTGGAGGCATTACAAGATGACTTTTCTCCATGCTAATCCTGAACGTGTATGAAAGTGCTTCAGTCTGGCTTAACCTGGGTTGAAAACACAATTTACAAACAAAAAAACGTCATTCCAGCCTGGCTACCTGCAACAGGAAATTTCATGTAGACACACTCCTGACCCAGCAACAGAGCTATAGCATGGCCATACTACACC
This sequence comes from Buteo buteo, assembly GCF_964188355.1. Taxonomy (NCBI): domain Eukaryota; kingdom Metazoa; phylum Chordata; class Aves; order Accipitriformes; family Accipitridae; genus Buteo; species Buteo buteo. Next base: position 58,583,267 of record NC_134172.1, on the reverse strand, counting down.
ATTCAGGCAGTGAACTTAAGTTTAGTTGCCTGAAGATCCCTCTAGAACCGGGTTGTGAACGCCTACCTCCAACATCCCCACCTGATGTCTCACTTTGTCTCCTCACCTCGTTCTGCTCTTTGCTGCTGTTTATCCTTTACGGTCACCTCAACTTCTCCTCTTCAGACTTGCAGAAACTCCAACAGGATGGCAGTGAGTGGCCAAAGCACAGGTAAAGTGCAGGCTGACTGATGTCAGCTCCAGTTTGGGAGGATGTTTCAGCACATATTCAGCTTTGTCCTGATATGGTGACTTTCCTAGACAAGAGAAAAATGTGACCTAACCCATTGGTCATTTCTACTGATTCTGATGGACTCATCATTAGGACCAGGTCTCTCTACAACAGAAGTTGTCATATACTGCGATTTTCCCAGTAAAATACTTGACTTGTTTATTATTCCCTTGTTAGGCTACTTATATTTTTTAAAGCTATGTCTCAAACGATCTGAGAAGAGCATTAGTGGAAATGGGTTAAGGCATGTGTTAAGGATATCTAAGCGATTTGGGATTTCTCTGGGTACCCCTTTTAACCATTAACACATACATGGTGACTACATCCTCATGAGGTATATAGAAGCAGCTAAACAAAAGTAAGTTTTTCTTAAAGTGCTTAAGACCAGCACACATTATATGGAGCCAAGAGGAATGGAAAGACAACTTATTTGCTAGAAAACTTGAAGCAGCCTCACATTAAACAAAAAGAGAAATAATCAGACCGTGTTTACAGTTCCAGTGATGAGCAATTTTGTGCTAGCAAACAATGGTATTTTCACCCCTTTCTTCACACTGCTTCTCTCTTGGGAATAGCTAGCACTTACTGATTATTATTAGAGGGCCTTAAAGGAACATATGGCTAACACAGCAACAGTGGCAACAGGCAACACTTGCCTGTTATTCTTTTCTCTGAAAACACTGTATGAAGGGTCATTTGTGGAGTCTGTGGGTTTTCCTACCCAGGACTACTTAGGAAGAGCTGTATGAAGACTGCAGACTTTGAGGCATGAAGCAAGCTGGCTCACAACAGTGAGGCAGATCATGAAGGAGAAGGCTGCGCCCACGACGAAGGGATGCACGTGAGGTGCACATGCCAATACCGCTAACAGCCACCAAACATACGTGCCACAAGGCAGGAACTGGCCCTGGCCCTAGGCAGTGTCCAGCTGGAGATGTCCCTGGGGCAAAGCTACCGCACTGCAGCGTGCAGGTGGCACCAAAGTGGTGGCACAGCGGGTGGGCATGGCATAGCTAATTAAAAAACAAGACACCACAGGTCATCGCTGATCATTCCAAGGAGGAGTAAGACAAGCCTTGTGGGGCCCATGCTGACAAAGGGCCTGGCACTGGCTGAGGCTTTTGGCCTGACAAAGGCCAACGTAAAGCTTACTTCTTCTTAAAGTACAATGTGCAATACAGAAAGGTCCTCAGATATTTAAAACACAGAGGCAAGGGCACTACAGGAGGTCAAAGAGAGCAGCATTTGATTCACACTTCTGCTAGGTTAACTAAGGCAGCTTCCTTATTCATTTACTCATTTTCATAATACATGCATTAGTGCAGCTTTATTAACAATGGCAAGTCTCTATATACACTTTTCCCTGCTGTTGTCTGTAGGCGTTTTAAAAAACAGAGGAAGACAGTAGAATTACTGATTTTAAAAACTCTGGTTTTGAGAGTTGGAGAGCTCACAATTTTCTGTCCATTCATCCCCTTCTCTCCTCCTATCTATTCAGCGATAAATACCAACCATACACACTGTGATCCATTCTATGGCAGCAAGATGTGTCAGCCATCAATGGCAGATGTTATGTTAATGTGTTTAATCTACACACTGTATCTCCACTGAGTGATGACAGAGTTGTTGAAAGAGACCAAGTGGCTTCAAAAAAATATGGGACTTAGGACTGGTGGGGGCAGGTGGGTAAGGTGTCTAAAAAGCATTGAAATCTTAAACCTTTAAATCACTGATTCCAATGTAGATAGCAGCAAGAGAGAGCGGGAACATAATAAAATAGATGAGGGTCTTTGTCTAGATCTGCAGTGTCAGGAAAAAATCTGCCCCTATGTATCCCTCTGTTAGCACCTAGAACCTTGCTGTGGCTACGAACCATGCAAAAACAGCAGTGGAAACGTTGCCATCCTGGAAAAAAGCCTAGCATTAAACCTAACAGTCTACAAGCAAATGCCAAACAGATGACGAAAGCACAAGGGAGCAATGAACACTGGAATAAGTAGTGGCCAGAAGACACCAGTGCCCAAGTACTATCAAAGTTTTTTGTTGGCACCACAGCTGAGATGTTTTCAAAAGATATTTTTTTTAAAAGATCTGCATAGAAGCCTTCTGAATTTTGCCCATCCCATGTGTCATGGAGAATGTGTGACCCTGTTTATCCACAAATTTGTCAACTGGGCAGCGTCATGGTACCATAAGTATGAGTTAGCCTTGTACATAAGCGCAGAAGCTGGCTGTCAGTTCCCAGACTGATGTGAAATACAATGTTCAGGGAACGGAAAGGCTCCTCACTGGGACTTGTTCATTGTTTCACCAGGCAGACAAGGCTGCTTTAGCCCTCAGTGAGCTACTGCTTGCTAACAGTTTAGCTAAGTGCATGCCATGACTGTCCTTGCTTTGCCTTTAGCATTTCCAAACAAGGGAGGGCAGTTAACAATTGAGAAGAAGGTCAGAAATAAGCCTGTGTCCCCAACTCAGAAACCTCTCCCACGAATGCAGTGAAGGTTCTTAAGAACAAGATTCTTGACTGGGAGCTTGTAAACATCTAATGTTTTGTCAGTGGAGTGTAGGATGTAATGTTAGAGCTCTTAAAAAAAAAAAAACACTGAAAATAATGTTTGAATCTTTTGTGCCTTTATAAACCTCAGTAACTTTAGAGCCTCTTTTACCCACTAAATACATACATACTTCTACCAGCTTTGCCTTAATGTGATTTAAGGATGGTTTCAAGGTAGCTAGCTAGCTAGCAGCATGGACTTCAGCTTCTACAGGAGGGTAGTCTATAAAACTAAGATGCTCAAGCTTTTTCCTGGTGCTCAGCATCCAACTACCTTTCTTGGATATAACCAATGTACATTAGTGCAAAAAAATACACACACAAAAATGTGTCTCTCAATTAAGCTGCACGAGATGGTAATGCACAAGCTGTATGCAAGTTTTTTCTTCTGGTAACATTTGTTGGCTAGGTACGATTCCTGGCTTAGTTAGGTTAGGAAGAAGAGGGTGCACTGAACCTAAAGGGTCAACACTCAAGTTTGTGAGAGCAGCACAGCCTGCTCAACTTGTGCTGTTCTTTGCCTCCTCACCAAACTCATATTCCATTTCTCAATTTACCCACAAAAGTTTTGGAAACATACTGGAATTTCTTGCGATTGTTTATTTCAGACAAAGAAATTAAGTTGCAGAAAATATGAAGGGCATTCTTTCACTTAAGCACATGCCTTATTTGGAAGACATAATCTGAACAATAAAGCTGTTCAGAAATGGATTTTGCTTGATTCATCCAAGTAGATTTGAATGTTTAGCCTGGAAAAGCAACCATCAACAGTTTAGGACAGCATGGCACTGTCTACTGAGGAGTAATGACTGCAAAGTTAGCTAAATTAGGTATGATGAACCAGCCTGAAGCTTTCAGCGAGATCATTAAAGCACACCATGCAAAAACCCTGTCTAGCCAGAAGAGCTGATGTGGCTGGAAACAAAAAGCGTAGCTAGTTCAGCTCAACCAGAAAAAAAAAGCCTGCTGGGACACAAATTCTGCTTTGGACACATCTGGCAACCTGGACCTTCCTGTCCATGTCCAGTAGCTGCACAGCATGAGAAGCTGGAAGAAAACACAGAGAAACAGGAGCCTGAAGCCACTTTAAAGAATCAGAGGCAGCTTGGTGTTGAAAAAAGCAGATGAATCTGAACCCAAGAGCCAACTGCAATTGTGGGGACAGGAAAAAACAGCTGGAACAAGACAAAACAAGAAGGAATCCAAGTGAGGGCAGACAACTGAGCTGCTCCAGAGGCAGAGGCAGCACTGGATATCCCAGGACCTCCTTGCCAACTGCACTGACCTCCTTTGAGAACTGTGTGCTCACCTTCTCTAAGATTGCTCCTTTCCTGTGGAGCTTCTCATGTGTTACACGCTAACAGAGGTAGCAGAAAATCTGTCCTGATTTTTAAGTATGAATGAGAAGAACAGGAGGGAGGGTGCTAGTTATTCTGAGGACTCCAAGCTCAGATGTTGTGCCAGATGTTTCAAGAATCACTGTTATTAAAATGGCAACAGATTTAACTGAAAGTGACCATCTTTGCAAAATATGCTGCGAGAAGAGAGGGGATAAAGAAGGGAAGACACAAGAAGAAAACTATCACCAAAATGAAAGACTAGATGGAAATGATTGGGAATTTTTCAACCAAATGCTTTCTCTGTGATTCACTGATTCATAGAAATGAAACCTTTTACAGCATGACAATGACTAAGCATTTCTCAGGTAGAGGCCCTAGGGTACAGTGCAGACCTCCTGAGCAGACAGGAGAGAAACCCATCCCACAGTACTTAGTATTACGGACAGAAAAATCACCTAAATTCAGCACATTTGCTCTGGGCTTATATTTCTCATTAAGCACCCTCACCAGCAGGCTATGCAGTGAGGATTTTACCTTCTTTTTTTTACAAGGACTGTGTGTGTCCATGGACACACATGCATACATGAAAAACCCAACAGAATATATAATCTTTTATTCCTGTGGCATAGGAACATTCTTCTTAAATCTCAAAAACTTCAGAGGCTGAAGAAAACTATTTTCTACCGAGCTCCACTACTAAGTTAAATAAAACTAATAATCTTATCTATTAAACACTAAAAACCTATCTAGCTCTTCCAGTTAACTGGTCTGGAACACATCTAAATTAAAGCAGGCTAGTGCAAATACATTAATTCAATAACAGTAACATGAACATCCTTGTAAATCAGAGCTCATCAGGTGCCAAGCAAGCTTGCAGATATTTTATAGCTTTCACCTTTGCTTTGCTCAAGTTACTGTGAAAAAGACAACTCATATCTTTGACCTTATGAAGCAGCCTTCATACATAAATGTGAAGATTTCTAAGCAGAGAGAATAATTTTCCCTAAGATGAATTTGCTACTGATGGTGTACAAAATACATCATACGGGTATTTCCTCAAGGGTGAAATACCTTTTAAGTCAGTATACACCAAAGACAAATACTTGTAAATGTTCCTGTTTAGCATGGTACCTGGGATTTCTTCAACCAAATGGAAATAATATAATTGTATGAAAGGGTGGGGTATGTTAACACATACCCCTCACACCTGCCTCCAAAAGCTTTTAAAAAGTAAGAAAGTCATATTTTCATGACATTTGATATGTCTATATTCTGAGAGAAGACAACACCTTCCAGGTTTGTTTTTGCATATTTAGAACAAAACCACAGTAACATCTCTGAAATTCCAGAGGCACAAACAAGATCAACATCTTAACAGTGAAAACGTAATTGTGTTTACAGAAAAATACCTTTTTTTAAATCTTATATCTATTTTGTATCTTACGTCCTCTTTATATCTTAGGAAAGCTTGCAGTTGTTTTTTCATCCCATTCAACAACAAAAGAAGGCAGCACGTAGTGACTTAAGACATTTAATCCAAGCTTAACAACTTATCTCCTATTTGCAATATTGCTAATGAGTAGCCTGTCAGTGGAAAAATCTCTTTACAATTAGAGACTTGACTTCAACCCAATTTTCTTCTGCACGATGTTGTAGATCTGCCTTGAAATCAATGGCATTCTGACATAATAATTTAAAAGCGGGATAAGAGAAAGTCTGAGTCAAATGTAGCCAGATCTTTTGAAGGCAGGATGTCCTGGTTTCAGCTGGGATAGAGTTGATTGTCTTCCTAGTAGCTGGTACAGTGCTATGTTTTGAGTTCAGTATGCGAAGAATGTTGATAACACTGATGTTTTCAGTTGTTGCTCAGTAGTGTTTAGACTATAGTCAAGGATTTTTTCAGCTTCTCATGCCCAGCCAGCGAGAAAGCTGGAGGGGCACAAGAAGTTGGCACAGGACACAGCCAGGGCACCTGACCCAAACTGGCCAATGGTGTATTCCATACCATGGGACAACCCATCTAGTTTAGGAACTGGGAAGTGGGGGCAGGGAATAGCCGCTGGGGGACTAGATGGGTGTTGGTCGGTGGGTGGTGAGCAATTGCCCTGCGCATCATTTGTACATTCCAATCCTTTTATTACTACTGTTGTCATTTTATTAGTGTTATCATTATCATTATTAGTTTCTTCTTCTCTGTTCTATTAAACCATTCTTATCTCAACCCACAAGTTTTACTTCTTTTCCCGATTTTCTCCCCCATCCCACTGGGAGGGGGGAGTGAGTGAGCAGCTGCGTGGTGCTTAGTTGCTGGCTGGGGTTAAACCATAACACAGGAAAATATAACAGTAGTACAACAGTTTTTAATAAGTCATTTTAATGCTCACTTTGAGAAAAATAAAAGTCCTGGAAGGTTGTAAGGTGACTGAAACTGAATCACAAGAAAATAATTTAGCGAGAAAGAATCTTGAAAGGAAAGTTAATTCTTTGTCTATATTACAAATTCAACCACATGGAGAGAAACCTAGATGCAAATAGATGCATGTCCTGACACAACGTCCATTTAGCCATCTTATTCTTGTTCAGAAAAGACTGAAGACACTTAGATAAATGTCCTAGTGGCTCAGTTAAAAAAAAAACAAAACAAACAAACAAAAAAACACAACCAAAAAAAACCCCCAAAACCTAAATCCTTTCATTTTCTTAAATGTGCCATTTTTAGAGCTCTCTGAAAATGTCCAAATCAGGCCTCAGAAATATTTGTTTACATCCTGAAATCATACTTTGTTCCTTTCTCCTGTTTCATTCATTGCTCATGAAGATTCACACTTGCAATTTTTTGTTTGCACATATGTTTAGGGAACATCTGTTCTTTGTTCCCATCTGATTGAGATTATCTATGTATCTATGCATGAAGAAGGCAACTGGTTATCTGCTACTGTCACTTATTTTTATTTAACTTTATAAGTTCAAGTCAGAGAGAGCAGGGACTGAATACAGCAGGAACTGACCATTTGCTTTTCATAACTGGTGAAATGCTTGACTTTGACATAATGCATATCTTCAGCAAGTAGATACCAAGGCACTATACTGAAGGAGGGCAATAACATTATCACCATCTTGGAAACAGAAAAAAAGAGAAAAAAGGCCACCTGACTTGGTCAAGATCAGTCACCAGATCAGTGGGAAAGCTTAACATAAATACCAGTTCTCCTGCCTCCTAGTTCATGTCTCTCTCCTTTGTTCTACACTATCTTCCTAAAATAAAAGGCTGAAATATATTTTTTCAGATAACAAGTTTGAAACCAGTACGAAAAGAAGGGAGTTACTGTGAAAGAATACAGTGATCAATTATATTAGACAAATTTGGGGCAACAAATAACCTCATCAGCACATCTTGTCTGAGTATACAATTTCATTTGAATGATGATTGATAAAGGAACTTGGACATCAGTCAGTATACAGGACCCTGCGACAGTAACACTTCTTTTTTTCATCATTGAAGACAGCACTATTTCCTACAGCGTTTGTGTTTCAGCAAGACAGAATTTTGCTCCAACAATAGATTCTTTAGAACTGTGCAAGTTCTCACGGATGCCCACCATAAATGAACTAGAATATACTTGATAATAACGTTTATTTGCTACAAGTCATGTTTGTGATTACTTCTCCTGCCAGGCATAGTGTAAGAATATGCTTAGCTACAGATTTGATGGAGGCAGCCAGGTTTCTATAACAAAGGGCTTTTTTCCTTCCTAAATTCTGTTTTTAAAAGTGTCTGGTATTGTACAGCAGAAGCAATTGTGGCAGGATGAAAGTTCCTGCTTTTTATCCCCATTTCTATTTACCTGTCTGCAAAACAATGTAAATTTTCACTGCAATTCTCCTTGACATTTCCCTTATCTATTTTCCTTTCTCATTAGTTCGCCTCATGAGAAAATATGGGTGCAGAATACTAAATCAACTTTATGGTCAACACATCTGGTGCATATTGACAGACAGATTGTCCCCATACATAAGTCTTGGGTTTGAGGACTTTTTTTACCATAAGTGTAAGAACATGTTCTTTCTGAACCACAATGTGTTCAAGAAAAACCTTTGCAAATAAAAGACTGTTATTCACCTAAAAGGAAGCTGGTGGCATCATTATAGCAAAGCAATGTAAACTTATAAAAGAGAAGAGAAAGATGTATTTTCTATCCTTTCTCTGAATATCTGGTTGGCTAGTTGATTTGTTTTACCTTTTCAATTATATATATGAAGTCATTTTCATTAAGAGGCATCCCAGGAAGAATTGGGTTTATGTCCAAGCACTTGCAGTTTTTTTCATTTTGCCAAGGCAAAATACAGTATTGCCAGAGGCTAAGACCAAGAGTCAGGATTCGTGGCTTCAGTTCCTAGGGAGTGACTCCCTTGATCGATGCATTCAACGGGATGGGACTCTGATCTCAGTTGCAGTTCACAGACTTTTCCATGATACAGATGAACAGAATATTAAATTTAATGTATTTATACACCGTGTATCACTAAGTGTCTCATATTATGATCTTCATGACCCACCCATGGGGTAGAGAGGCTTACACTCCTCATTTGTCACCTGGGGAGCAGAAACCGTATGACTTGTCTGTAGTCACACAGAAAGTAAGAAGTATAGGATAGGTCTTTCCCTGCTGAAGATATTGCAGCAGGCCCATGACCTTGACAAGAGCATCATTCATAACCAGATAGAAGATTCCACCCAAATTGGTGGCACCCACAGTAAATGTGACTGCTGCTTCTCCCCTGCTGGCAGTTTTCTTGAAGTGCAGTGTGATGTGTTGGACCACTTTGAGAAGTTCCTACTAGCTGCCAGCAAGAAAACAGAAAACAAGATGCATCCGAGGCCCTCAAGGTTTCACAATTCAGCTGTAAATAGGATATAACAAGAGAATTCAGAACAACAACAATAAAATAAATTGAAAAAAAAGAGAGAAGGGCAAAGAAGGTAGAGCAACCTAGTGTCTCTAACGTTATATGGTGATTTACTTTAGCATCTGCTAGTCCCATATTTTAGATACCTCACTCCAAAAACCTGCAAATACAAACATGATATCAGATACAAGCAAGTGAATATGGATGTCTTAACTACATCATGCTCTTCTCTCACTTGCAAAGGTCCAGTACAATGATTTGAACCCTACAGGAAACCCACATTCACAGAATCACAAAATGGTTGAGGCTGGAAGGGACGTCTCGAGGTCATCTTGTCCAACACCCTGCTTAAGCAGGGTCATCTAGAACTGGTTGCTCAGGACCAAATCTAGGCAGCTTTTGAATATCATCTGGAGATACCCTCACAGTAAAAATGCATTTCCTGAATGTTCAGAGGGAACCTCCTGCGTTTCGGTTTGTGCCCATTGCCTCTGGTCCTGTCACTGGGCACCACTGACAAGAGCCTGCCTCCATCCTCTTTGCACACACCCTTCAGGTATTTACACACATTGATGATATCCCCCTTCTCTTCTTCAGGCTAAAGAGTCCCAGCTCTCTCAGCCTTTCCTCACAGGAGAGATGCTCCAGACCCTTAATCATCTTTGTGGCCATTTGCTGGACTCTCTCCAGTCTATCCACCTCTCTCATGTACTGGGGACCCCAAAACTGGACCCAGCGCTCCAAGTATGGCCTCACCAGTGCTGAATAGAGGAAAAGGATCACCTCCCTCAACCTGCCGGCAACACTCCTCCTAATGCAGCCCAGAACACCGTTTGCCTTCTTTCCAGCAATGCAACATTGCTGGTTCATATTCAACTTGGTGTCCATCCCCAGGTCCTTCTCTGCAAAGCTGTTTTACAGCTGGTCAGCCCCAATATACCAGTGCCTGGGGCTGTTCCTCCCCAGCTGCAGGACTTTGCACTTCCCTTTGTTGATCTGCTGTTGAACTAAAAATGAGAAAGAAATTCTTGAAGTCATTGGGATCAGTAATTATTCAATTTTGTGGAAGTCCACCAAAATGCTGTTTATAAAGGCAAACTCTAACCACTTCTCTTTATAGAAAAAAGTTGGTATTTCAGAATAACAGTAGAAAAATCTAAGCTCAAATATAACCGCCACTTCAGAAACAAATATTGACTTCATTTGCCTGAAACAATCCAAAATTTAGATATCCATTTATTTTAATAAGCTCAAAGACTCTAGAAAGAGATTTATTATGCTACATATTTTTGGTTCCACAAAAATACCAATTTGTCAAGATTCAAAGATGAAAAATATCACCGTATGTTTAATTTGACAGGACACAGATGAAATAGCTTAATTTCAGCATTAATGTGGATAATTTTCTGATTTTCAAGACCCAAAACATCCTCATTCACTGTCAGTATTTTTTTACTGCAGTAAAAAGTAGTATTTTTTAGAAGACTGATAAAACCATTTGTTAATTTACCCAAGCAGTGGACAAAAGTTTCTGACCCTAAGACTTGCCTTCCACGATTTTAATCTGGCTATGATGTTCCAATGTCCCTGCATCCCCTTTCCCACCCACAAAGTGAGACCCTTAGTCCCTTGACCCCCTTGTCCCAGTGGCACTACCAACACCATTTCACAGCCCTGTTTCACTTCCAAACCTGTGACAAAGCACTGGGAAGCACTCAAGGGCTCAGAAACCAAAGTTGTAGTTATCTGTCATCTTAGCAGACTCTTTCTCACTTTAAAATCAATCTTTGGTTGGATGTAACTTGTGTAAGCAGCAATCACAGCCTTCTTTTAATGTTTATTGTTTGCTGTCTACTCACCGTAGAGCCAGATTGGTAAACTGAAGAAGTATGCCAGTGAAGCATGTTGGAAGAATGTAAAGCAGAAGTGGAGAAGAAAGCATGCACCTCATTATCCAATAGATACTTTTAGACTGAAGTCAAACGTATCCAAAAATCACCTGCCGTTTTTATTTCCTACAAAGAGTACCCCCAAAGTTCATAGACTATTTTTTTAAAACAAACAAATACAAAGCCACCTACAGATGCATTATAACTTAAATGTGACAGATCTACTAGAGTTGATAAACATGCCATTTCATACACCACCCTGATTAGGAGTGGAAGGGGGTTCTGGGTAACTTTCAGATATTCTGTGTCTCTTTTTCAACATTAATAGGATTTGGTAATGCTCAGCAACGTGAAGGAGATTCTCAGCCCCTTGCAGGACTGAACCTATGATTATCAGTAGACAGAAACATTGATAAGCCAATGTTTAAAAAAATACACGTCAGTGTGATTTGTATAGGTGTAGCTGTTCACAGAACACATCAGAACTGTACCTTAAAAACACACCTCTCAGAGTTCATACACTTATTCAGATATTGGAAATAGCAGTGGGTTTAGCATACAGGTATTCATGTTCTCTGGGTGGCAGGACAAGAAGAGAGGGGAGAAGAATAGAGAGAAGGTGAGGATAAGGAAGAGGGGGAAAAGGGTAGAAGAGCAGAGAAAGAAGAGAGAGAAAGAATATTCCCATAGGCTCGAAGATGAAAGACGAGAAAGATGTTAAGAACAAGTTAAAGAGCTGAAAAAAATACATCTGTGTAACGACAGCTTTGTAAGACCATGAAAACATATCAAAACAACAACACTGCAAGCTAATATGCATCTCTTTTGAGTCAAATATTGCAAATCTTACTCAGGCAAAAAATACATTACAGTAAATGCTGAGTCGGATTTGCAGATTTCACCATTTACTAGCAGAATTTATAGTTATTATTCTCATCTGTTTTTCATTAACACTGAAATTCCATGTGAAATCCTAGCTTCATTGAAGTTAATGCCAAAACTCTCTTTGACTGTAATGGGCTCAGAATTTCTGCATCATTAGGTACTACCACATATATTAAGTAGCTTACAGGAGTATAAAACTTATTAAAGACATGTATTTCAATGCACACAGAAAAGGAGCACAAGCTAAAAGGAAATGCAAGACTTCGGGGATCTTTAATCATTGTCCTGGTCAGCAAAACTATAACCATATTTTCATGCACACTTTGAGATGGCGTGAATGCTGCTGCCAAAATAACTCAACATAACCATTTTTGCTGGGTGGTTTCTAATGTGAATTGGTTCTCTGATTCAACTTGCTGCATAAACGTGCTGCTGAAGGGAGGGAGAAACTTGGGAGTCAGGAATGAATGTCTGCCTATGAGAGGAAAGTATGTCTTCCTCTAGTGGAAATGATGGTTTGTTCCACCTTAAAGTGTTTGTGAAATTATGATGGCAAAGGGATCAGGACCTGTGTTTTTTCCAAGTGGTCTCAAAGTACAAGTACCAATAGACAATAGCATGTCAAAACAGTTGATGAGAAATGTCAGTACCTATTTATGATGCGCACGGCAGAAACAGGATAATGGAATTGTGCATCAGAAGAGCTCAGGCACTAGCCCTACCGCTGCTGCTATGCTGAGGAATAGGTATCTTCAAGACTCCATGGTGTTCAGGCCTCCACTGTGGAGGTAGGCATGAGCTTGCTCTGCCCAAGCAACTCCAAGCCCCTAAGTTATTTATGAAACAGAAGCATGTAGCCCTGCAGTCAGCCCTGCAAGCATCAAAGGTCCATTGAAACATAAAATATATTAACTTCTAGTCTGCTTGGAGCACATGCAGAGCACGCTTATGTCTGCCTGCAAAAGGCAATGCAAATGTAGCCTTTTGTCTTTTTCTCCCGTCACTTGCCACTGGTCTGGTTTATTTGTCCTGGGAGATCTTCATCACAGCAACCCTCTCTCACTCCAGATCCTGTTTGAACCCCTTAGTCCTGCACAGCACCAGCAACAATTCCCCACTGCTCTCTCTTGGGAAAGGGAAGCCTTAATCCGATGTGTCTGAACAAGCCTGCACTGCAAAGCTGTGGGCAGCAGATAATTCCCTCCCCATCACCAGATTTAATACCCAGTTTCCAGGAATTCAAGGGTGAAAGCTGCAGCAGGTAGGAAGAAGGAGTGCTGCTAATTATGAACCTTGGGCGGCAGGGGGTGTGTGTGGATTTTCTTGCACTCAGTACTACACAACACGGTATTGCCTATGCAGCAGATCCAAATGGCAAAGCACAGTGATGTCTGTAATGACTCTCAAGGAGACAGGAGATCCCCAAGAACATTTCAGTAGAGCTCCATTGACTTCAATAGGCTACAGCAAGGACTGCAGAAATTCACCCACTGAGAAACTAATAATAGATGGGGGTCTTTGTTACTGCCCTTCCTTTTCTACCCACTCTTGAAGTAACTTAAATACAGATAAGAAGGTATGTGTAAAAGAGTGAGGAAAAAATGGGATTTAGAGGAGAAAAAAAATATGGAGGAGTTGGGAGAAAGGAAGGAGCTAGCAAATTAAATCTTACCCTGATTATCTCATAGTTCTAATGATCTGAAAAGAGGGGGTGGAAAGAACACAAGGAAGAGATCAAGGAGCTTAGAGTAATTAATTAATTCATTGTTTAGATTGTCTCCTATTCTTCAGCACAGAAAAAGAAATCAAGATTAAAAATAAAAATGAAAGATACTAGAATAATTAACTCATAATTACGTTGTTGTGCTGATTTGTTTTTGTTCTAACTATAAAAAAAGAAGTCCAATAAATCCTACTTCATCAACTTATTTCTTTAACAATTTTTTTCCCCAGAGTAAAAGCTTTTTATGTGTGCAATCAAATGCCATTTGAAAAAGGAAGGAAGATTTGTGCTCAATCCAAATAGATGAGCCTAAACAAATATCCCCTATATCATGCTGAGAAATTATGGATGCCCACTCAATTCAGACTGGTCTATCTTTGCAAGGCATTGCATTCTAGGAGACACCTCTCTTTCCTTTGCATAGCCCCTACAAGAAATTACACTCCTAAACATGTGCTTCTAATGCAAAAATTGGAAAACTGGCATGCAACCGAATTTCACAAAACCCAAAACACTGCTTCTGAAGAAGTGAAATTCCCCATGTGTTTCAGTGGAGAGCCACTGCTCTGGATGACCTCTGCCAGTGCAGATCCTCAAATGCCTGTTTTTGATAACAGGAGAGAAGCGTGTGGCTCCAGCCCACCTCAGCTCAATTACATACCACATCTTTGGGCAATGCAGCAGCAGATCTCTTGAGCTGCTTTCAGCTGAGGGAGCAGAAGGGGAAAACAGCGGCACCCCACACCACTCTCCCTGCTAGTGGGGGGAAGCCCAGGCTGCTTCTCCTCCCAAGTGCCCTGTTGAGGGCAAAGCTGTTGGGGATTACGGATGGAAAGCCACTCAGGCACTGATCCCAACAGAGAAACCGCTCGTGTGCAACCATGGACAGTTTTAAATCCACTAGTGAATCTGAGAGAGGTTACCCCTGGGCCTTGCAATGATTTGACACCATGTACTAGATGCATAATGTATGTGACTAGCGTAGAGACAGAGATGATGCGGTATATAAATGAGTGCTGTAGTGGGAAAGATATGCACCAGTTTGACTCATCTCAACTAAAACCACACTGAAGCCACTGCTGAACACGTAATATACTGAGCTCCCTCAGCAACAACTCGGAGTGCATGATCTAGGGCAATAGCTAGTGCTGCTAACTTCTCTGAAATATAAGGTGGACAAACTTGCGAGGTAAAAAAAGTCATGGCCAGCCTTGCTAGCAAGATCCAAAGAGAACAGCAATATTATAGCATGCAGCTGATGTCTGCTAATACAGTGATCAGCCCCCCAAAAGTCCTATATCGGCTGCAGATAACAATAGCCTGGAATACGTAGGATTTTGTTTATTACATTTGGTTATATTACTTCTTTTAATATCTCATTATTGTTGCTGTTGTTCTGGTTATGTTAATTCTGGTAAAATATATTGTTTATTATTATTGTTATTACTACTGTTATTATCATCATTATTATTGTTATCATTATCATCATATACCTCTACAGCCCCTGCAAATACTGAAGTTGGTAAAATGTCTACTGTAAGAAACACTTTTAGGGAAAGCTGGTCATCTGAATCATTGGTAAATTTTGGCTTTTTAATCTTCTTTATGTGTAGCTTACAATATGGAAATTTTTTATCCCCAGTAATCCTCACCATTGGATATTTCATATCAGCTACAGGCTACTCACTCGCCTAGGCTGCATCTTCTGGCACTGTGTCGAATTTGACTTGATGTGAGGAGGTCAAGGAATTGGGAAAAGAAGACTTGAAAGGAAACTGCTCAAGACACCAGTTGAATAGTATATGATAGATAGCCTTATGCACACAGTGGGCCCAGTTTTCAGATGATGTAAATAGCTGCAGTTTTGCCAAAGCTAGTAGACTCGGACTGGAAGGTAACAGAGTATCTTATTAGACACATGGAGATTTTAAGGGGAACTTTAATTTTCTAAATAACCTATCCTGGCTAACTTGTTTCAGGGATTTGAGAGCTGATCACTCCAGAAAAAAAAAACCACAAAATAGATTCTGTATCATGGGAGTTTATGTTATCTTTAGTAGACGTGACACATTTTAAAAGGTGCTCCATAATGCAGTCATTTTTATTTCAGCTATTGCTCTATACTCTTCGATTATTAAAGTTTAATGCACAGAATTCCTCGGGGACTTTCACATTTATTAACAAAGCATTTTATGTGCTAACAGAAAATCCCAAAATTAGGAGAAATCATTTACAAGAAGACAACAGCTGTTACAGCATTATAACTTTAATTGGCACCCCCTAACAGATCGCTGGATATTTCAGTCATCCTCTTAAGGATGCGATAATCCTTATAATATTCAGTAAGACAACAATTGGTAAGAACAGGATTGCACATAAGCATAGATTGAGTGTGTATGCAGATGCAGATACATGTCTGTCCAAAACACACGGTGCCCTTAGAAGACACTATGAGTTAGGAACCTGAATTCTGCCAGTTTCCTGGGATTTTAGACAAGCCATTTCTCTAATTTGCTTCCCTACCCACCTCTTGCCCGTGTAACTTAAAAGTTCTTCAGAATCAAGGTCATCTCTCACTTCCTCTCCTATTAGACAGGGCCTTCAGCTACCTTGGTAATGACATTAATAAAAATAATGGATATGATTTGTTAACTCACAAGAATGCAAGAAGGTGATTCCTTGTGTGCTATGCAAGTGAAAGAGAATTTCTGCTGAATATTGAAGCACTCTGAATCAACACCAAAGCAACATAAATCAGCTCTGACAATGCATCCCTTATCCAAATTCTTCTACCGTAAAAACAAATTTTTGAAGAATTAGCTTAATGACTGAGATACAGAGAACACCATTGATTAAATTATTAGTGGGCTGGCTTAATAGCACATTTGGAAAAAATAATAAAATGAACAGAGTAATTGGTGCAGTAAATTATCTCTGTATTTCAACATCCATTCATCTAAACCTTGCAGTACTGGAATGAAACTGAAAACTTTTGGTGTGCTTCTCCTCAGGGATTTTTTCTGTCTGTGAACAACATTGTCACAAAGTTTTCACTGTTTTCCTTCATTCCCAAGCAGCCTAAATAAAACAGTATTGGAGAATCCTGGAGAAGATGATTAAAGTGGTATTTTAAAAATGGCTTTGGGATGGGATTTCATCTCATGAGCAGCTGCTTAAGTGTTTTGTTGATCTTGGGTCTTAGAGGAAGATTTGCTCCAATGGTAGGAAATACATAATGGTTTCACAGCTTAGCCACACTAACAACAAAGTATATCAAATGCTTTCTTCATAGCATAATTAAGAAAATACTTCCTAATGTTGCTGAAGATTTCACTTTAATATTATGTGGGAAACAGAAGGCTAAGCAACAATTATTTGCAGAATAGCAACCCAGCTATTTTCAACTGTTTCAATTAACTTCAAATTTAAGCATGAAAAAAAAGCCAACAAACTATTATTCAATTAAGATTTTGAATGGTTGATTCTGAAAAAAAAAATGAGGTAGTAAAGACGAAACAGAGGTTATATATATATATATATATATATTTGCAAAGACTTATTCTTGTCTTGATTTCGCAGGCAACCTTCCTATTAACTTCCGTGGTCATATATCACTATTGCATGTTTTCCTCTGGTCAGAGCTAGTCTCCAGCTTCTGGCCAAAGAAGATACCCCATTTCTGTTGTAAGCATAAATATCAAGGGCCTGAAGTATACGTGCACAAATATAGACCTAAATTTAGCTTTAAACATGGACCTGTATTGAGGAGACTTCCACTCCACAGAGTGCTTGTAACAGGCTTCAGTGTACCTTCTGCAAGCCTAGCCTGAGTAAAGGAAAATCCTCCCTAAATTCCAGTCACCCCTTTCTGAGGTGTACACAGTTGCATGAAACATTCAGGTCAGGTTTTTCAATATCCATCAGTTTCTAAAAAATAAAATGTCTGGATTATGATGACTGATCCTTACAACCATCATATCTGAGTTCAGCAATTCATGTACACCTTGATGCAAATGGAGATCTTTTATCCAAAGAACATAATTACAAATGACTGATATCTGTTGTTCTGCATTGTTAAGGAGATGCTGTGGAGAAATTTGTATTTAGAGTCACTCTCACAGCTGCTACTCAGCTGTGCTTATCAGCAACAGAACAAATCCATCAAGAATTACTCAGAGGGGAAAGTTGACAAGAAAGGGAAAGGTACATCAAAACATGACTGACAATCCTATTGACTTAGCCTCAATCACTCTTAACATACTGTATTATACATACATGCATGCAATAGTGTTCATACTTTGATATGATAAGAAAACCAGGCAGAACTGATAAATTTTCAGTTTAGACGCAGAACAAATGAAATTGTAAAAGTTTGTATTGTATAAAAGCGTAGTGCTCCAAAACTAGTATTCAGCATACATGGGAATCAATACTATAGACCACAGATTATAACTCACATTTTACAAGGTTTCTTCTGGCTTTCTATATGCATCTATATACATAGTGTAGACCATCCTCAGTATTATTTTAACCGTTTGGATGACATAACTATACTGTCTTACATGAACGCTATAACCACATGACTTGAACCTCATCTACCTGCATAACATTTTTAATAAAATAGCTACCTGCTTGAGGGAACACTTGGCAGTCCCTCTCACACCTGTCTCTGCCAGGTCCAAGTAAGAAAGACAAAGAAGTAAGGGTTCAGGGTTCAGATGCATTGGGGTAGGACTGCAGTATTGCTTCACATTTGCTTGACAAGAAGCCAAGGAGCTGGACAGTTGCATGCCAAAGTTTGCAGAGGTATTAATGAAAATAATGTGGATTTAACACATAAATTCACATAGTGGAAAGACTTACTTGCTGGATCCCCAATATGAATAAATGCCAGAGAAGAAGTAATCTAAATGGTTATTAGCATAATTTGAGTGCTGAGTGCTGTTCTGCTCCAGCTACAAATGTGATTGAGACATATGCTTGCTCTGATGGAGGAAATTAGCAGAGGATTACCTCCTTCCCTAAGAAGATTAAACCAAAAAGAAAAAATAATTTGCTTTCCATTGCACTGCTATACCATCTACCATTAAAAGAAAACAGGCTGCATTAAAAAGGACCATCAGTTTAATGGAAAGATTATTCTGACAGTTGCCAGCTTTACAGCCTGTTTAGTCATGTAAGTCAAGCCCACATAGAAGCAAGAGCAGAAGCTGTTACCTTAGCCCAGACAGCAGAAACGTAAAGAGCTTATAATGAAATCATGAAATGAAATCAGGAGATCAGGAGTTTGTTCTAGATTCCTGCCTTGCCAGCATCGTAGCACTATCCCATCATCTCATCCCAACAGAAAAGCTTATGCAAAACTGCTGGTTATGGGAACTGAGGACACAGACAAGAATGACCAGACCCTAACTCTGCCTAAGCCTTCAAGGTATGTTATAGAGTTCAATATCTATGTAGCATGACTGAAAGTTGAAGTATGAAGGAATAGGGTTTATAACACAGTCACTCCTGGTACCCTCAAATCCATCTTTCATGTGCCACGTGGTCATGTGCCAGTCACGGGAAAGAGTACAGGCTGCATTGTCCGAGTACACCGCTAATGACACTGGAGGGGGTTGTATATGCAAAAGGTCAGAGGACGTGCAAGCATTAATGCAAACAGGCTGTAACACCTTTCCTCATTACCTGACAAAAGACATCCTATCCACCCATGCGTGACTGTGCAGTATTCTGTGACCAGCGCAGAAAGAGAAAATGTAAGAATTTTGCAAGTATTTTAACTGTGTCATGAGCAGCATCTATAGTTTTCCCCTTTTCTGCAATAGCCATAGCTGAAAAAAGATACACAGGATCCTTCTTGTTTCCAGATGTTTTTTATAACCACCGAGGTACTTTCTTGAATAGAAGGGGTTGGACTAGAAATACAAGCAGAAAAAAAGAAAATCCAGAACCATGGTCAAGCTCCAATAAGCCTACATCCTACTCAGACCCCATGCACAGTGCTTCCTACCATCTCATTCGAGCTTTTTAAGCCGCAGGAAAAAATAAACACTTGGCACAGGAGCATACCTGGAATTTTGGTCCAGTGAATCTGAGCCCATTTCCCAGCTCTCTAAGGACCACAGTTTAGAGGCTATTGTGGCAGAGAACAGGTCTCATATGTACTATCTCCTTAAAGATGAGAGATTAGGATATGTCCAATTTATGATGCCCATTTATATTAATTCCTGCATTTCTGTTTGATTGAGCCAGTCAACTGCACTTAATCTCAGTCTACAGTACAAAAGCAGTCATACCGAAATCAGTTCTATTACTACTGCCATGCTAAGGAAAAACATCTTCACCTCTCCTTACACAGCTCACTCATTTGTAAAGCAGATAAAAGAAAGCATTAGGAGCCAACTTGCACTAGAGCTAGTATCTGATTCTAGGCACAACTCTGAAAAAGTGCTAGGAAAAAAACCCACCCTAAACCCCTGCACTAAACCGAGGACATTGGCAGAGCAGACCCAGGAGGCGTTGTGACTCAGACACACATGGCTGAGTCACCATTCCCCTGTGCTTCTCCATTGCTCCTGTCTGACAGTAATTTACTGAAGGTACAGGCTAGCTAGCAATTATTAGCCACCTCCCCTTGCCTACCCTGTACCAGATTAGCTGTGCTTCCAGCTGAGTGCAGACAGAGGGAATGATCCGAGCAGGTTGAACGTCTCACTTCAGTATTTCTGGATTATGCACGGGGAATTATCCTTCCCTCTCAGACTGTTTTTTGCATGTGCAACCCAAGACGCAATGTAGCCAGTTGTCACTTAATAGGTTTGGTGCAGAATCACAAAAAGCAAACAAAAGGAAAGTCTTATCCCTGCTTCAGTAATGAAGAGATCTGGTCTTGTTAGGCAGGTTTAAGACAAATGTTTGTTTTTAATTAATAACATTTATCAAACAAATAGATGCTTTTTAGGGAAAATAGGGAGATACCTTTTGCAGCAGGAAAACATCCTTTCCTGAAGGATGAAAAGAGCTACCTACATTACAACCTCAGCAGCAAGGCCTTGTTTACCCATTAAATACTTTGTCTTGTTCCAGTTTCATCCTTTGTACAATAAGCATTCAGTATTTGTCTTACTGCTTATCTATGTTTTCTCTTAAATGTACTGGTATTTATCTGTCAGCATGCTGTCCATTGAATGCTGACTGGTTCCAGCGGCAATGTCAGAGAACACAGGGCAGGGCCTGGGGATGGGCCAAGGGGGATTTCCCTCTTGCCCAAGGAAGGATTCATCATTTAAGGACAAAGCATAAGTAAAAAGGCTCCTGAGAAAAGCAAACCATTTGCTAGAGGTGATGTTTAGGAGCTAGTTCAGCCCCTGCTTTTGATTTTAACAGCCAGTTCATCCAAACACAACCAAACTGTCCCTAGCAAAACCCCCATTATATTGCTAAAATGAAGTCTCCTCTCCCAGATTGAAGATTCCGGCTCTGCAGGTACACAAGACCGCTGACACACTGAAGGGAGTGCAAGTGCTCAGGTCTGCCTATTTGGATCCAGGAAAGAAACTGCCTATATGAACAGATGAAGCAGGGGCATGGATCACAGTTCTAAGTCCTGCCAAAGAAGGGGAGAACTGCAAGGGCACAAAACTCTCTTGCACGGGTGGCCCTTCTGGACATCGCACAATGTGCGTTAGGACAAGACTGCATCATGGAGTTGCCAGTGATTTTCTTAGGAAGCTTTAATCTCCGTGGCTATCAATTGGAAGTCTTTCAGGAACAGAGAAAAAAATAAATCTTTTAAAGATTGAAGCTAAGCTACCTGGAACAGTTTTATAATTTTACACATTAAAAATAAATAATATGTAGGTTTGCAATCTTGTTCTCCAGATTCTTCCTGCCATGAGTCTAAGGTGACCACATTTATTTGATTCCTGATAACATCTTCTCAGAATTGCATGGTACCAACTTTTCCAGTGCCAAAACAGACTCTGACATAAACAAATTTGATTTTGCTTTCAGAAGGGTATACTGTTAGATTTACACTACTTAACAGAGCAAAAGCTAATCTTTGTTGTCACTTTACCCAAAATGGATCTCAGAACAGGCAGTAGCTCTTTGGTTTTCTGATCTGATAAAATGAAACAAAAGCAATTAAGGAGTTATTTTTCACAACATGGAAAGCAGTTTCTACACTGGATACTAGAGGATTTCAAGTGTAATAGCATAAGCCATCTCCTCTGACAGATGAAAAACCCCACCCACTACTGATCTCAGTCTTCACAGCTCACAACCTATGAACCAACTGATATTCTTGGTTCTCAACTCTGAGTAAAGACTACAGGGCAGAGAATCATTCGGCTTCTGCTTGCACCTTTAGCGACCCAAATGTCTGAAGCAAGAATAATTAGAGAAAGAACAGTCATTCACTATGTCAGCCTCATGCAGGACAGAACATCGTTCCATCATGCCCTGACAACAGCTTATATGAGATACGGGAAGCTGTCGTGCTGGATCTCAGCCAGGAGCGTGACTCCCTCTCCTCTTTAAATCAACAGGGATTTGACCATTGGCTGCAGTGGGAACAAGCATAAACCCTTGCTGTTGCTGCGCTCACAGTAGCACTCTCCATACCACCCACTCTCTCTTTGCTTCCTCATTAACATCCTGTAATTGCAATGGCTCTTTCAGGCTGGTTTACACTGCCCAAGGCAAATCAGAAAATGCCGACCTTTCCACCAGAGGGTCATCTGCATAAACAATTAATGAAGAGTTGCTGCCCTTAGCTAAGGTCCTGTCTGTCAGGTTGATATAACCTAGGGCTAGTTAGATCTTCTGAACAATGATCAGTTGCTGTTAATGCTCCAGTAAACTATTAAACTCCTGTTGGCAGGCTAAAGCATCAGACAAACATAGTGGGCTTCTTGATTAAAATATTGAAAAGACTGCATCCTGCTGTCAATAATGGTTTTGATCTCCTAAAAGAAGAAAAGTACCTTGTGGCAGAAATGTAATTACAAAAGAAACACTGTACTTCCCTGGTTTAGAGCAGATGGAGAAAAGGTCAGCTATCAATTAAGCCATAGGATAAAATATTCTCATAGAAAGATAAGAAAAGAATCAATGAAAATAAACTCCTTTGTATGAGAATAGATGTGTTTTCCATTTCACTTGTACTGCAAGGAGATGAACAAGTAAATTTAGAAGAAAAGTAGTTCACTGGCTAACTTCTAACAGCTCCATGATAGCATTTTAGGATTGAGGCAAAATCACAGACATTCCATAGCATGGGTATGGAATCACCTCTAAATCCATGCGGTGCCTACCCCAGGTAGTGCAGAGAGGACAGCAAAATGCGTCATAGGCAGATGGTGCCCAGAAACAGAAGGATGGACACATTAGATGAACTAGGTACATTAAAATCATCAGGTCAGATTTGCACTTGGTGCAAAATCAGGGTATCGTTTGGCTTACCGAACTAGTACAGGAAAAGGCACCCAACATTAAAGACGTGGGAAAATTTTTCCCAAATGAGCCACACACTTTTGATTTCATTCCACATGGTCTTCAAAACCCAAGACCTGCATTTAAGCAAGACCTATCCTGCACATGCTTGCACTTTTTGTTTCTGTTCAGTAGCATCTCAATTTAAAATAATGAGAGATTTTTCCTGCCAGAAAGAATATTTTCTTGAGATTTCATTATTAAGCCTGCCATTTTACATTTAAAGTTTGATGTTGTTAGCAGATAGAACTGGGTCAAAGAGAGGGAAACTCCTTGTGATGAAGGTTAATTGGAGGAAAGAGTATGATTTCAGCTGACCAATTCCAAAAGCACTATATATTTTAATAAAATTTCATTAAAATAAACAGCAGTTAGTTTAGTTAGGCTGTCATCAAAACAGCCTTTAAAAGTCATTTTTCTTCAACTAATTTTTTGAAAGATGACATTACAGAAGAGAAGGAATGATTTTTACTTTCTTTTCTGTGTATGTGGAGAGGTCCTGTCCTGAAGTTTTCATGCTGAAATATGGCCTCTGCTTTAGACATATCCACGTCCATTTAATAAATAACTAGAAATTACCATGGTAAAAGTATCCTTAATCTTTACTCATTAATGAACTCTTCCAAGGAAAGTCATTTTTATGTACTTCGGAAATACCCCTGAGAATACAAGTTACATTTCCAAGTATTTTTAACAGATGTGCTGGGCATCTTCTAAATTATAAATACCTATGTACAGCATGAGTCATGCAGAAATAATAAATAAACTTCTGCAGTGTTTAACAGCTTCCTTTTGTTGTTCATAGAAACTTATCCTTTTGACATTATTACAAAAATTATATTAAAAGTAATCACAAGTAATCCTGTTTAAAGTTTAAGGAATTAATTACTGATTATTGACAAATGACAGTTTAACTTAAAGCAATTAAGATCATATGTTTACTTGAAGTGCCCATGAACTTGTCTCCAACTTCTATCACATTTATTTCCTTCACTTTTCTCCCAATTTATTTCTCTGATGTGTCCCAATAATGGCTAAGTCTCAGAAATATGCCAGTGCCAAGCACAAATGACCAATATGCACAGACAGGGGCAAACTGCTTTGTGTCATATAAGCTGCAATATTGCCAACAGCAAAGGTTAAGTACAGATAATTCTCAAGGGGAAAAAAAAATGATGAAAATATGTCTACGCTTTGAAGACATTCATTTGTTTCCTATTTATGACTGCTCTGTGAACTAGAACTAATTCAGACCTTAACACATAGCTGAGCTCTAATTGTTTAGAAAGAAAGCCTCTTTCTTTTCCCTGGTTTCAGTAGAATATGAATAGATATTAATTGTTGTCAAAACATCAGACTTGCAGAAGATCATTTTGCTGTTGCTTGTGCTGTGATTCAATAAGCTTGTAAGCTTTTGCTGATTTAATTTCACACATGCCAATCACTTTCAAAATTTTGACTCAAGAAGTTAAAAACCATTGTCCATCAACGTTTGCAAGCTGCTGAGGAGTCACCTTGCAGCTTCTACATGGTACATTCAACACACAGCAGACTTCTGCTTACTCTAAATAAGCATTGATGGCCACAAAGTGTATATCCCTGAAAAGGATCTGAAGAAGTGACATATATGAAAAGATAAAAACCTGCCATTTCCAAGAATATATCTAGTGTATATAAGAGAACTTATTTTCTTTTTGTTAGTGCTACAAACCAGTTTAGTTTTGGCTCTTTCCTCCCAATGTGCCCCCCTCTACACTGTATAAAGGGCATCCAGCTTTAAAAATGGTGCTAAATACTATAAGCTTTAACCTGCTGCACATTTCACTCCATCCAACCACTGCTCAGTTCCTTCACAAAATAATAATACATTAGATGCAACGTTTCCTTTCACTTTATGTACTAAACTTTTAAAAAATGTTCACTGCTAAATCTATCAGTAAATCCACTTTCAAAGCTATCTCCTAGCTTCCATAAATTCAAGTTTTACACTTTTGAGACAAATCTACACATAGAAAATAGCAAAGGCTATGCTATTCTATTCTAAATCTACTCATAGAAGATTAAGCATATACTACATTATGGGGACCACTTATATTTATGCTGCACAGGTGAATAATAGCTTGACTTACTCAATACACTATATTTATATCAAACATTTTAAGACTGTCATCTCAATTGCCCAGATACCAGATCTCTAAATTCCAGTCCCATCAATAGAATCCTGAAAATATAGGACTCAGATTGCTTCAATTTTTAAATTACAGAATCAACATAACATAAATGTAAATCAATTGCTTCAGGGATGAAAAAGCTGCGTACAATGAGAAGAACAATATCTGAAACATTTCGTGTATCGATTTTTCCTGGCACAAATTAACAGCACTTATTTGATATGATTCCACTACTCATGATGAACCAATGCAGCTTACAAAGCTGCATCTATCATTATTGTTTGGATCAGTTATTCGTTGATGAGTTAAGTGCCTTGCTTTGTCTATGTTTCTGAGCAGATGGAGGGTGACTTCCGATTTTGGTAATTAGCAGATGGGTCATTGAACATAATTTTTAGTGAGTTAATATATTAGTTTTTTCAAAATAGAGGCTTAATGAACTATTTTATATATAGTTATTAATAATTGTAACTATATTATTCCGAGTAGGCAAGTTGCATAACTCTTATGTACTCAGTAAAGGGACATATTCAGCTCTGGTCATGCAAAGCTCTTTCTTTATTCAGAAGAGAAAGAATCACCTAACTGTAGCACATGCCAGCCTGCCTCTTCTACAACAGCTTTGTATTTGAAGATGTAAAAATATTTAAAAGAGGGTCTTATTTCTGTCATTCTCAGATCAGAAAGTCTTGCTTTAAATGGAGCAGAAGTTTGGCAAAGGTCCGGCTGGGAATTGTTAGCGGAGCTAAGAGCAGACCCTGTATTCCTGAGCTCAGCCAGCATCTGTGCCCAGCAGCACAGGTCTCTCAAGCAATGCAACACGGGATCAAGCCATAATGAGAAACCTTCAGGGTCACAGACCATCAGTCTTGGATTGCAACAATGACAGCTCAGCTGTGATAAGGGAGGCAGATACATCTTTCCACCTAGGCATTTTTATTTCTTCCTCTACCTTTCCCTTACTCCAACTCTACTTTGTCCAAGACAGACTGCTGTGCCTTTCCCCCCCCTGCACTAAACTCACCTCCAGGGAGGGGGAAAAAAAAAACAAACCAAAAAACAACAAAGTGAAAAATCTACAAATAATCCATAACTTACCAAAGCAGCATTACACCTTCTTCCAGAGCTAGGAACTATATAGAAAATGAGAAAGAATCAGCTGTTCCCAAGTAACTATGCCATAATTTATTATTGCATCCATTCCTCAATGGTTAATGCAGGTCAGGGTAATTTAGACATCTTGAAGCTGCTCTAAATTATTCTTTGGACCTGGATCATTCTTTATAGCATTTCGGACTATAGCACAAGGTTGCTTTTTCCCCTCACTTCCTCAGTTGTACTATGGATCTAACACAGCTGAGGATCTTAAAGCAAATCTCTAGGAAGAGTCAGGGAACCCTCAGCATCACAGAGTAAAAGCAATTCAGAGGTGATCAGAGAGCAGAGGGGATGTTTTCACCTATTATAAAGATGAATTTAGTCCCTGACAACCAGAAAATGTCCTTCAGTTTGGGTTATTTCTTGGGGTCTAATTAAATTATCCTGGGTGTCCTTCTCTCCGTAATGCTCATCAAGAGACTGACAGATTTGGTTCCTGCATCTCAGGAAAAATTGCATGCATATGTCAGTGGAAAAATCACTGTCTTCAGTCATGGTTTCAACAAGCATCATATAAATAAATAAGATCACAGAACTGTTTTCTGCAAGATATCTCTCTCTCTCTTTTCTCTCTCTCACACATACAGGCCCCTCACCGGGCACAAGGCCTATGCAAATGTGAAAAGTGACTTTAGGGATACAACGTGCATCCTGCTTGTGCTGAGGTTTTCAGACAATCTTGAACAGATTATTCATGATGTATGAAAGCCAAGAGAACAATATGGAAAGCAGATTGGCTATGCACCTACAGCCTGATGCCAATTTGGCTCACTATTTAGAGGCTGACATCATCTCTTGAAAGAGTTGGAGCTACAAATCAGTTTAGCCTGAAAGGACGACACTCCACACAGCTACAGGCAGGTCAAATGGTAGCATGCTCAGGCTTCATGGCACAACGAGTTAGTAAAAACCTATGGTTTGGAGGTTGGAGGGGAAGTTTACCTTCAAACTATTGATATTAGTTTGTCATCAAGTGTATTCTGCGCTAGACAGTTGGTACTAACTCAAAGTCTATAGTAGTCATATAGAGAAGACAGGATGTGGCAGACATACAAAAAGACACAGAAAGTTTCTCATTTGGAAAAGGCTTTTTAAAGTCCAAAATACAGATATTTGGGGTCTCCACATTTTCATAGTATTTCCAAAGATTCATTTTTCCATGGAGACAAAAGCAAAGTTAAAAACCTGGAGACTAATAGGAAGTATCCCTATAGTGAAACAGCTGACAACTGCTGAGCTGTATTTTAAGAAATGTTCATGTGCCATTCGGAGACTATATAAGATTATCCCATTTGTTTGTCTCTTCCTTTAAAGAAAAAAGAGAAGGAGAGTGAGTGAAGAAGCAAGCTGTGTGAGCGAGTGCTCTGAAGCAGTTGAGGATACAGTTACAGAGTACTAGGGGATCAGCCTGATGAAAGGGTTCATTATGGGATCCCAGGACTTCAGGAGATCACAGGAACCTTAGGGACATTTTTAGATCCTGAATTCCAAGATGCCATTCTTACTGAAACCTGAGGATGACCTTGAATACTCATAGATAGACCAAGGGATAAGGTTGCTACATAGCCTGTCAACAGTGATTTGTTAGTGAGAACCGATTAATGAGCAACTAGTTCAGTTAACCAAAGAATAACAACCTATACTTAGTAATATCATGACTAAGTCATTCACCTACTTGAGAAATCAACTAATTTACACCAGGAGAAGCCAAAGAATCTCAGGCTCTTAGATTTCTCTTCTCACCCCATTTCATTCACCTGTCACGCGTAAGATGACTGGGCGAGCACTGGTCCGCCACATGCTGAAGCGTTGATCCCACTAAAGTCCATGACAAAACTCCTGTTGACTCATAGGATCATGCCTTCTCCATCAAACTTAAATGACACGTTTTGATTTACTAACTCACTTATTGCACCGTCCTTCTCCTTCCTCTGAGGAGGGAAGAAGTCTCAAAAAAAAGTCTCTTCTGCTTAACCACAGCATCTATACTGCAACAAATCTGAAGGTAATATTATAAGAGCTACAAAGCAAAATGAGCCAATGTTACCTGTCTGTTAGCTCTCTAAACTAGTAATTTGACTCCACTTTTTTCTCATGGATTCAGCATCAAAGCTGGGACAGTCTAACTTCACTGAGATCTCTCTGCAATGCCATCTGTAGGTGCTGCACTGACTTTTGGTGTGCTGCGTTGACTTGTGTGCTAGGACTTCTGGGGTAGACATCGCAGAACGTAGTGCTGTGGTGACATGAGCTACCCCATGAATCCTCTCCTAGCCTGTTGTAGGAGAATTTGATTGCCTTCTTTGTGCTAATGGGCAAAAATGACCTTGAACTAGCAGCTAATTTACACAAAACACTTCCAAGTTAACACATTTCAGGTTTCAGTCCTGTGCCTTTGTTTCAGTCAGAAGGTGCAGTTACAGTCCAGACCAATGAAGCAAACCAGTTATTAGCACAATTCTCAGAGGAAGGGAAGGAAGATTCATAGTGACTATTTCTCCAGTGCCTGGCTAATAAGAGAAAACAGAGACATCCTTTCCTACAGATATCACACATGCTGGCATGAAGAGATATGTGGGGAGAATATTTACAGAGGTGCTGATAGATTTGGTGATTGATTAGTCTGGGAGTGCACAGCAAACAGAAGAGTAGCAAGACCACCCTATCATGGGCCAACTAGCAACAAAGTCAGATCTTCTGCATGAGGAAGGTCCCATCTTGGAGGTCTGTGAGGAATATGGTGGTGCAGACTCAGCTCTACAGGACAGCGAGCCATCCAACCTCACCCCTGTCAAGGCACACGTAAGCAAGAAGTATTACTAGCTTTCTAGGTATCTGTAATAATGCTGCTGAATCAAAATTACAGTAGTCAACACCCACAGACACACTAGCAGGAAAAAAAAAACACTAAGCAAAAGAGAATGCACAGGCACTAAGGACCACTTTTTGGTCCTTCTATAGCTGCAGTGGGGGTATCGTCCAAAGGACAGGCAGATAGGCTGTTTTGTAAAGGCTGCAAATATATTAAAATATATTATCTGCATATATTAAAATGCATGTCAGGACTATAAAATCCCAAATACTTCGGTTTCTTTGGGGTTTTTTTGTGGGGGACCTTTTTGTGAGTCATATCAGTAATATCTGTAAATACAAATTATGTTTAAACACTGTCCCTATTCCTCAAAGATCTGAAAAGCTGAAGTGGTAAAAAGGTATTTATATGGGAGGAAAAAAAGTAGCAAATGCAGCTGACGCTTACTTCAGCTGTAACTGGCAACAGAAATGCATATCATATATGCAGGCACATGAACACACACACACACACCTCTCAGGTTTGCATCTAAAAGTATATTGTAATTTCTATATAAGATATAGGCCTGTGTAGCTTACAAACAGCTGTATTTCAGCAATATTTATAGGAAGCTTTTTCTTTAAACTAAAATGATCTATCAACTTCTGTGTCACTGTTAATACAAGAAAAGTAACAGGAACCAATGTTGTCAATGTAAAGAAAATACATAAACGGTTCAGTGAGTTGATATATATTTCCCCAATAAACAGCTGAGCAGATATATAGAAACAGTGTTTCCTTTCAGGCTGGATACAAACCCCAAATCTACTTAGACACAGCTGTTGGGGTAAACTGGCTTTGCTTGCTTAAAAAAAAAAAAAAAACACACCAAAAACCCAACTTAAAAAAAAAATCAAGTAAAACACATGCAGCAAGTTGGAGAATACCTGCCACAGCATGCCCTAGTACAGAAAAGCAAAAATTATTCAAGAGTATTCAAGAGGAAAATCACTGTAGACTCCACCAGTAAGGAAACTTAAACCATGGAGCTCTTCTCTAATAGTTTTAAAGGTGATAAGCATATTGCAACATATATGTTGCCCTCTCACACTTTCGTACCTATAGGGAGCTGAATTGCTTCATTTCCCATAATTTCAGGGAGCTGTTGCGTAGCTACAGATAAACAGAAGTTCGAATAAATACACTTCTGAGTCATCAATCAACCTCTCATTTATTCATTTAGTGGGAGGGTGAATGTCTTTTATGAGAGCCTGGTAGAACACCATGGAGGTTAAGAACACGCTCAATCTGTTTGTTCGCTGCTCCACAGTGCTCCCCGCTTCCCAGCCCAGGAAAGGGAGGGGGATCCCTGCCCCAAGCGAGGAGGGAGCCTGCCAGCTTCCTCACGGGGCTCCGCTAACACAGCTCCCGCGTCCCCCCTCTCACAGCCTCCAAGTGGTGACTGACAATCGCACCGAACCGCGAAGCGGGTTTGCGACGGTCCGTAATATCAGCGTATTTCAAATGGCAGGTGGAGACATTTCTTTGCCAGAAAAGCGAGCTGTGTGGATTCTGTTAAAAGCTGAAGTGATATAACACGCCTGCCTACAAACTGCAACGCACAGGAAGCAATCAAACACTCAGGGCCAGATTCTCACCTCCCTAAAATGAACCACTTTCCCTAAAATTAACAGACGTACTGAAGCTAGCAACACATTTTATGGATTACAGTGAGAGCAAGTGTAGATCTGAGCATATGAATCCACCTTTGAATTCAGGAATTTGTACTGACTTCGATTGTGCATAGGCAGAAGATGGCTGCTTACCACTTACATTAGCTCTCAGTAGCTCAAATCCAGCGATGCAAAACAAGTGTCGTGACCGTAACCTACTTTTTACGAAAGGGAATTTTTGGAAAAGATTAAGAGAAAAAAAGGCATCCATTAGTCAAGTGTAGGCTTCTTGTCTCTTGAAAGACTTGAGAGAAGAAATAAAATGACAAACTGAGAGGGGAAGGAAGCATAGAGAATAAGGTGAAGCCTTCCTTCACTGCTGCTTGGCACAGCTCCTTTGAAATCAGAGCAGCAGTGCTGGTGTGCAGCACTTGAAAGGGCCAGAACATGATGAAGGGAAAAAAAAAAGAAATAAACAGTGATGGTTAGATGGATATCCTGAGCTACCAGAGACGCTTCTGTACCCTTTTCACTGACCAAAATACAAGATTACATGTTGTAATGGTCTCGAAAGATACTGAAGATTGGAAATAACGGCAACAAAATCTTTTCTTGTTATTACATGCAATTTCAATGTTCCTTGACCAGTAGGGTGCTAGAGAGCATCTACCTACAACACTCAGATGCGTAACGAACAGCTACAAATGCCATTATAGTTACAAATGAGCAGCTAAGCTTAGGCAAGTGATACCTAAACCGTTCAGCAACCATGTACTGTACGCTACTGTATTGTACTGCATCCTTTTCTCTAGACAAAACTGATATGAAAATGCAAAGAAATTAGTAAATCACACACACACACACAAAAGTACTGGAATACCTAAGGGATCTCTCTGCAATTCCAGTATGTTAATTACTTGTAATATCACCCAGCCCTGTAAAACATTGCTCTGCAGAAGCAATAGGTACAGAAATCAGCTGAAGCAAAGGGAAAGTTAGTTCTTATCCATAAGCACTGTATCAGAGTCAGGATTCAACTTTTACACCCAGAAAAGTTGCTTGAAATCTCTGCCTCAAGCCTCTAGCCTCGAAGTCCTTTGGCAAACCTGTTTAGAGCATAAGATCACTGAGGAAGAAGTATGGTACTGCCTAGCAGAATATAGCCTCAGATATAGGGCTTTTATATACCATAATGACATAGAGATACACTGAATTGTCAGCCAAAAAGTTGTGAAGTTATCAGACCCTGTTTTGAAGATCTTTCAACATATAATTTATTCTTGGTATTGTATTCTAAACAGGAAATAGAAATATATTTAGCAATTGCATTTATACTTTTTCCACTATAAAATGAATAATAATTTGTTTTCAAAAAGCACAAGCATGTATGTGAAATGTTAATTGGGAAAATGTGTGAAAGTAAGGACCTTCATTACTTTGAATTTCCTTAATGCTCTCTAAAGGAAGTTTGGCTATTAGGAGATCATCAGGTTTTTAAGGAAAGAATACCACTCCATTTTCTGTAACAATTTTGTGATTTTTCAAGTAGGCAAGTGAAATGAACATCTAGATGCCACTTAAAATATATCCTGACACTTCCTCTCAACCAACAGGTTTGATTTTTGAAAAGGATAATGGACTTTTAATACTACGTGGATCCTATTCACTGATGTAACTCAGCCGTATATGTAGGAGCTGTAAAAGTTACTCTCAATATATTTTTAGCAGATATTTTTTCCATCCTTTATTTCAGATTGTATTATCAGGGAGAAATGTCTTCAAATGGTTTTTCTCTGAATAGTAAGCTACCTGAAAAATTTCTCATAAAAAAAATTTAACTACATTTAATTGACACAAAGAAAATTGAGAAAATGCCAGGTGTGCCTGTCTGGATAAAGATCTAGAGGACAAAACAGTATAGTGCCCATCTAATACAGATTACCCCGAGTTCCCTGAAGATTTCAGAGATTTTGACACATAATTGCATTCCTATGCATACTAGAATGAAGGCAATGCCAAATTGGTTCTGTCAAACAAATCTGATGGGACATACTCAGAAATGAGGTCACAGAACTTCCTGGCTACAACATTTTAATTGAAATATCTGCTGTATTTAAGACAGTGCAGATCAACCAGCTGAATCATCATGGAAGATCCTACCATAGCACCTCTCCTGCAAGAAACACACAGAGTTGTACCATGTGTGCAGCTGATGTTACCAATCTCAATGTTGGAAAACATGGAATTAAAAGAAAATGTTTATTTTAGAGCGGGATATATCATGCAAATTGATATAAGGGACATCAAGAGCAGCACCATAGAAAAAAAATTTAGAATTTGATAGATCTAAGTGATAATGTACAGGTTATATTTAGAAATAGTAACAACAACAAAGGAAGAACTGAAACAAAGAGTAACAGGTCACCAGGTTTTTAGGACTGAATTCTTGGCCCCACTGAGGTCAGAAGCAAAATTTTCATTAACCTCAATAGGATCAGGATTTTACCCAATATTAATGAAGGAAACACAGCAAGTACCATTTATGAAGACCTCTAATCTCTTGCCCCTGGTCCCATCAGTAACTCCTCTCTTATGCTTAAAATTTAGATGGGAAAAAAATAGTATGATATAGGAGTTAATTTTTCATTTTGTTTGTACAATAAATGAACATCACTTCTGTTTTCAGTTTCTATCATCTATTACAAGCTATTCCCAAGCTAATTTTAGCTTAACCACCAAGTTGAAGCTTGAGGCTGGGGAGTCAGGTGATCCCACGGGGCGGGGGGAATATGGGGGAAACAATACCTGTATTGGTCAGTGAAACGTGTGATGTGACTTGCCATCAGGATTTGCCTTCTTGAGGAGCCGAAGGAGAATTTTCAACTCTTTGATGTCCCAAAGGTCATCAAAGAAATCACAAAGAGAGCAAATTTGGAGGCTGTGGCAGATGAGTGCTCTGGCTGTGTGCTTAGCCATGCCGTCTTACAGTTTCCTGCATTGACAGGAATTACTGCCATTATTCTTTTAATTCTTAGCCCTTACCTAGAAGCATCTGGAGTTAATACTGAATGGTTAGGTTTAGCTCCTAATGTTTTCTGTAGTCTGGTTTGATCTTACCACAATTTTAACTCCAAAGATATGTCTTCATTGCTGAGTTAATTCACACGACTTGCCATAGATCAAGGTGAAGGCAGACACGTGCGACATAAATCTTGAGCAGCACAAGGCAACCAGATGACCACACAAAAAAATCAGATTTGCATGGAGAATATCAACATGTTAGGATCTGCTGAGCTTTAGCCTAGGCTTGTGTTAGAAACTCCTCAGCACTCAAATGAAGGGACGTTTGTGTCAATTTTTTATGTGGATAGGTCTTCAGCAAGTGACAGCAATTGAATTATAATTTGAGCTAGCTCTGGAGTAAAATAAGCTTTAAACCCACTGATCCCACACGTTATTTGCCAAGAGGCTATGATGACAAAAGGCAGGCAGGTGTGGGCTCTTCCCCCTGCGAGATTGGGGGTTGGAGATACTCCTCCTTCTGTCCCACCTGGGTCCAGGAGACATGGCTGCCCGCTCTGTTGCCTTCCATCTCAAGGCATGCAAGTATTTCTCTTTCACTTGGATATCATGAGCTATAGTGCTCATTTACAAAATTTACATTCCCTCATTATTGTAATTGTTCAGCTCGATACTGTAATTTCAAATCTGCAGTTTCTGATAATAAAAGCACTGAGGTATGGAACTTGCTGTCCCATCTCTCACACTGCGGTCTAGATGTGCTCCACA
This sequence comes from Buteo buteo, assembly GCF_964188355.1. NCBI lineage: Eukaryota > Metazoa > Chordata > Aves > Accipitriformes > Accipitridae > Buteo > Buteo buteo. Next base: position 58,548,617 of record NC_134172.1, on the reverse strand, counting down.
TCACATCAGGGATCTGGCTGTTGCCATGCCTTAGCTCTCTTCAGATTCATCTGTCTTGGTTGTCTTCCATGGAAACTGGGGAGGAAGAGCACCAGGGAGGGAAAAATCATTGTGTGCTGTGCTCAAGGTGCCATGCTAACACAAAATATTGATGCAGCTGGAGCCCAAACATGAACCTGACAGCTAGATAATTCACCCAGCAGCTTTGGGAATCTCACGGAATCACAAAACTAGCTGCAATTTCATTTTTCTTTTAGCAGGAAATGCCAATTTGTGGACAGCTAAACGTAGCACAAAAATCATGTTGATTTTGAGAACATTTTGTTTTGATGCTTTCTGGGAATACATAGTTTTGATTATCCATTTTCAAACACAATCTTCATCTCAACTGCTTCTATTTCGTTTGGTACATCATGTGAAAAAATAAAAAAAAAATCAGGAAAAAACACTGTGCACAAGCCTTTCCCTACCCAGGTCCCCTCCTGAAATTTTGTTTCTTTAGCTTCTCACAACTTTTTGCATTCATTCCCTTCGGGAATTAAAAGGGAAAAAGACACAAACAGGCCCCAAACCACTGGATTCATATACATTTGGATATAAAAACAACCAGTTCCCACCCACCTCTCCTTAAAATGAGATTGCAGAGATGCTATTGCATGAAAGACACCCTCACTTCATTTTTCAATTTTCTCTGACACACTTTTCAGTCAAGTTCCTTGACTGAAACGTCACTCATTGTAAACCCTGTTGCCATGTGCCTGAGGTTTGGCAGGCTTTGCAACACCATAGGTTTCACTTCTTTTTGACATTCTAGCAATCCTTGCTGCTGATGACAGGAAAGGCCAGCGGGGAATAGAATCGGTAAAGGCTTGCCCAGGGTCACTGATTTTGGTTTCATATTGAGGCCAGCCTTTGATCAACTCATGGCTGAAATTTTCAATAGAACATATGCATTTTTACTCAGGCTTTTATTTTATTGTCAGAACTTTAGTATTTAAAGTCCTTCCTGCTTTTAGTCTCTGGTAAGGAGGGAACAGGCCAAGAGAAAAGAAAGCTGACCTGCTTCACTAAATACTTTGACATGTTGCTGCAGATAGAGTGGCAGGACTGGTGCCGCTGGCATAAGGAGCCAGCTGTATTTAGTATCCAGTCTACCGTATCATTCAGACAGTAATTTGAACTCCTTGGGGTTTGCTTCTTCAAGACACCTGCCCCTGGTCCTGCAGGACTCGAATGTCAGCAAGCGAAGACAGAGAATAAATGCCTTCCCAGTCTCTCTGTTTGGTGAGCTATTCTTCAACTCCCCTCTTGCTTTCCAGGTCATACACATATATTCCTTGAAGGCAGGGAAGGTCTCAGACAAAGGAAAATATACAATAAAAGACTGCAAGTTGGAAGTACCTTCAGGGGCCTGAATAAGGAATTGTGCAGCAAACACTGAAGAAAAGCTAGAATGATGCCAGCAGCAGTGTTATCTCTCACAGAGCACTGCAGACCAAAGGTGAGTCATGAGGACTAAGCGTGCAATTAATATAGTCTGAACTGCTCCAGGAAGTAACACACACAAAATCAAAACCTTTTCCTGCACCTCGGATTTAGAGAAGGGAACAGAGTGAAAGCATGAAGCAATGAAGCCAGCAGTGCTTAGTAAAAGGAAAGGCTCATTTGAAGGGAATGGGTGATCTAAAAGTCAGTGAGAAGCAAATGAAGCTCAAGTCCTTTGCAAAAGTAGAGCAAGTCCAGATCAGTCACCGTTAACCCCACTGAGAACAACAGCTCAGCAACACAGAACAAGGAAGATAGGATCTCTGACCTTGTGCAATGGGGCAAGCACTTTTTCTATCTCTCTGTTCAAAAGAATTATAGCCCTACTTAAAGCTGGTGAGTAACTTCTGCTGATTCATGGAGAGACATTTGCCAATTCCACCAGCATGAAAGAAGAGCTACAGACAGAAATATTGCAAAGAAGGCTTACAATTACGCCAGGCTTTTAAAACTCTGTCAGCAGTCCCACAAGCAACATGCATTCTTACAACAGGTTCTTAAATAAGAAGCACATCTAAAATGTGCGAGGGAGCACTGCATAGATGCATGGAAATTAGCTCAGTATAGGAGTAGTATGTGTGGATTTCCTTGTGAGCTTTTAGCCGAGAGGAGCAGGAACATCCAGCGAAACAGGGATTCCAGTCTGTCCAATGCAACAGGGTGGACTTCAGCCACTATTCCCAAACTGCCTTTTCCAACAGGTTGAGAGCTGTTTTGCCTCTCTGGTATGATGTGAAGTTCTCCCGCAGGAGAGGAAATACGTAATACGCTTAGAAGGGTATCCTACAAGAATTAAAGGAAAAAGTATATTCCAATCCTGGATATGAATTAGCGTTCCTGGGTAATGTTATGGAAATTCTTTATCAAATAGTTGTTCAAGGCATCAAACTCCTGCATAGCACAAAGCTCTGATGAAACTGGACTTTCTGTGACTGCTCAACAAGAATAAAATGAAGATATATAATCAGAAAATGAAACAAACCTCTTCCTTGGGAAAGCATTTTCTCTAGGTGGACTTTCAGTTGTGAAAGTCCTGTATGGTGTAATTTGGCATAAATACCAATGCTGTCCTGCTTGCAATGCCAAATAAGAATTTACTTATGTTTTTCTGCATCATTACATCCTGAGAATTACCTGAACAAAATCTATTGGTTTGCATCAATATTCTACTTTTCATCCATGAGCATCACCATACTGCTCATGAGAGCTGCAGTTCCTGGCTTCATGTGCTTCTGTTGATTTACCTTCTTGGTAAACTACATCTCCCCCAATTCATTAACATTTTTGTAGATGTTTTGCTCCATATTCCGTGACTAGTTTTAACAGAGACACTTCCTACAGATTCAAGATGATCTCTGCCCTCCATCTCTCCACACTATAATGAAAGAGGTGGTGTAGAAATTATGCAATAAGCTCCTGTAGCCTTCCAAAATCCTACACATGGAATAAATTACTGCAGAGGAAAGGCACTATGTGCCCCAAAGACTGTCTATAGTCCGACACTATGAAAATGCTTTTGAATACCTCGTGCCAGCAAATAGCAAAACTTACATTAATAGAAGACATCTTGTCTTCCCCTGCCATGAGTGGGACAATGTATTAGAGACACAAACTTTCAGTTGGGGTATTTTACCTCTCTCCTTCTGCTAGCCTGCCCAGCAGGTTTGGTGTTCCTCTTTAGTTTCCTTTTTTCACTGCTTCCTACACTAGAAATACATCCCTAAATTATGCTGGAGTCTTTCTCTATGTGGTCTTCATTCCAAAACCATTCTATTCTCCACACATTACTTCAGATGGTAGCTTCAATTCCTATTTCTTCTTAATCCAGATATTCATCCCTCGCCCTTAAGAACAGCTATTCTTTGTTTCTTCCCAACTACCATTCTTGTCTGTGTTCTTTGCCTGGGCTGGAGGCCATCAAGTTCACTCAGACGATTATTTTTTTCCCCATTAATTTTACCCTCTCTCAAATACAATGCATAGACTGAATTTCTGTAGTTTGAGATAGCCATCTTTGGAGAGAAAAGATATGGTTTCAGTTCATACTGTATTATTATATGAGTTACCAGCAATGGCAAGCAAAAATCAAGGATTTTGACTTCTTTCCAGCTTATGTAGCCTTTGCTCAGAGGAGAGGTATACTCCAACACAGTGAGAGAAATTACCTAAGGCCCTTACATACCCCTTAAATAGTAGATTTTGTGTACAGTAAGTGGTAAAGGTGACTAATAGTGGAAGCACTGTTAAATGCAAGCAATCATGAATGTAATAAAAAGTCCCTTGGGGGTCTTCTTGGGGGCAGCAATGAATACAGCAGATGTTAGCAGCTTTCAGTAGACTCAGATTTTCTGTCATAGCTGTAGACCGCTGGGTACAGAGTTTGAGTCTACAGACAGGAGTGCTTTTTTTAGTCCCTCGTTGCCAAACATTTGCAAGTAATTGGCAGATGCCACCAGAGATCCACACTTACACCTTCAAAACCCCTCACTGATGCCTTCCTTTCCTGCCGCATGTTTGGCACAGGTGAAGAAGAAACTCCAAATTGTTTCCTTTAGGGAACTTTCTCATTGTCTGATTGGCAAATTTCAGACAGCCTCCATCACACTTAGGTGAGTTCTTCTTCTCTTGCTGTAATTAGGACAGCTGTTCTGGCATAGCTGTAGCCCTGTGTCTGGATGTACCTGTTCAGGAAATACCAAAAGTGGAAGGAAATATTCTGGACGCAGCACAAAATAATCCCCATATTGTCCTTCCTAGGTGAGACACATCAGGCAGCATCACCAACAGCCTTTGCATTGTCAGCACCATGTAACAGAGCTCTCTGTAAACAGGGTCCCTTTTCCACATTCCCGTGAAAACATCATCATCATTACTGCTTTCCGTTTGACCCTCAGAGCTACCCATCCCCTCAGTTTATCCCGTTATTTGTTCACACCAGTCCTTATGTTTAGGGCCTCTGCTTGATTTGTCCCACCATTGCTTTACTTTCCTTCCTTCAGATTCTTTTTTATAACCCATTAACTACACAAAGAACCTCCTTCTGTTAAGATTTCTGATATTCCAGTTATCTACTGAATGCTTAGGCTATAAGAATACCTGCTAAAACACATACCACACGAATGTAATCCTGAGGAGCATCTCTCTTTGTGAGGCATACAATAAGCTATCCACCCCCCTGCAGAGCAGGAGTTCGGATTCAGGCTGCACGCTCAGGGCAGCCCGACCCACATGAATGCACCATGTAATCCAGATAGGTTTAGAAATCTAACAATCATTATGTCAGCAGCTACCTCCTTTCTGATCTTGTGATTTTAACAGTGACTGGCTTGAAGTCAAGTGATACTCTAATTAATTAAGCCTTCTGCATACAACACATATCTGCATACCGATAGAAGAACTCATGACCAACATAAATGAGACCATAAATCAGTTCACCAAACACAACCGAAGAAATTCAGAGTAGAAAGTTGGAAACGTCTTTACAAGTGATTCATAACATTACACAGCTCCTCTGTAGTACTGTAGAGCTTTTATGCTAGAAATTTGCTCTTTCAGACTCCAGAAGAGAGATGTTTTTTCTTGCACTAAGCAGCAGCAGCAGCAGGGAAGTGACTCATGGCAAAACAAATGAAACAGAGATAAGAAGTGAAAAAGCAGTTCTGAAAATCAGGGCAAAGAAAGGAAATTTTTAAAAGGTTACACTGTTTATTAATCAGCACCGTAATTTTATCTTGGTCTCTTGTGCCTTACTGCTTAGTAAATTGTTGGCCATGAATGGGACAGCAGGCAGTAGCACTCTTATTTCTGCTTGTGTGGCTGTTGCCTCCAGGTAAAGGGAAGGGACAAACACCTCGGCACAAGTATTTGTGCTACCAGTGCCGCCAAAAGATTTACAAAAGCTTATTACCAGGCAACCATTTATGACAAAAAAATCTAAAGAGCATCCTCTTGTTAATCAGATTTGGGGGCAAGAAGAGTCAGCCCCCAGTGGTGTTGTCAGGTTACTCGGGAGATAGCGTGTCTCCCGGTGCAAGCGTGACCAGTGCCACGAAAGGGTTTGCATTAGCCACCCTTTACTTTTCCTGAAGCTGCCTGCTCTGAGCTGTAAACTCTGTACATTAAGAAGGTAACTCTGCCAAAGCGTGGATCACAGAGTGTCAAACAACTAGGTGAACATTTAAGTGGGCTTCTGGATCTCTTACTGTTACCTTGATATTTATTTAATGGACTAGACACTCGCACACAATGGTGATAAGTGCCAATTATGGAGCTGAGAGAGAGAGAGTGCTCCGACTGGAATGGTAAAAAGCAAGAAGGGGCAATCTTATAATGCTTTTGTGAGCAGCACTCCTCATATTGGTGCTTTAACAAACACAAATTTTTTTTCTTCTCCAGATGATTTTACTATAAACAGAACATGTCTATTTTAGAGACTTTACTTTTTTCTTTTGTTAATTTCCAATGATAAAACACAATAAATATGCATAGGTATACACACATTATATTTTTATATATAGACTTCAGGTTTTAAGGATACCGCTGAGGGCAGAGTTTGGGCCACAATATGAAGGACAGCATATTGGCCGCTCCTGCTAACAACCAGCAGCAACAGCAAGATTGCATTAATCCCACACTCCATGAAGCCTCAGAGCATCCAACTAGATAGGCTGTTTCTAGGTCTTATTCATCTTCCGACCCCACTGCACGCAGAGTATTTGGCAAAACGTACACGGGGAACATGGAGTGGAGATGGAGATGAAGGCTTCCCAGGTCTGCCACCACCACGAGCAGCAACAGTCCAAAGAAACAGGCTCTGAACGTCTTTTTTTTTTTTTTTTTTTTTTTTGTTACGAGGAGGATGTAACCTCAGGGATGAGAAATTAACTTTAGAAGCTTTCTTACAAAACTGATTAGACAGATAGATCTGTGGGGCTTCAGATGCTTTGTGAGAGCTTTTTTCACCCCCACCTTCATTTCACCTTATTTAAAATTAACTTACATTCTCACCTATAGTTAAGCAGAAACTGTTGCCATGGTAACACTGGAGGTCTTCTAAATCCAGCATATGATGTAAGCAACACAAACGAGTCCCTATAGAAAGGGATACTGGCACCAGTCGCAGACAGTTCTGCAAGGATTTCATCCAGGGGGAGCAGAGGTAGGAGCAGCCACTGCTGCTGCCCGCGGGGCTCTTGGCTGGGAGGCACCTCTCGTCCTTCTCCCTTCTTAGATGTGCAAGGAGCTGAAAGCAGAGACTGAAGTTCCATAATAAGCTGGGAGAAAGGTGCCCCCAGGGCTGACCTCAGCACTGCTGCATCTGAAAATCTTGACAGAAGCACAAGCCCAGTTAGCTCAGTGGCAGCCCGTGGTGAAAAAGGGAACATGGTTGACATCATCTTCCTCTATCTTTGCATTTATTGCTCTTCTTGCCCTGCTGCCCTGGTTTTACATGCCTGGCCCCACCACATTACTCCTGCACCAGCAACGTCCCGCTGCCAGCTTGCTGGCCTGCCGCGGGCAGCAGTACGTGACTTAAGGGGCAGGCAGTCGAGGCAGCACCATCCTGACTTGCTCAGAGCTGGCCACATCCAGGTCCAGAGACACCACGAGGCCGAAGCAGTCTTTGCCATCATCACCCATCAGCCCATGATTTTGATGCTTGTGGGACACGTACCAAATTGTCAGCCCTCCTGGCCAAAATCCCCAAGTTACCCACACAAGAGCTGTACCACTGATCCACTCCATTTCTACACTCCCTCCGACCCTTCCTGTACATCTTAGCCCTGAAATGCAGAAAGACGGTCCAGTCCCCACAATTCCCCCCACCATTTTCTTCTTTGCTCTGCTTATTAGTGCTTTCATGTAATGAACAACTACTCATAAGACTGGAGTGAAACCACTAAGTCATTTCCCACGGACCGCTTAGCTGCTATCAGAATAGCAACAATTACTGATTTGGGCTGGAGCTGAACCAAAGAGCCCATTCCTTCACACACATCTGCTGAAAATCATTCCACATGGCACACACATAGACAGAAATCCTCTTTAACACAGTTATTTCCCCCCCATCTCTGTGACTTGCCTATGTACTCCCAGGCTTTCCAGGATTTTAATTCTCCCCCCACACTGTCTGAATCCCAGGTTTTGTGGGATTTCCAAGTGTTCATAAATCCCTACAAAGCATTGATTTAACAATGGAAACAAGAATAGATCTGGAAAAAGAGAATTTAAAGAATAGATACTATCCTGCCATTATCCTACAGAACAAGGTGAAGTTTTATAGCTGATAAGGCCAAAATAAAGGCTGTATTCTTCTGTCCTTTTCCTGTTCATACCAAGAAATCTTACAGACTGCTACATCAACAATCCCAGAGTTTACAGTGTGGCTTTTTATGACAACGGTGTCAGAATCTAGCACAGGAATTCAAGAAGGGCAGAAGCTATTTTTGTAAAACTATCATTCGATCTCCTTGGACTATCTTTATCACAGAGTATTGTAAGGATACATATAGCAACATATAGCCTTTTTTTACTAAGCAACAAAAGCCCATGGGGCAATCAGTGAATTTGCCTACCAGGTGCCAACTTCCCATCTTCTGCAGCTCTCACTTCTACTGCAGTTGCCTCCTCCAGATATTTTAAAATCCATATAGATGCATGTATTGGACCAGATATTCTCTTACTTGTCATCTCTGGAGATTTCAGCTCTGTGGAAGCTCAAAAAACTTATTGCTTCTGCTCACCCTCTGTTAGCTTGGCACACTAAGTCACACCAGAGCTATATTTGTCACTTTTAATTTTCAGGTATTTTAACATTTTTACCTTATTAAGCAATTAGTGACAATATGCAATAGTTAATGGTCTTTTTCTTAATTTCAAAGTTTATTCTTAATATTCCTACCTCTGTATTTATACACAGACCTCCAATTTGCTAAGCAGACTTCTGCTGCTGGCTGAACTTCACTGGTGGCTTTTAATTAGACATGGTGACTTTTGAAAGTGTTCCTACTGTGCACAGTAGTGGGCAGTCATAGGCAGAGTCAAATACATGGTTTCCAGTTCTTCACTGTCCCAAACCTTACATAATTTCATTAAAACCAGTGGAAATTAAAAAAAATTGTACCAAATTGGAATGCCACACCTTTCCAACTGCTTTATGCTGGTGTGAGTGACTGCATAATGTGCCAGTCAATGGGAAATCAGCCTTACATTTTTACCATTTAAGAGGAGATTTAAGCAGTTCCCTGGGCTCCTGTTGAAGTGGCCCACATAGGACTAGAGAAGAACAATGAAGCTTACGTCCTGTGATTCAGGGCTCACCAACCATTTATTTTTTGTTTCAGCTGTCTTCACTGATAATCTCTATCCAGAAACTTTAGAAGCCATCAGAAAAATTAACGTAAGGCCAGAGATGGTTCTGCTATCAGGGGAGAACCTGGAGTAGGAGAGAAGGTCATGGGATACTGCCAAGTATGTTCAAGCTGTACTCAATAACGCTGTGACACTAACGTCATCTTGCGCCCTTGTCAAACAGCATTCCTACCTGCACAAACAGATGTGGGAGCTCTGCTCTTAGGATCTGCGCAATCATGCGTCCTAATCCCGAACGGGTGCCCAACATGCCATCATTTCTCATCATTCTGTGGTCTTTAAAAGTGTCTCTATCAATTTAGTCACCAGTATGTTTTGCTGGCAATAACAAACAAAGGAATTAACTGTTTTGGAAACTGCCTTTCTCTTTAAGGACTAGGTAGCTGCAAGAAGTTCAGTAGCCAAGGGAGGAAATAAGAACTTCTTAACTATAATGCTAAGCTCATATTCTAATCCCTTACATCTCCAATGCCATACCTATTCAAAAAGCCTGGGAAGGATCCCTGCTTTGCTACTATCTGTACATTATGTCTTCTACAGATAAAAGAGTCAAATTTCCATACATCCATCAAATTCAGGAGAACTAAGCTTTTGTTCACGCACAGACAAAAGCAGTATGAAAAACTAGTCAAGGAAGACTCAGAGAAGTGCACCCAGCAAATACAGTATTCCAGCCCCTGAGGCAGCATGTGATTCTTTCAGATACCACATTCACTTACCACTTCTTACATACACAAATTTATATGTTTACATGTGATTGTATGCATGCATATATGTGTATGTATCTATGAATACATTTCTTAAACGTTAGTCCAAAAGAAATAGCACAATATAAGAAGAAATATTACCTGCAACAGGGAGAGATCGGAGTTTTTCTGTGGAAGATGGAAAAGCCTGTATGTGAATGAAAGTAGTTGAGCCCTTGCTTACCAGCTGAGACACATAAACCACAATAATGAGTATGCTGTGAACCACACCAAGGGATAAGGCATTCTGCTTCACAGCTCAGATGAAAAGCATATATTCAATCAGTTTAAGAGACCAGTTTTAGTCTGCAACTGGTCAGTAACTGAACATGCCCATTTACCACACATCAGCTGAGAAGGAGTAACTTGAGAAGCACAGATCACTCAGTCACCTTTGCCTACCCATCCATACACTAAATGACCTGTCCATGCTTGTTACCAACCTCCTTTCCTAAAATGACTGGCTACTAAATAAAATGGGTAATCAGATGCAACATTTAGCTTGCTTATTTACAGAACAAAGCATGTCTCATTTAACTCTTAATCTTAGCAGGTATATCAAATTGGGTGAGATGTGATGAATCACAGGTCTGGCAAAACCTGAAGCATGTTGCTAGAAAACAAGATGATTTCTTTACTGAACAAGTGAATAAGAACTGATGAAGATAAAAGTGGTCAAGGTTGGTTTTGCATTTTATTGGTACCGCACCTAGGTGACGATTTTTCCAGGCACTTTATTGAAGAAAGCTGTATGGGAAGCAAGATGGGGAGTAAGATGGTGAAACACAAGGTGTGTTGCATGCTGTGTAACAAGACTGAAAGACTGGGCTGTAAAGAGTTGGGAGGTGCCTACTTACTGCCTTCGTGCGGGCGCAGCTGGAATGCCAAAGCAGTGGTCATGGCAGTACATTTCTTGAAATCACCTAAGGAGCTGGTAGAAGAATGTGGAACTTATTTAATGAGCTATTAAATAAGGTAAAGGTTTCTGTTCCATATTTATCTGACAAGGTGGCTTCAGTTACTGGGAAGATGCACACACAAGCTGCTAAAGTGAGTTTATCTGAGTCTAGTTATAGACTTTCTTTGCCATTTAGGTGGTATTTGAAATCAGACAGGAATAAAAGCAGTTTCTGAGCCCTTTGAAAGAGTATTTCTGACACCTCAGGTCAACTGTCATTTTATTTCCAGGGCAGACTTGTAACTACTCTATGTGGAACTTATTTAGTAAAAGGTGGACTGGAGCCCTGGACAGGGTGTCCATGCCTGGTTTCTCATAGAGCCTCGGACAGAATAGCATTAGCATTGCCATTTTGAAGCCACACAGATAATTTCTTACCTGTGGTCTGGCCTCAGCTGCCTGAACTCCACTGGGATGACAAAAAGCAGGGAACAAATTAACTGCCAATTATTTTTTAAGCTAGCTGCAGTCACTTTTATGATGAATATATTTTTTCTTGGCCTAGAACACTTGAAATGAGCAGGTTTTCCTTTTCAGTTTATGGCACAGAAAAGTGAGGTCATTCTTGAGGGAATGTTAAACTTCCTTACATATTCCAATAATGTCTCCAAAGGCGCATGCAAAACCTATGGCAAAACCTGGACCTGAAACCCTATTCCCTGAAACTTCATCCAGCACCAGCAGTATGCAACAACGAAACCCTATAAAATATCTTTAGGAATTATCATATATGGATCATATTCCTTTTTCTCCATTGCTTATGGCTTTTTCCCAGGCCTTCACCATGCAGCGACCATCAGCTAGCTTTGACAGAGAAGCACACAGCAAGAACATATTTTTACTTATTTTTATATGTTTTGGTCTACTGGGTCAATCGGAGCATAAATTATTTCTCAGGAAGACCACCATTTCAAATATTATTTACATCTTCAGCAGCACGCCTCCCTTTTTCTTTAGTATACTGAATGGAAGAAAAAACGGAAAATGTAGTATGAGTATTAGAAGAAGCCCAGCTGTCTATTATGTTGTGAAATAAATTCCCTGGGAGAGTATTACAGGTCTCTCACTGGAAACACCTAAGGTGTAGCAGGGAATGCATTAAAAGAGGTGCAGCAGAGAACTACCTTAATCTCACAGATGGGCCAGATGACCTAAAAAGGGGTTTATCCTCTAATACATAGGATTCTATCTTATATGTATTTTTCTCAGTATTCGTCTTCTCTTTCTGATTGCAAATCCCACTCAAATGCACACTTCTTCTCCTGCATAATCCAACCTACAAAATGGCACTAACCAATTATCTTAGCCATTTAATACCTAGAGAGTCTGTCCTTTTGGAATGCTATAAGCCTATTTTTTCCCTGGATATGTCATTAGAATGGAAGTGTCACTATGCTCCTGATGACTTGCATGAAAGGAGACAGGACTGATTGTGATTGTGTTAATTATATTTTAACTTTGCAATGCATTTCAGAAAATATTAATAAAACTGAAATTTCAATTATTAATTACATAATGAGTAACACAATGCAGTTTTGCAGTCTAATCTAGGCACATTCCTGAATAATTTAATTCTGAAAATGGTGTAGCACAAAGGGCTTGGGTCACAGTGAATCAAGCAGTAGTGGGAATGTAACAGTCTCAGGGCTAGGAAATCCAAATTATATTCTTTCAACGCCCTCCATCCCCCCCAAAATTAAAATGCTCTTCAGTGATAAAAATTAGATTAGGAAATGTAATCTCAGCATAATATCTAATCAAAGAATAGGCCACCAACCAGTCATTTCTTATATTAATGTCAGTGGCAAAACCTGCATTCCAAAAATCTGCAGTTCCAAGTGTTTGACATGATGTTTGTTCCCTGATTCCTTATCATGTGTTTTAGCTGCTCACTGCTAGATCTTTCTCCACAATACCTATTGCATAAATAGTCAGATTTACTATTAGAGTATAGGATAGGATAGCTGGCAAGGAAATTATGTGAAAAAAGTTGTGGAATACAGAAAGTCTTCAGTTTGTTTTTTTTTTACTGTGATGCAGAGAAAAACAGACACCTTTCAAAAATATTTGCGAAAAAGACAGAAATTGTTTCCCACGCCTTCCCCCGCCCCCTCTTTAGTCCAAATGCACATATGCCCAGGGTTTACTGAAAATCAGACAGACAAGGGATTTGAAGGAAGCACTCCCACGCTTGAAGAAATCACATGCTGGCTACTGCAAGGTGAAGGAATGTGATCTCCTGACACCAGCCCCTCTTGTCTCTCACCCTTTTATCTCCCTGTCTGTCCCCTCATCAGTCTCCTTTCACTGCCCTCTGCAGCTAAAAAACACCTTGCCAATGAAGGGCTGAACTGCACTTCTGCAAAACATTTCAGTTTTGGCAAATTGGCATTTTCTGAAGACAGTGGGTACCCACGTAGCTCTAGGTTCAACACCCTGGCAAGGGCTGGGAGGATGCTAGAGGTGGAAGGGTGTGGGAAGCCTGGCCAGGGAACACTTTGATCAGGCTTCTTACTAATTTTCAGTGGACTGCCACATCCTTGCAAGCGTGTCTCAGAGGGAAGAAGCTAGCATGGTGACCTCGGTGCCACCCACATGTCAGAGAGTAAAACAGAAGGAAAAAGTGGTGACCACTTTTTTTTTTTTTTTTTTTTTTTTAAATCTATCCTGGATTCCCACTGCCATGAGAAGGAGCGTAGATACAGGAGCCAGATGGAGCAAACACTGGTGTCTTACAAATGCCACTACCACAGAGAAAGGCACGCGGGCACCCGCACACACAAATAAAGGGAGGGAGCACCAGCCTCAAGTGAGAAGAAATACGGCTGCTCTGGGCAGGAGGGCTGGGGAAGGGAACAGATTGCTGCTCTGCTTCTTGCACCTGAATGCCCTGCCAAATTGTCACTCAGGCCAGAAGTGGCAGTGTAACTGCAGCCAGTTAATCCCTGCCAACTCATCCGCAGCCAGCCTGAAGGGAGCCAACATGACCTCCCGCTCAACCCACATGCCGGCCAGCTTCCAGGTAGCCAATGTCATCAGGAAAGGGTTGCTTCTCTGCATGTGCTTTTGTCTTTCTGGCTGAAATATGCCCCTCTGTGTTTCAGTGATGCGAGCCGAGCCATGGGGAAACAAACACTGGTACTGTGGGTTTTTCAGCTGTTGTTGCTGCCGACTGGAAAAAATAAAACTCAGTCCTTTTAAAGGATAAGCAAGTTTTAAAATGCTGCCGAGGAACCTTGCAATGCACACTGAATGAATGCTGAAAACATGGGTAGTGTTATTTCTTTAACCAGATAACTGTATTCTCCTCAGCTCTTTCCTACCTGCTTACTGCACACTACATGAAGAAACGCTCGTTCCCAAACTCTGACAAGGAAGTCACGAGTGTTAGCATGAACATTCACCCCCATGAGTGGCTGCTGACAAGCCCATCATTGTGAAAGTGCATTCTGGGTGCAAGCTACAGACGCAGAAATAATGCAATGTGCAGCCATCTAGTCATATGCACCAAGTTTTTCATTCTGGTTAATTTTATGGTTATGGGGGGGGGTTATGCTAATTATGCTTAATTTAGGCAAAGCTGAAGTGCTCAGCTTCACTGAGTTAAACCCCAAGACTTGGAAGGCACTCACTGAGTTTGAGATCCCATTGTGTAAGACGAATGTATCTTCTTACTCCCTTGTGAAACACCACTAGATTAATGCACGAAAACCAGCAACAGAAATGGCTATATAGAAAAATGGAAGTTTCCTGTCTAAGAGCATTACTGAAAGCAGGATATACCCTGTGCTTACACTTGTGAAAAATAAACTCCATTGAAACATTTTGCACCTCCCCTGGCTCTGTTGCTACATGGCCTACAAACCCTCCTTCTGCACCTCCATCTCTTCCCCTTCATTTTGCCCTGTAACTTGATGAAAGCAGCACTTATTCAGTTGATATTTCTTTGATGCCATATGTGCAATTTGCACCAAAAAAGGTTTTGGCTAAAAACAGAGACATTTACTTCATCCTTCTTTCATAGTCATCAGAACCATAGACTTAGGTTTCAGCGGGGGGGGGGGGAGAGAATCCAAAAACTGTATCTCTCCCCTTCCCAGAATGAGTCCTAGAGATGAACCTTTTTTTTTTTTTTTAATCCTTAGCTTACACTACGCTTCTTGTTAGTAATGCTGCATATAATAGCATTCTAAAGCAAATGTTTTCTTGCTTCACAGTGCCTTTTAAAAAATGATAATTTGATGCACAGAGACAAAACTGGGGTGGGGTGAGGGGAGAGATTCCTGGCTCAAGTTTTATGGAGTTAGAAAAATTCCAACATTGCCAAGCAAAAAAGCGAGAGGAGAGGATTTGTGCCAAGTGTAGAGGACTATCTTCCAGAACCATGAGCACAGCTCTGGTGACTGCAGAGCAAGCCTGCATTGTTCTGTGGAAATGCATTAGACACAAAGAAAATTTTCTCCTGACAGAGCAGCAGGGTTTCTTTTTCTTCCTCTCCCCCAACTTTCTTTTTTTTTAAAGGACCTTATTTTTAAATGTCATGAAATACTGGGCAATAGCAGCTTTCTTTGGTCGTCAGCCATGCAAGTGAAAAGCTACTATGGCTGTATTAGTTTGCGGTCCTGTATAGAAATATCACAAGAGCCGTGTTATCAAGTGGTGTACAATGAACACATTTCTTCAAATCCACATAATTAGTAATGGGCCTGGCTGACTAGAAATAAACTTTTTAATTAAAATAAAAATGCTTTCAGCATAGGTCTGGCCAAGTAAACTTCATTAAGTTTATGACTGCTAACCTAACTAGCAGTAAGATTTTTCATGTCACTTAGGGGACCCCAGTACTGAGCTTTCTGGTGGTTATGGTGCAAGCAGTTTACCTGCATACATCCCTAGACTCAGTGCAGTCCAAACAGATACTAGCATTTCTTTATGACCTGGGGCACAAACTGCAGGTATTGTCTTTGCTTACAAAGTTTAAGCAAAAAGTTACAGTGATTTTTCCAATGACAACATAGTGCTGTTCACAGGGTAGGAGTGACATTCAGATTAAGAAAGGTTCCACACAAAACACTGCATTGGACTTAATTTATACACAGGTACCAACTAAAACCCAAGCATTTCCCAACAATGACATAATTCTTTTCCATTCCAGGTGTGCTATACCGATGCATTAACTAATTCTATGATAGAGTAATCCAGGCAAATGTTCAGTTTTGAAGGACTGTGTCATATTTCTTTTTGCAGTGTAGCTAATTGTTACCCACTGCAAGCAAAAAGGTGGCTATCCATCCTCCTTTCCCGACTTGCAGAAACCAAACAGTTCGCTAGGAATCAGCTCAGAATAACAGTTATTATGGTTATTATTCTGACAACAGTTACATATTTGTGCTTAAGTAAGTGATATTTGGGCAGAACAAGAAGCAACACCACGGTGCAAGGACATAACCTTATATCACCAAAGTCAATGAGAACGTAGAAGGGAGTGAAATTGTTCTTAAGTGGTCCATGAACGCATGAAAGATGGGAACTTGAATTCAACATTTGAATGAGGAGCTGAACTGTTTTGCTTAACAGAGTGGGAGGAGTGTGGAGGAACATTTTGTCTCTTCAGAGAAAAGGCTTCACTCAGTTAAGATCTCATTGAGTTTGTCGGCATCTTGTATCATCATGCAAAAATATCCTTATTGCTGAAGTCTTGGTCCACACCTCAGCTAGTCCAATATGGTCCTCCCTAGATAACCTACTTCTCAGAAACTTCTTTCCCAACTCCTAATTCTCACTTTCACCCACAGACATCCTGCAAATCTAGAGCTGGGCAAGAACTGGAAACTGTAGCTTGAGGGAAACAACTTATTTCCAAAAATATTGTTGTATCATATGGAACTGCAATTCAGAAATGTAGGAGCTTGCACACAAGGGAAAATATATATACATATATTTCTTTTAAAATAATTATTTTGGAAAAGAGGAAATTGAATCCTCCAAAACAATCCTCCAAAATCCTCTACCTCCCAGTCCTCCAAGTGACCTCAGGCCTGGTAACAAAACAGTAAGTTTTCCTCCGTACAGTAAACACTCTCTGGAAACCTGATTAGCGTGTGCATTCCTTCATCAAAACCCTGACAGTTTTGAAATGGCAAATTATTAACAAGAATTAAACCTACAGGAAAGTAAGACCTCAGTTTCAATCCAGGACCATATTTAATTCATCTGTCCATTTAGAGCCGTTCTCTACTGCATCCTCCTCCTGCATGGTTAGGAAAATGGGATACTGACAGCTGTGTCAGCATCAGTGGTTTGACTCGTACTAGGTTTACTGCCGAGTTAAACAGCAGTTGTGTTCCCTTCATGATCATGTCCCTAGCTCACCTTGGGCTAGTTTAGCTTGCCAGCATTAAGTCTGGCGTTAGCCCCAGCAAGGCAATTGATTTCCCATTCGTGGTATGCTTTATACCGCAGCTTTTACAGGCTAACATTGTTCCAAAGTCATGTGTTGTATTATGTCCTTAGGTGTCCATGAAAAGAGTGTGCGATGCAAAAGAGTGACCTGTGGACATGCAGGTTGGTGTTTGATTACTCTGCTGCTGAGCACCATACACACAAAATTAAGGACTGGCATGGTAGCATACGTACACCCATGTCAAGTGGCTGGTTAGAGAGAGAGATTCAGTAATCGCTCTGCTGTATAATTAGCCAGCACAACTCTGTTATATATCGCATCTTTCTTTTATCTTTGACGGGCTATAAATCCATCTGCCTCGGGACTAATTCTCACTTCCCAACCCACACTTCCCAGGAGACCAAGATATGCTATGAAACAACTTCCCGAACCTCTGTGTAATTCCATATTCTGCTCCCACAAAGATACAAATCTAGCCATGCACCAGGATGGTATTTTACAAGCCCCAGGGCCGGACCCTCTGCCCTCTGTTCAGGCAGAAAGGGTGTGGTCACAGCTTCCCAATGCAAATCAAACAGTAGCTGTCACATCTGCAGTTTTTCAGAAAATAAACTCATGTTTGGTTGCATTTGAAAATCCTCAATGAGGGAGATGTTTATTCATGACTAGCAGAAAGGAATGCAGGAAGCAATATGAATAAGATTTCATCTGTTTGCACACATTACAGCTGCGGAAAATCCTTAGACCCAGAGATTTTAAGGCTAGACAGGACTAATGACAGCAACTTGTCTGACCTCCTGCGTCATATTGATTTTTACCCAGTAATTCCTGTAATCAAGCCCAATGCTTCATGGTTAAACTAGAACATAACATTAATAAAGATCTGTAACTTTGATAAAACATTTTTAAAGCATGGAAAGTCTACTGCATTTCTCGGTAATCCATCCCACTGATTAATTACCTTCGCTGTCACGTTTTTGTGCTTTACTTGCAGTTACGTTATTTGTGCTCTCTTTGTACATAGGAAGAGACTGAAATTGGAGTTGCATTTTTTAACCCGGCATCGGATCACAAGAGCGATTTCACAGATGCTATATAACAAAGGGAACATCACCTCCATAGTCCTGATCATGACTCCAATTCTCAGCAAAGGACTGTACTCACATTTTGTATGAAGACTTACGAATCCTTGGGGCCAGAGGCTGTGTTGCTGGAATGTACACAATCTGAGAGGCACTATCACAAACCGAACCATCATTAAATCCAATCTTTCTGCCTATGGTGTTACACTGTGCTTCCTGTGCATGTCTTTGCTCATAATCAAAGGTAAGCATTTCACAGATTTGGTTCACTACATATGGTCTACATCTGTTTCTAATTTTGTGGTCTTTCAGCTGGCTACATTAAAAAACATAGTACTTGATTGGAACCACATGGCTGAAGTACTCTTGATTTTTCTGTATGTTGTATAGCTAAACCCTTCAAATACTGCAGAACCAGACTGTTACTAGCCTAGAGGTCATAGCAGATTTGCCAGCTTTTTGTAGGTTTTTTTTTTAAGGAAATTGGAGTAATCGTGACAGAAACTTCAATCAGCTCCTACTATAGTTGTGCTGCTTGTGGAAATTCTGCGATACCGGTGATTTTGCAAATTATTTGTTTTGAGACCAAGCAAAATATAAGACTTGGAATCTCATTTTGATTTAGAACTATTCAAAGAGAGAGCTGCCTGAATTCATCCGTTTGGGTGAAATTCTCTCCTGTGCTGCATTACGAGGTTTAACAAGTTTAATAGTATAACTGAAAAGAGACAGAAGCACTGCCTAAGAGCTGTGCAACCACTCATGGGACCACAGAGCTCCGATGGACATTTTGTGACATTTAGAGAAGGCATTTTGCCACACATGCAGTCACTTTGGGAATGCCAGTACACTCAAAAAGATTAGGGGATCCTTTGTATTTCACCTTTGTACTCATGTTCCTACAAATCTTATTGTCATTGAACCTCACAGGTAAAAGCTGATGGGGAAAGGAAGTGCTCTTTAGGAGGCTGTCCCTTCTGTCGCAGGTGAATTTGGATTAAGTGTGCAAAAAATACATCCTTGGAATACAAAGAGGTCAGACTGCCTGGAAACCCTTGGGAAAAGCTCCCTCACCTTTCACTGTTTACAGTGAGCTTCACTCACATCATCCTACTATGAACAAAAAATCCAATTTCCTACAATCCTTGCCCTAAAGAATTAGAAAATATTTGAATTTTTCTTTGTGCTGCCTGTATACTCAAAAGAATTTGTGGGCACCTGTCAGTCAAGTGGGCATTGTTCCCTGGCTATCCACTCTTTTGCTGATCTCATTAGTCAGTTTGATTGACAAGAGAGTGTATTTTGGTTACGTTTATTATGGAGAATTGTAATTGCTATTAAAATTCCAAAGACAAATAAGTTTGTCTTTTTCCCTAGTGTCACCAAGACATTTAAACAATAGCAGTGATTAATTTGAACTGAAAAATAAGTTGTGGTTCCTTGTAAAACCAAATGCCCTTTCCTCCCATTTAAAGTCATTAATTATCTTAGTGACTTGTAAATTCCTTGCTGAGCCTGGAATATTATGAACGACCTGTTACTATTCAGAGAAGCTGTCTGTTTCTCCAGCCATTTCCTTGTGTCAAATTCAGCTCCCACTGACTGGAGCACGCAACATGCGCCACAGCCAAGGAAAAACTCCTTTCGTTCTTCAGCAGCTGGCATAACCCACAGGTAGACAGATTTTCAAATCCTGCTGTATGTAACTATTTACAAATCAGTCTTTACTACTAGTCACTTCCCATGCATCAGGACCAGTTATTTGCAAGTTTATGTCCCACTCACATATACTCACATAGAGACGCCTCTAGAAGGATGAAATTTAATCGAGGGAGAAGAAAGTATGAGTTGTTCCAGCATCTCCTTGTGATTTCTGACAGTACTTATCACATTGATGACATCTGCGCATCGTCCAATTCCTACATCTCTCAGAAGTAAAAAACAAAAAAACAAAAAAACCCTCACCTGATTATAAATCCAAGTGAACTATAAGAAAGAAAACCCTTCAGAAAGACAGTGTTCAAACGGTGATGGTGGTGGTGTTCTGTGATACAAATTTCAAAAGCGATGCACTTTGTTCTAATGTATTGAAAGGAAAGAAAAGTCATTTGCATAAGGCAGATTAAACTGATTAGTCAAGGATAAGGAATTGAAGGAACAACACGTAAAACAAAAGTTATTTTCAAATGGATATTGTATCATGCTTTTAGTTACCTTATATAAAGGAAAGACATTTATACATCCTGGAATTCTTATGGAGACTGGTACAAAATCTTTTCCCCACACTGGAGGAACTACAGTAACTTGGTGTGGAAAATTATATCACGTTTATCTTAGTGATATTATCCCACCTCTGTGGTCAGAGCTAAACCAAAGGACAGAAGAAGTTAAATCCTCTGGAAACAAATGACAAATAAACATAAACAGGGAAAGATAAAACAGCTTAGGTGAACAGCTTCAAAGGGTTTATCTTCAAAGGACTTGGCTGGGCCACCAGTTTGGAAAAAGCTGTCTACCTGGGTATGAAAATGGTTTTCTATTCTTAAACACAGGATGAGAAGTTATTTAACTGTTATAGAGCCCCAAGCCAGAGTAGAGAGTAAATTGCCAACAAGAATGTCAATGACAGCAGTGAGTCACGCTGTAAGAGACAGGAAAAGAGAAAAATAGAAGGTCCAGCAAGGAAGAGTGCTAAATTTATCCCAGAGGTGGAGGTGAGCAGGCTAC
Organism: Buteo buteo; assembly: GCF_964188355.1. Taxonomy (NCBI): domain Eukaryota; kingdom Metazoa; phylum Chordata; class Aves; order Accipitriformes; family Accipitridae; genus Buteo; species Buteo buteo. Next base: position 58,527,785 of record NC_134172.1, on the reverse strand, counting down.
ATAATGCACCAAACCTTTCAAGAAAAGAAGAAATATATAGAAAGGCTTTTATTATAACTTTATAACTCCTTGATATATACGCTTCCTAACTCTAGATAAATGAAAATATACTATGCTATTTAAAAGAAGCCTGTTTTGCAGCTATTCTCGCTCCTTGCTAATCCCACCTTGCCCAGAGAGCAAGGATTTTCAGACTCGAAATGCCTCTAAAACTGTTGCAGGCAGACAGCTTGGGGAATGGAGAAGGCTACCATCTGCCTCGCCCTCAAGAAAACCAGCCTAGTGTACTTGAACTGGGGGCTTCACCAAGACTGAGGGAAAGAAATTCAGGACTATCCCCAAAGTGCATATCCAGGAACAGTTAAAAGGGGTGTAACATTGGTAGATTGCTTTGTAAATGCAACACAAAGATGGTATAATGTTAAGGCAGAAAGTATGTTACATATTCCCTTTCAACATCCTCTTTCCTCCCCACATCACAAGATTAAATCAATGAAAAATGTGAGAAAAATGTGTGAGGCCATATCCAAATGCCTGAAACATGCTTGCAAGTCCTATCTGTCATAATTCATGCATGTCTGCCAGGTCACTGTTTTGTAGGTGTCTACAACACATCTCTTGTGGGCGTCTTCTTGTTGAATCAGATGGTCAACAGAAGCAAGGCAATCTGTCAGGCATGCACTTGCCTATTTTTTTTTGTTTTTTGGTGCAAGTCTAATAAAAGTCATACCTCTACCCACAAACCTTTTCTTACTTATTTGTCCTTAGATGGCATCATTGGCCTTACTACCAGCCTGCTTTGTGATGATGTCCTAAAGAAGCTGCACAAAGCTGCTGGCATCAGGGAAACTACCTATAGGGAAACTGGTTCCTCTATCAGAGATTAAGGCCACCATCAAAGCATGACCATAAACCATTACAGAATGCCTGCACCTTATAAAAGGAGAAAGCTGTATAAAGTGGTGTGGGTATAAACCTTTTGGATCCTTAAAGTGCAGCAGTGGATTAAATTCTGCTTACTAATATTTGTAAGACAATCATATAAAAACCTTTTCTTACAGAGATGAATGATGAAAACATACAAATTCCTTGGAGCTTGAGTCATTCGTTATCCCCCGCACCATGTGAGTGCATATGTGTGGAAGGCATTAGCATGCTTTCACACCTGGTCTCTGATGGTGCTCAAGACGTTCTTCAGGGTGACATTTACTGTTATAGAAATATGTCACAAAACCATGCAGCCCCAAACCTTTATATAGCCTTCCAAATCATCACATTAGAGATTAAACGGGACTAAAGAAAAGCTCTCAGTGTTTGCAGTGTCCACGGACTACACATTCCTGTCAGGAGAAGAATGAGCTCATCTTTCATCAGTTTCAATAACTAGATACTAGCACTGGTCACAACACCCAGATTAGAAGGTGGTGGCTATCGGGTTTCATTGCATTAGCTAGGCAGTCACTAAAACTGAGGATGCTGTTCACATCTTTCAGCATCCTTACAAAAGTGGGGTTTTTTTTACTCTGGTTACAGTGACTGCATTCTGAACGAGCTATCGCTCTCTTAAATAAACAAATTGTATATACACCCTGTGACATGGGGAAAAAAAAGATATTATACTGGAGGGAAAGCAATAAAAAGAATGTGTCAGAGATGACTTCAGCATGGATGTAGGAGTATAGCTAGCAGACAAAAGCCACACATGAGGTAAGCAAAATGCTGAGGGTTTGGGCCTGGAGCCAGAAAAAGCCTTGGTGGATGTATCTTTTTTCAGTAATGAACTCCCACCAGAGCCTACACTTTATGAGCCTGACACATCTAAATTATGTTCAGCAACATTTAAATGTTGAAATAATAGGATAAATCCAAACCAATTAGAGAGCATATGGAATATTGCCTTCCTAATGGTATGCATAAGCACCTCCTGTCAGTTTTATCAGATTAAAGACCCCAAGTGCTGGCAGTGATCAGATCTGCAGTGATAAACGGGCACAGGGATATAAGCAGAGTTGCATGTGATCTTTGAGGTGGGTCTAACACAGAAGGAATCTGCATTGCAGTTGGAGGCTTCTCGAGGCTTCTCCCTTTGTTTCAAGGAAGCAGGGAAATCAGACCGAATTCTCAGCCCAAAGAAAGACCATTGTTTTGCCAGGTCAGTGCCTTGGAAGGAGCACATTTTTCTTTTGTCATCTGGGCATCGCTGTCCCAAGAGGAATGCCCCAAAGTACACCCCAATTAACCTTCAAGTGACAAAGAAACGCTTTCCTTCCATTCTTCCTGCACAAAATAAAAATAGTCAAAAAAATTTTCAGCTTCAAGCAGAAACAGAAATGTTAAAAGAGAAGGAAAAAAAGGTCTATAAAACTCACTAAAATAACAAAGCAGAAACAAAGCACCAGCAAAATTATCAAACCATCAGCCTGAGGCAGACACCCAGCATGACAAATTTTTGCCCAAATTGCTGAAGTTTGGCAAAATTACAGGCAACTGGAAAAAGGGATCTGTTGCCACCTTTGTGTTTAATAATGATCGATTTTAAATAAACCGTCACAGGTGCAGAAGTCCTTTGTACACTTTGGTTGGTTCTCCAGGGATTTATTACTATTGTTTTGTGCAGGTTCAATCAATGCAAGACTTCTAAGACCCTTGAATGTGAAGTGTGAGATTCTCAGTTTGGAGTTTCAGCCCCAAGGACTGCAGTGAAGTTCAATTAGGGTAGGTCAGCTGGCAAATGTCCAGCTGAGGATCTGGTGCGTGCACCTCTTTTAACTAGTTGAAAATGCCCTGTCTACAGCTTTGATTTAAGATGCACTGTGCCAGTAGAAACACTTCAGGTGTTCTTTGAGTCTCTCCTGTTACCTGCCTGCAAAGACACTCAGCAGCGTACTGAGGTGCTGCCCTAGGTACCGTGTCAGCATCGTCTCAGCCCCAAAGCCTGTCTGGTGAGAAGGTGCACCCCAGAGAAAAGGCCCTTGTTCTCTGGAAATCCTTAGCTGTTGGAGTATCACCTCAAGGACCAGTAAAATATTCCGGCCCATATTGGTCCTAACCTGGGGAAGCTGCATACATAGCTGCCAGCAGCATGGACTGGAAAGTGTTTCAAGTCAGGCAGAGTCAGACCTCTCACAAAATCATGCATCCTTTCCTCAACAGTGGCATTAGCAGAACAGCTTGAAATATTTAGGATCCTGGCACAGATATGACACAAGACTATTTAACCAGCCTACAAGTCACTTAAAAGGCAGCCAGTAATAAGAATGCAGTTCCCCACTAATCCTTAGTTACCTCTATTACAATATGCTTTCCACCTGTGTTCCTTCATCTCCAGCTCTCTCTTTACTTCTCATCACTTTTAGGAAGTACCTTCTCCAAAAGGCAATTCAGCTCCAGGGATTTAAGTAAATGCAGGCTGGACACTCTTGGAATTTAGTTTTTTTCACTAGTCACACAATACTTGGCATTTTCTTTTTGCTCCTGGAGGTACCTGATTAAATGATCCATTCAGTTTTAATTTAAACACATTAATCTAACCAATTCTTGAAAATCTCATGATTGGCAGTAGCCTGGCTTTTCAACATCTGTGATCACCATTGTTCTCCACTATTACCTGGGGTCAAAATGAAAATTTAAGAGTACTTAATGAAACCTATTTTTCCTTCAGCCTATATGCTTATAAACTGTTGTTACACCTGTTTCATGTTCTGAGAAGTAACAATACAGTATCATTAAATACTGGCCCATTTCAATCCCTGACTGACACAAAATTCATCTCCTATTTACATATTTCATCTGTTTTCCCCACTCAGCCAAAGAATAACTGTATGATCAGCCACATAACTTTCTCTCATATTGTTTTGCCAATAATACCTCACTCTTGCATACAAGGCACAATTGCTCCAGAAGCAATCTTCCACTGCCTCCAAAGCCTCCCTCCCACTTATGGCAATAGGGCCTAAGCACAAGGCTGAGACACAAAACCACTGCAGGAGGCAAAGCAGCTAGATTCCTAGAATACCATTGAACTGATGCCACCATGCCCTGCCTTTAAATACTCTTTTTCCTAACATTAGAAGGTGATTAAACTCACCGATGACTAGTCTCGACACAATGCAATGCAAACAATAAAGTAGTTTCTGTTCATAGCTTTAATTTCAATACCCAACAAAAAAGTTTGGTATTGGCTGAGGGATCAGGTGACTCAATAAATAACAAGCAAAGCTTATTTCTCTTGATCAATTTGTAGTAGTGCTCTCATAAAAGGCTATGATGTTAGAGGTTTCAGAGCGACCCGTCTCTTCCTTCCTCAGGTCTTCATGTGGATTCAAGATTCTGTCTGTTGCATTTATTTTATGCTTGGGTTGGAGGAATAAGACAGGGATTTCCAATCTCAAAATGCAGCTATCAGATGAATGTGAGTTAAAAAGAGAACACCTTTTGCAGCAAAATGAGTGGGGACAGATGAAAAATGTGTAGATTCACTTAAAAGAGCAAAATTAATAATTATCACACTATTTCCTTTAATCTCTCTATGTTGAAAAGCAAACAGAGCATGTTATTTTCACACATCAGAATTTGTTTCTACTGCTGCTACCAACAACAGTTGTTGATGGAAAAGGGGGCAAAATAAGGTGACTTTAAAAGCATTCCTTCTTAAAGAACTACATAAAAGTTACCAGGGCATAAAACTGGAATAATGGCCTGCCATAAACTCTACCTTCAGACTTTTGATAGTAAAATTTGATGAGAGTAATACATCTGCATCCTGAAGCACCAGAGACCAATCCCTTTGTTTTTACTCACCCAGGAAAAAGAAAACAAGAACTACAACCTAGCTGTGCTCATACCTTCTGCCATGTGAAAGTGAAAATTCAGAAAATTAGGATGACTGTTGCCACACAGGCAACAAAATCACTAACTTCTTTACACCTGTTGCCCAAATACAAAGACGGTAAATTAAACTTTTACTTCTTCTGCCATTCATTCAAATTTCATGGCCACCGAGTCACACACTGTGGAGCCTCACTGACCTCTATTACCTTTTGCACCAGTAAAAGCTACTGCCACAGAAATATGGTGCAAGTATGCACCTCCTGAGATATTCTGGTTTCCTCTGAGAGATGCCATTCTGGCAAAAGGCAAACCCAAAGAAAGTGTCGTGCCAGCCAGTGCCATGGCATGGAGCACTGGACTGAGAGCCAGCCCTGAAGAGGCAGAGCAGCAGATATGCAGCACCAGTGTGGCTGAATTTTTGCCCCTCCTTAAACCACTCTCTCTTTGCACTGGCGTGTGCCAACCCTTCTGTAACCTCGCAGGAGGTAGGACATGTGGATCTCCTGGGTGCACATATTTTTTCAAAGCCTTCTATCTGCACGAAAAGAACCACACTGTTAGAAGTGGTGCAGCTAAAGCAAGCATAAATATAGTAAGCTGCAGAATCATTATCAGGAAACAAAGCAGTCCAAAGAATCTCTCCAGACTCAGACTTTTGACCCCAGAATACTGTAGCTGTGTATTTACTTTTGCATTACCCTACTTTTCAAGCACTCGCTCAGGGTGACTCTCCAGTGCGAGAGGCGACAGCAGGGTGGCTGGGGTGCCACACAGCCTGTTAGACGTCTGCTCCTCTGTACCCCTGAGACCAACAGGGACTGTGCGGAGTGCACACATGCACAGAGGCACAGCTCTCTACTCAGAATTTGGGATGACCACACTTGACATGCAACACGTGGATGGGAGAGCTGAGGCATACATCTCAGAGAAAACATGCAGAAGATCCTTTGAGAAAGTGCAGCCCAGTGAATAACGGAGACTGAATCACCCAGCTGGTCCCCATTTGACTCTTCTCACTTCTAGCTGACTGCCACACAGGGCCCCAAGGCAGTCCTCTCCTCCCTGCCATGCTAGCACCCGAGATCCACACTTGCCAGGGAAAGAGGGCCCTGGAGACCTGACCTTCCTGACACCAAAAGGAGCTGTGCCACTGTGCAGGTTGCCCGCTCCACCTCCGTGTGTGCAGAGGCAGGGACAGAATTTGCAGCATTTTGCAAAGCTCTGTCACACTGTGTTGTTACATTACAGTGTGCAATCATCAAACAGTTTGTTCAATTCCTTCTTGATTAAATTCAGCTTCATTAAACCTAAGTAATGACTCTGTTTTGTTTTAATAGCAGCCATATTTCCATTCTAAGTGCCTTTCTGAATATCTTCTTCCCCTTTTAGACCTTTCTTTGACCTCTGAGCATATTTATGTCCCATCCCATTTTTCATTTCTCTTCTCATTCTTTTTCTTTCCATGCTGGCAGCTTCCTCTCTATGAACTTTGTTGAAACATCTCTCTGGTTCCTGCTTTTCAGTATCTCCAGGGGTCTGATTGTGCATGCAGCCCTTGAAGCTGAATCAAACAGGCACCTTTGTCCTGAAAAGATGGAAAGTTAGCTGCTTTGATTCCTGTTGCTATTGCGTGCAGTGGTTAAAAGTGGTAATGCTTAAGACAAATCAGACATTTTCCTGGTGATCATATAAGTCTGCTCAGGTTCCATTTTTACACAAACATGATCTTTCTCCACAGACTACCTACATAAGCTAATTATCATTCCTTCAATACATTAATTTGCATTTAATATACAGCGCGCACACACAAACAGACTACAGTGCAAAAGAGGGGGAAGGGACACCAAAAAAAACCCTACAGGTACCTAAAACAGGCAGAGGAAGCTGGAGTAAAAGCAGCTTCAGCTCTCACTGAGTAGACAGGCACCAAGCACAAAGGTGTGCTAGCAATGGCACCCACCTAATTGTCTTTCAAATTTTCCCCCACCCTCCCCATGCACCTCATTCTTATAACCTGGGCGAGCCTTCACAGATACCCTGTGTGAGAAACGGCTGCTTTTAAATAGCTGGAGGCTTTAGTAAGGAAACGCTTTTGCAATAAATAGATTGCTACCAGAACAGGAGAGCATACTGGAGTAAGTGAAAACCAAAGGCACGGCAGAGTCCGGTGTGCTGGGTACGCAGGTACGCACAGGTGGAAGCAGGGGAGCTCTGCCTTCCCTTTCACTCATGCATGCATCTTTCCTTTCTGTTTCTCTTAGAGAGTGTCCTTGAATTGTCCTTCCATGTATGTTTATACCATGGGAGAACAGGGAAGCTTACTTTAAAGCTATTTTAAAGGCTTTTTTTTAATGCAACTTTGAGCCAATAGGGGTTTTTTTTTACTGTTTTGGATTGCATATATAATCTGAAGGGAATTAATGTGGTGCTGATTGCTAGGCTAAACTGGATCAAAAATGTTAGAGCATAATGTACCCTATCTAATGTTTAATAATAGCTGTAGTTTTAGAGTTATCATACTTCTGTTGTTTTAGACTTTTTATTCATTTCAGTATCAGTATAATCACTCTGTGTCAGAATTGCTCCTATGTTACCTTGGATGACTTTTGGAAAAGCAGGAGCTTTTGTAACAATGTGTCAGGGTCCAAAGCAAGGAACTGTAGAGACTTGAAGCAAATTTTGACCAGGGCCAAGGGGGCTGCTATACTGTATAATTTCCTTACACTGAAGCAATTTTGTTGCTGGCATTGTGGGTTTTATTTGTAGGTGAAATTAAAAAAATTGCTTTCTTTGGTGAACAGTTATTAAAGAATGAAATAATGTGCATAGAAACCAGACGGAAGATTTCTTTTCACAAAGCTGGATCATTTAATGAGTTGGCTTACAGCACAGCTCTGCAAGCCTATATTAGCAAAGAGACAAGGAGAGCAATCTAGGGGAAGAGAGGTGTATCAACTGGTGAGTGTGTGGGCAGGAACTTCTTAAACTCAAATTGTTCTTGGTGGAAAAATGTCTTGCAGTTATCCCATAGCTGGGTATGACTGATATAGCTGAGAAGCTAGGAAGTGCAAGTCAAAATGAGAGGGATTCTAAACATTTTTTTTTTTAATCATGGCTGATCAGATAGTTTTAATCATTAGGTTTCAGCTTGACACCATAGCAGGAGAGAACAGACTTCAAATCTGAAGAGCAAGTATTTACCATTGAAAAGTCAATTCCTCTGTCACTAGCTCTGGCAATAGTATCACTATAATTATGAGTTTAATATCTGAAATTCATTGATTTCATATTTGCATGCATGTATGCTAACTAAAATTAATTAATTTTAATTGCATACACCAATTACAACATCAGGCTCATTTTCCAACATATTATTCCTTGCTGATTACATATCCTCTAAGATTGCTTTAATTTTTCATTTTGTGCTTTAAAGTCAAAGAATAATATGTATTTCTAATTAAGCTCACTTACATATCTCACTGCTGATTAAATCACTATTTAATATTTTATAACACAAGCCACCTTTAATTTCCCCCACTGAGAGCAAAAGCCTTGCAAACTCTTTTCTTTCTCCCCTCCGTTTCACCGACCTTGCCATTGCTGTGTCGCTACAGGCAGATTTCTTCCATCTTCATAGCAGAATGCCAATGAACCACGTTGTTGACAGATATTCATCCTTGGAGAGGGGGGGAAGGCAAGCACCTTACTGACCACAGGACCTGCCCTGAAGAGATCAGCAACCTGCCACCGTCACTAGGAGAAAAGAAACAGACATTCAGGAGAGATTTTTAGCAGTGTCTTAGGGGATTGCAGGTCTTGCTAAGAGTCTCTCGAGCTGACACATTTCACATCTTTTAGGGGATCCTGAAAGTCCCCTGTTGGTGCCTACCAAGGGCTGAATGCTGAGAAATGAAAAGGAAAAGGGGATTCTCCTCTCTCTCCCAACTGGCACAACAGAGTGGAACTTGCCATTCAGTCCTGAGCCAGGACTGCATTAGTATGTCCAAAGTCTTAAAAATTGGTAGAAAATCTTGAGGAGAAGCCCCAACATGCTTCTGCTTGCCCATGGGTATCGCACAAGCTGGGCTGTACAAGCTAAATAGTCTCATTTCTACCACATGATTCCTGCGGTACCAGAAAGGAAGAAAGTAAACCAGATTAAATCCTTAACAAATCTGACTCCTTAACAACCAAAAGAAGAAATGAAGTCCCTGGTACCTCAGACCTTGACCCAAACTTCACTGAAATTAATGGGAAACTTGTGATCATGTCCTTAGGAGCACAATTAATCCCATACCCAGTGGATACACATATTTGTTGTCAGTGGGATAGATTTAGGAAGACCAGTGCTGATTTGGGCTCTGAATAAAACCAAAGCATTCCCAGTATCTGTGTTTTCATGCACAGCACCTTTTTTTTTGTCTACTTATTAAAAAAGAGTAATCTTTACCTGAATTACTTGTTAAACAATTCCTTTGCAGCAGGTAACTCCTTGTTAGCATCTAATTCATTGGCTAGAGAGTCACTGGCCCAGATTCATCACACCTAACTCTCAGCGTGTCAGCAAAGCACTGGATCCCTCCCATAGTCAAGAGAAAGAGCCAGGAGTGTCCAGAGCATGATTCATCCCATCTAAGTTCTGAATTGTACTCTCCACTGACTTACCAAAGTTTTAGCTGATACTTGCCATCTAAAACCAGTTAAATGTGCCATTGTGATAATATCAGGTCAGAGAAGAGAAATCATCAAAATTAGAGTGGGATGCTACAACTGAGAAAGTTTCTCTCAAAACCACCAAGTCAACTGGGAGAAAAATCACGCTCAAAACACTTTGCACACTTACATTTCTGACTGAAGAGCAGATTTAAACAAAAAAGTACGTATCAGTGCACATATTTGATGGTACCAAATGAAGAAAACACAGTCAAAGAAAAAATATGTCGGAACCATTAAAAAATTACGTCTTGGGGGAAAAACGAAGACGCAAGTAGGAAAAATTGGGACAGAAATAAAAAGAGGACAAGTTCAGAGAAGAAAGACAGCAGAAAGGAACAATATACTTTTAAAAATACCTCTGTCTCCCACCCCTCAAAAATAAAGAAGTCATTTATATTCACCTTTGTTCTCAAAACTGGATGATTATTCAGGCTACATTCAAGATGCAGGTAAATACTGTTGCTGTGTCCAATAGGTTAGAGCAACCATTCCAAGGAAAAAAATGCATTCCATCTAAACTAAGAATGATGAGCCAGATGACTTTCTCAGACAATACATGGCAAAAAAAAGGAGGGGGGGGGATCTGGCATTTGAAGCTATAATGTAGAAACTAGCTAAAATCCCTGCTATAGGTCCTTCTGCAAGTTTATTCAATTTGTCACCATCTAAAGATATTGAAATTAGAAAGAGAGAGGAGCCTAAATTCAGGATTAGTTGGTCTGTCACACTTTATCAGCTGTGAAATGGGGCTCATATTCCCTTACTTTCTTCTGAGTAATATCATAAGGATATATATTAAATATATCTGTCATCTTAGATACTGTAGTAGAGGAGACAACATTGCATTTAAAATAGAGAAAAATAATAGAACCAATTGCTCAGATTTTCCTTGGATTCATTTCCTTCTAGACATTAAGTCAGGAGATAGATACGTAGGAATTGTATGTTTATCTTTACATATCTGAGTTAATGCAATCTGTATATTTTGGCACACAGTTTGTTTGAGTGCATGGTTGAATTGTGATCTTTTTTGTTTTGCTTAACCATTAATTACAATTTGCATGTTGCCTAGGTCAGTGTGTGCTATCTCAGAAGATAATATTAAGTAGGACTGGCTTAATCTTTCTTTAGTCTAAAAAGTAAGCACCTACACAGAGCTAGCTGATTAGACTGCTTCTGGTGTCAATGCAAAAGGATGATCAAGAGGACAATTTATCTTCAGTATCTTAGATAACGATATTCTACAAAGGCCTATTGAGAGGTCTTCTCCATTGACTACAGTAAGCCTAGGAGCCATTTTTTGACAAAACACCTAAGGTTTAAATACTAAAGTTAAGTAAAATGAATCCCATGCCCCTGGGAAAAAAATGACCAGATTATCCAAAGTGTAACCTTGAGGAGACAAGAGAGGAATATGTCTCAGGAGGGACGGCATCCAAGCTGAATACAGAGACATCTGAAGGTGCTGATGACTGAGTATTTCCAAAGCAAGGGCAATGCCCGTGGCTGGATTTTTTTAATCTGAAGAATGAAATTCTTGCCAATGAACCAAAAAGAGACCCTTAAAAATCATCCATGTTATTTTATAGCAGGAAATGGCGAACAGTTCCAGGGAGGCAGAAGGTGGCTTCTGCTCTTTATATTTCTATTTCCGGCGTAGAATCAATAACAGAGCTGAGAACAGCATAGCTGATCCTGTGATCATATCCCACATGCATGGGAGGCTCATGGCAATAAAAGGATTGTTAATAACCAATATTGATTCACCTTTCGCTAATGCATGGACAAAAATGTCATCCAAGCTGGTCAACAGCCTGAAGCAATGAGCCTTATAATAGTCTACTAAGCCAAGAATAACATAGCATTCATTTATTTATTCAAACTTCAAAACAGTTGCATGTAATCCCCTGAGAGATAAATGGATTTAAAGCAACAGGGGTACGATTTACATGGCAACTTCTGTTGTGGGCGTTGCACCCATGTTGTGCCTCAATGTGGTGTTGGCTTTAGACATTGCTGAGCTGGCTTCACCTGACTCTCCACCTCCACCCATCTTTGCTGTTCTGTCCCAAGAACCAGCATTCCAATTTTATTTTTTGCTTCCTTTACCAGGCTATTAAAAGCAGTATATCACAGCAATTATGAAAGGTTTTTCAGTTTTGCTGCACTGAAGGTGATATGAATGTGGAGAAGTATTTCAAGATAGAAACAATTCGGCTAAGAGCCTTTCCCACTATGTTTATTTCTCTCATTAAAATAAGAGATCATCCAGGGGAGTGGAATAGAGCTACCCACGAAAACCTGTAGACCTCTTCTAGGTGAAAACTTTACTAATAGGGACTAGATAACACTTTGCAATTAAACGGTACATGAAGGCAAGGCAAGAAGAAAACAAAATCCTGTAATATCTCATTTCTAAAACTACATTCAAATGAATAATAACATGGCATAAGTATAATCCTATGAACCTTCCAATGTAATTGCTATTTCTTTAATTTATTAAAAAATCCAAATGTACTACTCTGGGAGGTTGAGAGGCTTTGGGGAAGAGGTGAAATGCTTCTTTTCTACATTTTAATCCCATTATAGGTTTTGCTTTCTGTCTATATATTTATACAACATTCATTACCACAGTTTCCAAGCATGTGAGCATCACAAGAATGTGTTTTATGATTAGCTGTCTTTTTTTTTTTTTTCATCTAGTGAGAAACTGATGCTGGGTTCAAGCCAGGAAATTTGGATAGAGAGCAAGCTTCCAAACATTAACCCATTGTAAATTACAGAATTTTAGTTCCTCCCCACAAGACAATTTGAGGACTTTGATGCAACTCGGATCTAGGAAAAGAAAAGCTTGCATTTTGAACTCCTCAGGTCCGTCTTTAATAAGGAGTTGTTTTTTTAGAGCTAGCTTTTTTCTTCATAGAGCTTCAGACATCAATGACGGTGAGAGAGAAATGTCCATTTCATGGAATATGCATGGCTGTATAAATAATAAATAAAAGTACTCAGCAGCATGGCATACATGAGTCATACAAAGTAGCCTCACTAGTAAGCTAAAAATAACGTTCTGACAAAATTCTGAACAGAAATTTGAACAACAGGATTGCTTTACCTTTGCTCAGGTACACATAGCCAAAAAGAAAATCTTAAAATGATCTGAATGTCCTTTTATACCACCCTTAGGTACCCTTTTCCACTGCTCAGGGATCCGAAGAATTATTCTAAGAAAAGCAGCCCAGTAAAAATGGCAATATGGAGTTCGGAAGTTGATGTCTCTCAGAAATTTCAGATCAAATCTGTTAGTTTCAGAGGTGGGCTATTTGCTTCCCATTTCCTCTCCCAGCAGCCATTCTAAAAAAATCACTGTGCATCTGAAGCCAGCCTAGATCCTCCCTCTCTGCTACATGACCATCAATAAATAACTTTTGTGCAAAACTAATTAGGTCTGTTATCATATCTTAGTAGTTCCACTGTCATCAACACACATATTGAACTAGTGCAACATCACTGATTCGGATACAGTCTCTTGAGACTATCTGATGTATCCTTTTAATTAAAACTCAACAAACACTTCTAATGATAAAGATACACAGAAAGGAACAGAATTGAGATCTCTTCATGGAGCTGTGCCACTTCTGGAGTATGAACAAGAGTAAAACAAGCAGTAGAGACATATTTTTGTCACTGAAGTCAGCAGATAAAACTCTGAGTGCACATATGGAGCAGATCCAATAAGTTAAAAGGTTACACTTTAGTATTGTCACTTTTCAGAATGGAACCAAACTTTCAAAGAATATGTCCTAAGTGGTTTTCAAGAAATACTCTGCAGTGGTTAACACATTAATTCCATACTAGAAATGCCTAGCAGGCCCTGCAAGATAGACAGGATTACTTATATGGTCGTACTTAAAAATATTCTATGCCCATGGTTTACCACTTAAATAAGAGAAGAAAAGGAAATCATTACATTTTATACTCTTGCAAACGCATGGAGCCAATCCCTTCTTTAGCAGTTTTGTACATTTTTGTCACAACTACCAAAGAGGTCAAACAAAAATGACATCTGTGAAGCTAAGTGCTCCTGTAGAAACCCATAGGAATACCAACTAATTGTGAAAGATCCTCAGAACAGCCTGAAAATTTGAGGATCCAAAGACATAAAGTTGCCCATTCTTTATTGTCTAGTCTTACAGCTTCTATCACTGACTGGGATATTACAAAGCATATTATTTTCTTCCTTTCTGTTATGACAGACCTGTCTATGTTAAAATAAAAATAACAACAATTCAGGAGCATGTTTTGATTTCAACCAAAACTATAACATAAGAGTAGCCATACTTAGTCAGATGAAAGATCTGTCTTGACCATTCTCTGACATTGGCCAGTAATGCATGAGCAGGTGAAAATATAGAAACCAAGACAATTATGGAATGATATTTCCCAGCGTAATCCCAAAACAATAACTTGTCTTTAGTCTCTTAACCTCTGGAGACAGGATCTGAAGGCAACATACACTAATACGGCAATGTTAGTGGACAAACTGAATAAGTTACTTGATTTTGTGTCTTTTTTCTGGATTTGGAAAATTCAGAGACTGTAATGATCTCAAGCGTCCTCCAAAAATACCAAAAGCTCTCTTCCCTTGGCAAGACACCAAAGCTCTTTCCTTTCCCGCCTTGTTTTCCTTCCAGACCTACAGAGACTTTTCTTAGCTGCCACCAGTAGGAGTACTTAATTAGAAGCAAGGTTTAGTTCTCTTAACAAAAAAATAAAGATATAACCACCACAGCAGTTATTAAACAGAAGCTTCTGTGAAAATGCCCAGAGCAGGCACTGCAAAGATCAGAGGCAGCTAAGCTTTATATTTAGTGACAGATAGTTTGATTAACTGAGTTTTCACATTGTATTGCCCCTTTTCATTATTCCAAGAGAGGACTATTTCAACATCGCTCTCAAATGACACCATCCTTTCTTTTCCATGAATACCTTTGCCCAGCATCCTTCATCCTGTCTGATAACACCCTGAGTCCCAACGCACTACTGTTTGGCACATAACCTCTCATTTAGATTACCATAAGCAAGTACATTTGTGTTTCTGGGTTACCACAAGCTTGATTATTTTCAGTATTTGGGTTACACAGTTATATACAGGGGTTACTTTTATCCCTTTTTCTCTTTGGGTTGAGAGCACCATATTTAAGAGAGTTCACAAACAGGGGGATACTGATCTGTGCCTGAGACTCTAAAAGGCAACTATAAAAATACATACATAATTATCACTCAAAAGGGAAAGAAAATTACTTAGATGGAGCTTCCCAAAACATTCTTTCCTTTGAACACAGAAACATCCAAAGATTCTGCTTAAGAGGAGTTGTTACTGGATTTTTGGAAAAGACCTATTTGCTTTGGACATATTTCTCCTAATCAGTTACTGTAATAGTTTACCTGTTGAACTACATACAAAGGCCAATATATAACACATTTACCTTTAGACTGGATATTCTCAGTTGTGACATTCACTTCCTTAAGCATTTTCAAAGTCATTACCAATTCTTCCCACAAGAATGTTTTTAAAATACAAGGAGAGTCAGACAGATTTGACCTTGATGAAAACATTGCTGATTATTTTTTCAGGTATCTCCATATTGCAGCTTAATATTGTACACAGTGGGTTCTGTAGAAAGATATTTGTTCTGTAAAATGTAGTTTCGAGTTTCTATTCTTTTTATCTCCTTCAAAGGACAAGTTTATGTCCTGGTATATTTTTGAAAACACTCATTATGGGGAGCTCTGTGGGGCTTAGACAGGGGCTTTTCAAACTTCAAGCAAAGAGGAAAGGCTTTCTTCCATCATTTGTATCCTTTTAATAATTTAAGAAAAAGAAGGAAAGAAGCTGAGGCTTGAGATTTACAGTAGATGGATTGAATAATTATGTGGTATCAGATCCTATACATTAGTGTTAGGTTGGGGGGGGTCCTATCATAGCATTGGGCAGGGGTAACACAAGTCATATTAGAACTCAGTAATTTTATCTTCTTTAAAATTACTGCTTCAGAAACAGCAAGGGACAACTGAAGTCTCTTAGACTTCTTTTGGGTAAGTGAGAAAATTCAGTGTCTGGCAAGAAAAGGGACACCTGCCATTTACTGGAAAAGTGGAACACGTGAAGAGTAGCCTCAAAATTTAACTTTTTTTCCCCTCTCTGCAAAATATCACACAATTAACCCCACAAGTTTTCTTTTAATTGTAATAGTGTAGTACCTACCTAGTAGGCTCCCTTTCCCTGGAAATCAGTTTATCATGGTGGCTACCATGATAAGAATCTGTAAGAATCAACACAAAGCAAATGCTGTTGTATGCAAATTAATGAACAGTGGTGAAACAAAAGGAGAGGTTGTTTGTTTTAAAAACTAAAAATAAGATATTGAGATGTCTCTACTCTTGAGAGAAGAAGAAAAAAAGATTATCCTTATATTTGAACTCTGCTGGAGTCTAAGTACCCTTCCTCCCTGTGGTCTTTGGATCAGGCTATATACAAACACCCAGAACTAGAAGGGGGACCAAATTTAAATTCAGATAGATACTTCCAAGCGTGGAGTTCCTATCCACTTCCAACTCACTTCACCACTGAAAGTTTCTCCATTCCCAGCCCTTCATAACACCACTTCTGCAGCACTGGCTTTTTCATCTGCCTGCTACATCTCCCTCCTCTTTGCGCCTCCCAGCATACCGGAGACGTGACACCTTGTACAGGGTGCACCATCCCCCTGTGTTGCAGGAGAGCCTTGTCTGCAGAGACCTTCTAAAAGATGTGGCCTGATGGAGATATTTGGATACTTTGCTGCATTGCACAGGAAGAAGTTGCCCAGGATGTTGCAACAGGATGAAATTTAATTTATTCTCAGAATCCATATCTAGTACTTTGCATGATACACAGCTCTTAAAAAATCCAGCATGGAGAAAAAGTCACAAAAAAGAACAAAAGACAGATTTTGAGAGGCACCAAACAGGAATGCCAAATACAGATATGAAAATCATTCCGTGCTTACAATTGCCTGACTAAATGTAGAAATGAAAATATTCTAACAGACTGATGCAGAAACCTTGTTAGACTTGGGGCTTGGATTTGGCTTGGACAATTTCCAATCATTCAATTTTAAGTTTTACTCTTTTTGCTTCAAAATGCAGAACTAGACTGGAAATCTTATGAGGGAGGCTTTCCAGTTCATGACGCTGCTACCGCCAATCTCAGCTGAAACAAGGGAAAGAAAGCTGAGGGGGAAATGCATGAGGAAAACATGCAAAAAGAATATTTCACAATCTGAAAAGTATATGGTTCAAGCTTTTTTCTAAAAACAAAATTCAGGGATCATACAGGTAGACTTTATTTTTCCTGCTCTAGTACTACAGAGAGGCAATTTAAGAACAGATCATATTTTACTTAAAAAAACAAAACTACTGTGATGAATGCTGCATAATACAATTTAAAAAGACAACACATTCCTTCAAAAGGATACCATTGAGCCATATAAAATTCTGAGGGGAAAACTCAGATCCTTTGTAAATTCATGAACTACCCACAAATAACGAAACAAAAGAAGTTCTGATAAGTCAGCATCAGGCATTAGAAGGATCAATACATAGTTCCTTGACACAGAAAATACAAATATGGAAATTATCAAAGAAATACTAGAATCTGCTTGAACAAAGGATGGGCGCTGCAGCCAGGGTGCAAGGCTATAAAGAGAAAATATCACCAGCCTCCTTAACCTATCAAAACGGTGTCTACTAAATGTTGCCCAAGAAATACGTGCAGCTGTTCAGCCCAGTTTGTCTCTTCTCAGTGGGTGACTTTGCCTCCTGGACCTTGTGTTACCAGATTCATCTGAAATAACATGGGGCTGCTCAGGTGACTGGTCCCTGAGTCAAAGCCAAAGTTGAAGCAGGCTCCCAGCAGTGAGAAAAGCAACACCAGAAGTCTAGCGAGCAATCCCCAAAGTTACTGAAAAGGCTGAGTACCCTGTCTCTGCCTTCACAGACATCCCGTCTCAGAGCGATGGAGGCCTGTGTCCAAAAGAGTCAGTGGGGTTTGCTCAGTTGTGGTTGGAGCAGGAAAAAAATGAAAAGCGAGTGAGAGAGAACCTCAGCACTAATTCTCTGCCTGCAAAATCCTTCGACTGAAGGGCATGGATTACAAAAAGCTAAAATGAATGAAATATCCTTTTTTTTTCTACTTAAGCATTTCAATGAAACCCCATTAGAGCAGGTGCTGAGTAAACGGCACAAATTACCATAACCTTGAAGAAAGAGCTTATCTTTGGTTCAGCACTTAGGAATGTAGGCCAGTCCTTAATGTACAGATGAAGATCCCTCACGCCTAATAACAATTTACATGATGAATTCCTCGACTTTAATGCTCACAGCATCAATGCTTTGAAGTGGTAAACTTTTACAACAATCACTTCAGCACGGTGGGAAACAAAATAGTATCCTGAAACAGCTCTAAAGGTAAAAACTGAAGTGTTTTAATAAATTCACAGGAGGCCACGCTGCCTCTCGAGGGGTATTTCAGTGCCTGGCCAGCTTGAAGCCCTAGGCAAGCTAAAGCAATCCAGGTGTTTGAGATGACTCAGGGATACAAAATGCAGGCTCTCCCACAGCCAATTCATAACTTCCTGAGGAAGATGGGCAGCAATCTTGTATGTCTTTTACTGTGTGTCACATTTAAATAGTGGTATGGCAAAGAAAACCCAGCCTGATTTTACAAATTGCCCTGACACTGACATGTCCTCTTAAGAGTTAAACAACACGCAGTGCAGGGTTTAATACCACTCTGCCTTCCTAAATTTTATTGTTATCCACAGTCAGACTGAGCATCATGATCTGGAAAGGCTGTAAACTAAAATCATTTTGTCTGAAGATTTTTTTTTAAAGACCTAGTAAAATCAATTGAGTACCATACAGGTCAGCATTACATGATTAGGCAGAAATGTTAAACCTGAGTAAAAAAATCCCATGGAAACAACAATCAAAGTAATTTTGCAAGCAATGCATTTTTCTTACTGCAGGCATAATAGCTACCCTTAGGGTTCAGAGATTTTAGTTGATTTAGAAAAGGAGAAGTAAAAAGAATAAAGAGAAAGAAAAAGTCACTTATGCTTTTGCCTTGAAGAACCAGATTAATGATGTGCAGTGAACAATGAAATGAAAACATTCAGTTTGGTCCAAAATGCTACTCATTAGCTAGTAGAGTTAGGCAAAAGTGTGATAATTTTCAAGATTTCTAAGAGGATGGAGAGTGAAAATATCCAATATTTTTAATGGTGTTTTCCCTTTCTTTTGGATCAATTAAACCATTTCATTTTGCTACTTTCACATGTTTTCATTTGGACCTGTTGGGTTTTAGTGTAATACAATTTTAAAAAGAAAAGGTTTTACAGACTCCTACTTCTTCCTTTCCATAGACCTGTCACGTCATTTTAAATTTTTAAAATATCAGGTGGGACACTTCAGCATCCTAGAAACAACTTTTTTTTTTTTTTTTTAAAGTAAGAAGGAAATTTTGTTAGAACTGAGTTACTCTTTCGTAGAGTTGCAGCTACAAAAAAAACCCCTTATTTTTAAAACACAAAACTGAAACACAAAACACAAAGCTGAAGAAGTTTTGAGGAAATATGTAGTAGATCATGACAAAAATAACACTTGCCACTGCAATGGTTTATATTACATTGACTACATAAGAACCTTCTAAATAAGACATTCAGAGTCTATGATGCCTTATCGTTTAATGCCTGCTTGAAAAAATATTATCGCCTATTGTTTGGGTCCACTGAAGGCTTTTGCAAATTCAGCTGTATTGCACCAACTTTTACCTACTCTTCCTCTTCCATAACATTCTTGTGAAGAGGAGAAAGAAAGCTCTTCTGACTTTATTTATATTTTCCAAGCTTTCCACTTAGAGAGGACAAATATTTGAATCCTGTCAGTACAGCAAATATTCTCTTTGCTATTTGTGGATGTACTGCCACCTACTAGTATAGCGCGTGTTTTGTGGGAGGAAGAAAGAGAAGGACAATAAAATTCATAGTTACTTTGCTAAGTTGAAAACCATTCATAAGAGGATTCATTCATTCTGAAGGGGAACTTAAGACTAAAGAGAATATTGTAAATATAACCTATGTACACACTTTCAAATCAAGAAAAAAGGGCATTCAGAATCTAGACTAACGATAGCTATAGGGAACAGGTCAAGGATGTATCTTGAATCATGTTCTGTCTCCAACAAAAAGCAGATACACAAGAAAGACTACAAAGCACACAGCACATGTAGATGAAATACTCCCTGAATACTCTCCCAGCTTTGAGTCTTTTAAAAGATCGTAACTTCTGTTTTCTTCTATGTTCCATTTTTTAACTACAGACATAACCCCAAGATCTCGCTCTGATTTCTAAAGATCATCTGAGAACAAGTAATTTTATATATAAAGCTAGGATTGTGTTTTCTTCATACGTTGCTTTACACCTGTATTGAATTTCATCTACCGTTTTAACCTAGTCACAGTCTCATAAGGCCCTTGGGCAGTTCTTTCCAGTAAGCTTTCTTTTCTGCTGCCTTGTATGCTTTGGTATAATTAGCAAAATTAATCGTAATGTTGTTCAGCACCTTTTCTGGGTCATCTAGATGCATGCTTAATAGCACAGTTCCCTGCAGAACCTCACTGGTAACTTCTCTACCATAAGAAACAATGATTTGCTCCTAATCTGTTTCCTATCTTTTGGCATTTTATATAAAGGGAAAAATATTCCTTGTAATTTCACAGTTCCTTAATTTCCTCTTTTTTTTTGGTGATGGAGCTTGTGAACTGCCTTTTGGAAATCCAAGTGGTATGTTCCAAGTGAAGTCTATCAACTGGAGCTCCCTGTCCATGTGGCTGTTGATGTGAAAGTTTGTGAGGCAGACCTTTTGTAAATTATTTGTGTTTTAAGCAAAAGCCAAGTTCACAACACCTAAGTGAACTATTGGTCTCCTAATTCTATTTATCATGACATTTCCTTTTGTTTTTTGCCTGGTATAGGCATCACATTTTTCATCCTGTAGTTCCCATGATCTCCTCTGGAACCCATTAAAGGCCCTTAAAAACTCTTAAAAGGCTGCCATCACATTTACCACCTTCCAGGCCTCTGGTAGTTTTAGACAAGAGCCTACATACTGTGGCTTACAATTCTGCTATTTTATCCCTAACTTCCATTAGCACTTTTAGGTCACTGTCTGATCCTGGCTCCTTGTCACTGCTAACTTTGACAATTTGTTCCACAACCTCTTCTTACAGACATTTCAATTCCAGACAACAGCCCCTGATGCATCCCTGACCAAGACAGGTTTGGCTCTGAGCTCTCTGCCGTCTTCCACACTGATGATGAATGCATTTCACAGCTTCCTTATGCCTTTAAATGGTAGTTTCCTAGGGATCTATGTAAATTAGAGAAGCTCCCACTGAAATCAGTGAAACCTTATATAAAGCTGTACACCTACACACCAAGACCCAGTTTGGCCTCCAGAACTGTGAGGTTTGCTGCTCACAAGATATATAGGATTGCTGTACTGCATGAGAGCTTGTGTTCATGTAGACCACACTGTGCCTCCCACAGCATCGATGCCATTTGCTTCAGGTGTAAATAGGACCTAAACTGAAGAATAGCTGCATGTGGAGCAGAGGGGCATGGAAAGGGAGAGGAGACAAAGAGGCATAATCACCAACATTGTGTAAATGCAGGTATTTTTAGCTGCTATACAGACATCCAAACCCCTTTTGAAACTTTCTGAGTTCTTGACCTCCCTGACTTGCAGTGCCAATGCATTCCACAGATCACTTCTTGAATGAAAATATGACTGATGGCCAGAAGCATTACTAAGCAGAATATTCCCAACTGCTATAGTTCAATAGGAACAATCTTGATGTTTAACCATTAACGACATCTCTATTTCTATTATATAGGTATCTGGCAGCAACATTTGTCTGAAGCAAGGCTAAAATACAAAGGACAGGCTTTTGAACATGGCTTCTTAGAATATTTAGCTGGAAATCCCTGGGTCCTTATAGTACCTGCAGATCTCAGCAATCCTTTTTACTTCCCTTTTTTTTCCTAAATCTAACTTTGCCTTCCCACAAGTGATACATTTCATCCTAGTTTTATTCATCCTGCTTTTTTACAATCCATTAGCTTGCTTTCAGTCAATTATCAACTGACTTTCTATACCCCTTAGTGTATGAGTCAATGCAGAGGAAATTTTACCAACATTTCTAAAAAATGGACAGGTATGAGCTCTGAAGGAATGAACATGGTCTCTAAGGGAAAGGGCCATTTGAGGAATACTTTTGTAAAGACCAGAATTTGACCAAGCTGATAGTATAATATAGGTACAGCTGCTATCTCGTGACTTTTAATACAGAAATGAGCACATGAATTAATTTACTCGATCCTACTGGTTCAATCTGAGGATACCTGCAATAATTTACATAATTCCTATTGCCTCTCTTTCTGTAGGCAATTTAGGACAATGTGTAACACTTTTAATCAGTCTTTTATTAGTATCCTAAAAATGAAATCTTCCAAAAACAGGTTGTGAAGCAATATAAACTCATGTACAATTAGCTCAGTTTAAAAATGTTTTCTCCTAATGGGATTATGTTCTGTAAATGATCTTGTTGCTATGGCAACTACCACAAAAACCGCACCATGTTTTCAGTTCAATAGCAACTCTTGCACCTGTGTACCAGCCTTTCTTTCTGTGGTTTATGTTTTCACTTTTCAGATATTAGTGTGGAAGCAAAAGCAAAAACTGTGACCTAGAAAAGTTCAGGCATTGTTTCAGCTATGCTTGCAGGTAGTATTGTTAACAGTACTTCTCCCATATATTTTCCTAGAATTAAGTTCAAATAATCTTTATTCATCAAGCTGAAAAAAAACTGCTGGTGGGGGGAGTATGAGCATGTATCTGCAGGGAAAGTAGAAAGGCACACTGCTTAATTTTCATGGCATCCTAGCAAAATAAATTGCACAATAATAAAAAATAATCTTACTGTTTCAAAAAAGGCAGCAGGAGGCTGTGACCAGTATCAGCAATAGCCATCAATGAACAACTCTGTGTGTCCACATACCTATCTTTAAAAACAGTCATATGAAAAGCCTCTCTCAAGCTTCTCCTTTCCACTCAAGCCAAGGTGGCATCAAAGAGCATGGTATCATTTCCTTATCCTGTATCCTCTTGAGACTTGCTGCTGGAAACACAAGGGAATGAGGAATTATTTTTAATAGTATACAAAGTATGATAAGGTAAAAATAGCTCCTTTTTACTTGTAAATGGGTTGCTGAGTTGCATTTGGAGTCAGATACACTGACTTAAGTGATAGAAGTGAATGTCAAGCTCAAGAAGGAAATGGGGGTGAGCAGAAAACAGAAGTTACATGGTAAAAGTGGAATTTACCACTAGAGAAGAAACACCCAGAAACATGTAAGTCCATTTCCCCACCTAACCTTTTCATTATACCCTCACTGAAAAGTAAAAAACAGCAAACAACTTCCATTCCCTCCTGAAGGAAGAGAGAATGCTGCTTTTATAATCTGGAGGGGCAGTCAGACACAACAGTGATGGATGCTGAGTTGGAACATAGATAAGATTGGGTTCTGTTCCTCCAGCACCCACTATCATTTAATGCCTTATCAAAAGCTTATTATTCACATACTGTCTCAACAGGAAAATTACGTCCTTTGTTTTTGCAGAAAAGTAGATGTAAATCAACATGCTATTTGCAAACTAAAGACACTAAACAAGGTGTACAACAATTTCTTCAAAAGGCATCCTATGCAAAACAAGGACAAAAAGAGTGCCTGATGAAGTCTGAAGATGAAGGCTTTGCTGAGCAAAGAATGACTAACCTATTCAGAGGAAAATACAGAAAAAGTCATTACCACATGTTCCCCAGTGGAATACTGCATGATCCACTGTACGAAAGAGAACTGATGGATTCAGTCCAGTTAAAAGAGACTTTTTATTGACAGGTGCTGAGAACCTGAAAGTAAAAGCCTCTTACCAATGTGATCTCTCAGCAATAGTCACACCAGAACAGAATTTCTTCATACTCCTTTCTTCATACACAACATAGAAGCACCAGGAACTTTGGGAGGAGCCCTTTCAGACAAGCAGTCAAGAAAGCAATGCAAGAAGTCTATCTTTCACTATACCTGTTCCACGCTTCTTTCCCTGAGCTGTATCACATAGACAGGTGGTTTTGTTCTCGGTTTCTTCAATGAATAGATCCGGAGGCTGGAAAGGCTCGCTATAAAAGAAATCTTTTGGAATATGGGTTATCAGGGATGCCCAAACTGCACAACAAACACTTTAGTATCAGTATTTCTTGGAACAGGTTGTTATTATTTCAGTGTTACTACCTTCCTACTTTTTTTAGTCAGTGTTTAGAAAAGATGAAAGATCTTCAGTTTATGGCAATGGATTTTGATTGAACAACGATGTTCAGTTCTCAGCTCTACCTCAGACTTCCTCTGTCATTTGGAGGACTTCACCCATCTGTGTCACTGTGTCTTCTCCTGCCTGCACTACAAGCTTTTTTGGGTACCTGTGTTTTTATTTTGCATGGCATAACAAAATCCTAGGGGGACTTCCACATACTCCTGATAAAAAAAATTTAACCGATGTGTTTGGATTTTTAGGAAGTGTTCCCAGTCTCACAGGGATAATTTGTTCTTCTGTATGAAGAGATACAAACACCAGCAATCCTTTCCTTTTCTTTTATATCATTCAGATCCCGCCGCTCTGCTACACAGAGTGTATTCCCTTTGTCATGAACATAAACAAACAGTTATTGCCACTTTTCCTCAAGCAGCAAGCCACAGGGCCAAAGTCCCTCAACCTGAGTACAGAGAATTAAGCCCTACCACCAAAAAAAGAACAGGGATAAAAAGTAGAGAATAACCACTTTTTGGTTCACTTCTGTTCTTGTAAAGCTGATGCAAAAGGTGCTTCCTGTTACCTGGAATATTATCTACTTTTTCTCACTATATGTGAGAAGTAAAACAAAGAATGATCCTAAACTAAAATCTCAGACTTGAATAGCCTGAGCTCTCTGTAGTTTTTCATCTGCTGACTGAGTACCAGTGTTCAATTGTTAAAAAAATGTATAATTATTATGAAATGACAGGTATAATGTATGAAAGCAGCCACCCACTTTGGCATACTAGTCAGATGCAGGCAAAATTATCAAATGACACTATACAGGGCTGAACAGTTTTTCCTCATAAAACATGAATCCTATTGATTATCCTGTACTTCTGTACACTAATATAGAATAATTGCATGAGACAGCAAAGTATTCAAGCACACAATCCACTGATATATGAGCAATGGTTGTTATCTCTATGGTGACATTCATTAAGATGGACAGAAAGTGATTTGTTGCCAGGGATTATTGCTCAGTCATTCCCAAGGTTCTTAGACAATGGCAAATGGGGGACATTTTCTGACTATCAACTTTTGCCCAAGAAATGAAAGAGAAAAAAAGACAAAGAGCAGCTCAGGACAAAGTGAAATTCTACATGCTGGGGTCATTAAGTTTTCATTTTGTGCATTAAACATTAACGAACATACTAGAATGTAAACAGTGATGAACAGAAGAAAAATCGCTTTGTTTTTACAAATTTTATTTAATTCTCAGATGGGACATTTTGTTTCTGAAATATTTAATTTAGAAGTTCTCGATAGTCCCTTAAGTTATCAAATACCAAATGCTAATTAGATCATAAGACTTAACTAGCTGGACTGAAATGCCAAAAAAATAAAGGTTATTTAATCATCAAAGCAATAACATTTCCACTCTGAAGAGAGCTCTTGTATACTTCGCTCAAGCTAAATCAAACTGTAGTGACTCTTGAATACAAAACACTGCAGGATCAATATTCACAGTCATGCAAGTATCAGAAAACCTGAGCTTTACTGTAAGCATTTCCCAGGACATATGAGAAAACCCTCAGTTCATTGCTCCATCCTGACCTACTCCCAATTTTCATATGTCTTAAAGAACGTAAGTTGGACTTGACATCTCTCCATGGAAGAGATAGTTGCCCGGTATCCCATAGCCAGCACTGCCACCACTAGCTCCCAGCAACCTGTTTGCAGCCCATGTGTGACCAGGAGCTGAAGACAGTCCCCTGCTCACACAGAAAGGCTGTCCTTGGAAATAAATTACTTCTGGCACAATGCAATTGAATCTATTTCTGAGGTTAATCCATAATGACACAAATGGCTGGTTTTGCTTGTGAACTCACTGCAAGTGCTGATTTTCCTGGGAGAGGTAAGAGAATCCTGCTGACTCACCGGTGTGAGTGGTTGGAAGGAAGATTTGGAATGACCCTGAAAACTGAAAGCCTAGGCAGAATGGCCCTCAAGGATGAAAACTCAGGCACATATCTGGAGGCAGAATTGGGTTCATAATATTTATAAATTCTTTTGGAAGTGAAGACTCATTCCATATTAGAAAATTAATTTTGACAACTTGTAAAACACGTTGGCTATATTAAGAGCAGTCTGAGAAAACTCCCGGGTAGGTATCTATAAGCCAGTAGCATCTATCTAGACACTAATAACTTGAAATGAGCACAGAAAGTAACAATATCATTTGGGGGCTGCAGGAAACTAGAGAAGACACTGTAGAAGGGTGAGATATAGGCTTTCAGGAGAAAAGTTCAGTATTAGCCTTACTAGTTCTGCACTGACCCATTTTTGACAAGCTCTTCATCCAGTTTGCTCTAAATTCAAAGTATTTGGTCTTTATTTTTAAATGAAGTTCTTTCAGAGAAAAGGCACTTTCACTTCCCCATCATGTGAACAAAAC
The DNA here is from genome assembly GCF_964188355.1 of Buteo buteo. Taxonomy (NCBI): domain Eukaryota; kingdom Metazoa; phylum Chordata; class Aves; order Accipitriformes; family Accipitridae; genus Buteo; species Buteo buteo. The sequence continues at coordinate 58,501,332 of NC_134172.1, read as the reverse complement.
TAGTAAGATGTGCCAAGAAGACAGGGTGGACCTACGAGAAACATTTCCTTTACAGGAACTACATCATGTGGAATCTGATCAGAAAACTAAGATCCTGATGTCATGTGGACTGTTGTAATTGACCCCAACTGTACGCTCTCTTAATCTCATAAAAGCAAGCAGAAAATGAACATAATGTTTCCTCATGTATTTTCATTTCAGAAGCACTGGAATGTAAGAAAAGTGTTGTCTAGGGACAGACCAACACATTGTCACTTTTCCTATGCTATGACCTTCCTTTCTTACATCAGGACCAACTCGAAACTTCTCTTTCAAGACAAAGTGGCCATGACCTTAATTAAAATAAAATGAAAACATCATTCATGAAAACCTGAAATTTTAAAAATTAAAAAAATGTTCTCATAGTGCCTCAGAAAAATCCTAAAATCTTATGCAGTTTGTCATGAAAACCAGAGGCAAATGTAGGCATATGCCTGAGCTCTGCTTTTTCAGTGTCCAACTGGAAGTCTGAGCTTCAGAATCCACCATCAAAACCAAACACCAGGCTGTTGACAATTCTGTGATTGCTCTCTGTCAGTCTCTCTTGATAGAGCTCCTTTGACTCCATAGAAAATACTGAATATTTATACTCAGTGGAACAGATTATTCCACAGTCCAGTGCTGGTAGCTCTGGCCTGGAACATAGGAAAGTGTTTCTAATCTCCTGTCCCAATGACAGTGTAGCTCCTTACACGAAGTAGAAAAACAGCCTATTCTGTATATGCCTATGACCTCTCTTTTCTTTCCCATCTACCCCCTTCAGTCACATCTTTCCCATCTCCTTACTTTGATCTGAAAGAAACTCCTTACAAGCAACTATAAGGACATTCCTATATGAAAAAAAAAAACAAAAACCCAAAACAATTTAATGATCTGGCTTTCCACTGGGAACCCATGTTGTCAAAAAAATCTTTACCATCTGTAAAAATGGTCCCCTGACACCTGGTTACAATCCTCCAGGGAGAAAATCATCAGTATGAGCAAAATCTCAGCTCTGTCCAGCCCTGACTTCTGAGAAACGTAGAATCTGGATCTTCACAAGTGATGCATAGTAAGCAGAGACAAACAACTGACAAGCACATGTTCCCCCCCCAAAAAAAAAGTTTATTTGTCTTTCTGCATCCCTCAATCCTAAGAGTGGTACCTGCGTGTGCTACACACTGCCACTCCACCACCTCTGCAATGTGTCACAGAGGACTTGAATCATCTCTGATAGACGTCAGCACGCATCCCGCTGAGTGTCTGGCAAAACGATCTGCTCATGATTGATACCGAATGCCTAGAAATCATTTGGCTCCAACAAACTGTTCTTAACAGTTTGTTTGATGCATTTGATAGGAACTGGGAGGGGAAAATAATAATTTAATAACACAACATGTCAGAGCTAACTTTTTTTTGTTAGGAAAATTGTGCTTTTATCATATACGTCGCTGGATTAAAATAAACAACTAATGCTCAGGTCTAGAGCGATGTTTCAGTAAGAGATGAAGTGGTTCCAGTCGTATGGAGAGGCATAGCAGGAGACAGCACAAAGTGTTGCTTCCTTTTGCTGCCTTAGACTGTTAAGAGTGCCCCATCCTTCTTATCATGTAGGTGCAGTGACAAGCAGGACAGTACCTCATGCAAGACAGCTGCTCTCAATACTGGCTCAAGTCCCACCAGGGCAGTGAAGAAAGCCATTTGCCCTGTGGTAACTTCCCCACAGCTAGAACACCGCAGGAGCCATGAGCCCCTGCTTGGGTAGAGGTGTTTTACACGACTGATGGAGATACAACGGTCAGTGCCAGACTCCCGTACAGCAGTGTTTCCTCACTTGCTCTGACCTTCTCCATGAAGGAAAGATGCCACCCTGCCCGCCTTGGCATCTTGCTTGGCATACAAAGGAGTGAGGAGCTGGTGGAGGAGGTCACAGCCCACCCCCGAAGCAGCCCACCACCCTCACAGCTGCTCTCACCTCTATTACTCACCACCACCACCCGAATGCTGATGGCAACACCAGCTTTGGGAGGTTTTTTGCTATGCAAGCCCAGTCAGTGAGGTGTATTGTCTATTTGCTTACATTTATTCTGCACAAAGAAAATACACAGTATAATGCTACTTTCATAATACATGTGCCATCATACATATTGGCATGAACTGAATGTAATAAAATACAGAGTTCACCTGCTTTCTACCCCCTGCCCATCCAATGCCTCTCCACAAAAGGTGCCAAAAAAAAACCAACCCCAAAGCAAAACATTCCCATTTTCCCATAGCATAGGCTTTTCTATGTATAAAAACCATATACTGCTCTGAGTTAAAGATAATAAGTAGTATATCTTGTGTGTTGGGTTTTTTTTAAATCTCCAAACCTACAATTTTCCAGGAGTTATACTACATGGTGAAGGATGAAGACCTCAGATCTGAAGAGATAATTGCTTCAGTCCTCTCATGACAGTTGCTACTGGATTGTACTGAAGAAGCAGCAACTCTTCTGACATGTAGGAAAATACTGGATTGCTGTTCTCTCAACACTTTCTACCAGGACTGTAACTAATAAAACCATTCTGTTCAGCACCCAGAGAGGGTGGGGACCCCTGAAGTTTTCCAAGGCAGCAGATTATGCGGATCTGTTATGTGGATGCATGAATATGTCATGGTTCAGAAAACCCATAACTGTGTGTTTTCTCTTCCTTACCAAAATCTATATAGGTATCTACTTATCTTTGTTGATAAAGAAATTAAAAAATGGTGACATTTGTGATTAAAAAAATGTGGCAGTTATCTCTACTACTGTTTTAGGGAAACAAAATGCATTGTCTATAATAGCAAGGTACTAAAGCATTTTTGCTGCAAGTCTGGGAGGTCTATTGTGACTCACTCACACTTGTCCTCTTTTTAAAAACTGTGATATATTCCTTCCCATTAGTCTCTCTGTCCATCCAGCAAAAGCAAACCAAAAACCAAACAAGATCCGAAACAGAAGGGATCACTTTTGTAGGCCTCACTGACAGAAAGGTCTGAAATATTAACCACATTATTAGCATTTTTAGAAGTTAAAAAAACCCACAAAACCTAACAAGAACAACATTGCAGAGGTGTACACGTGGCATTAAAGTATTTTTGCCATTTAAAAGTCATGAGGAGTGCTGAGCTGATGGGACATCCACATTTGACACCCGCTCGGCCCTGGCAGCCCAAATTCCAATAAATGTAAAATATGACTTGACAGACTTATGAAGGCTCTCCAGCTGAACACCTCTGTCATTTTGTCTTGGGGAGGTGAAGGAACCAAAACCCAAATACTCAAGAACTCCTTCACAGTCACCACTCCACCTTCCCAATGAACAATAACAGATGTTAAACTGCCATTAAATAATGAGAACCAAGAAGCCCTGGCCAAAGCACAGTTTCTCAGAGAAATTGTATTGTGGTTAAGATGCTGCTTCTCCTTAAGTTGACACAACAAAGTCAGCTTTACACATGCTTTACACATTTATACATCATTGAACCCACCATGGGCTATAGAAACCACTCAATAAGCTGGGCAAATACATAAATGGTTATGTCTGTAACCTGCTCTGCACTGCTGCAGCTACACTGCCATCATGTTTAAAGCTAGCTGAACCAAGAATCACAGTCCCATC